>NW_026060950.1:300000-600000 GCF_929443795.1 Astur gentilis
GATTTATAAATGTCCTCTTGTAAAAATGAAACCGTTCCAATCACCCTGTTCACTCCTATTTAAGATATTAAATAGGGCAAATCAGAAGTAACTTGAACCAATCCCTCCCACCCAGCTATAAACCAGGACCATACACAGCCCTTGCAGACTACACAAGATCCTGTCTCATTCCAGCCACATCATTAGCATAAGCTGTGCAAACCCATGCAAATCAACAGGTTTTCCAGGCATAAAAGCAGACTCCAACAGCAGTTAAGCCACTTCTTACAACTGACAATGTCATACTTCCATCCCTGATCATAGCACAAGAACAAAAGAGAATGGGTCCTTATTGTCCTTCATGAACTTGAGGGGCTGCAAGAAACCAGTGAAGTTACAAGCCTGGATTCTGTAATGTCGCTATCAGCATAATTTCCAGATCAAAGATCCGGCCTCCTGTTAAGATCATCAAACATAATTTTGAGTTTGGAGGACAGGTCATCACAACACTATGTTAGGTAGAGTATAAAACCTTATCATCAGATTCTCAGCTAGTTTAAGTCAATGTATTCTGTGTGTTCCGCTGAAGTCAATGAAACTAAACACACTATCACAGGAAAGAGGTATTTCAGCATGCCTCAGACCTGGAAAACTATCTTGAAAAATGCCCATAACTTTTAACACAAATTCTCTGCACTTCCCACGATCTCTCAACAGCGAGCAGTAGTAAGACCCTAACAGTTACTTGCAACCTATTTCTTGCATAGCATTCATTTTTATTTTAATTTTAAAAGGGGCAACTAATACATAAGATTTTTGCAGCTACTCACAAAAATCAATAAGCAAAGACATTTGTTCCAAGATTTAAATTACTTGTATAATTTAAAAAACTATCAAAGCTCTGTAAAGTAAAATAGATACATTTACCTACTAATGTAGGAAACTACAGACAAACTTCAGGAAATGACCAAAGGTGCAGAGGATAGGCTAATAGGCTAAGGTAGAAAAACAACAACAACAACAAAAACCCAGGAGTTCTACAGAAAAATGAGTGAGCAGCCCACAGCACTGGCAGACAACAGATTTTTTTATACCCACTTCCTCCACCCCTTCTTCCTATTCCCTCCCCCCCCCCTTTTTTTTTTTTAAGGGAAATAATTATTCTATTGTGAAACATATTGTCAGTGATGCAGTTGAAGCCAAAAGTTTACATGAGTTCAGGAGAGGATTAACCGAATTCTAAGACATGTGCCAACACAACTGCTATAGAAAGCATCTGCATCACGGTGAAATGCAAACAGCTACTCTGATAACGACACATTATTATTCACTAAATTTGCCTTTGCCTTTTACCCTGTTGTATAGTTACTAATGTTGAAAAGAGTCACTGCTGTGCAAGAAACTAAAACTTACAGTGCTTCATGCTGGGAGAGAACTGTGGCCCGTCAGCTCGTGGCTGTGAAGCCTTACAACTTAACACGTTGCAGTTGCACACCAACAAGTTCTGAGGTGGACTGCTGACTGTATTCAATAGTCACAGCTTAGGTAGGAGGATATGATAAACTTGACTTACTTGCCTTTAACCGATGCTCCAAATATGTTAAAGTCGTTCTTAAAGCAGGTTACTGGTTTGATTACCCTTCATACAAAATCCTCCTTCAAATGGAGGTTTCTCTTCTCTTCTTTTCAGATTTAAGGCATGAACAGAAACCACACCTGCATCATCACTGAAATCAGTGCCTATTTTTCAATAAACTTTAGCAGCAGCATCAGAATTCGTCCTCAAGTACCGTTCATAAAGCAAATGCTTCATTCTTCAAAACTTTTTTTAGCAAAGGTTAGTAATGCTGTACCACAGACTCTCACGCCCAGTCACACATGTTCTTCCCGAGACCGTTACGCAGCTTAGTATTTTAAAAATCGCCATCCTAACTGCGTACCTGATACTACTGGTTCTCCCCTTTTTAAAGTCTGATGTTAAGGAAAAGCTGCAAGTCCTACAAAACCAGGCAGACTTGCTTGTTCATGCCAAAGAGAAAAAGGTTAAGCATTATTAAAAAATAAGACTATTGCCTACCTTTAAGTATCCATAAAGCTATCAACATGAACCGTATGGTGGCCTGTTAGCATCGCTATTTGAACACGGGCATGCAAAATGTCCTTCAGTTAAATTCCAAACTCTATGAAGTAATTGGTGGGCAATTCCCCAAGGATAAAACGTCTATCAAAAGCCAACAGTAAGCCAGAAATCTCTTTCCGTTTCATAGGGTAAAAAAAAATAAATACAGTGAATCCTGAAAAAAGAAATAGATATTAGACAGGGAACGCCTATATACTTATAGGGCAAGTAATAAAACATTTAGTGTTTTGATTTTTTTCTTTTTATTTATGTCATCACAATAGTTAGACAAACATGGAAACATTTGCAACAGCAATACTTGGGTCACTTTAAAATCTTGGTAACACTGAAATACAGGGCAGCGAAAGCTAATGATGTGGGGAGGGGACTTTAGGTCTTATTATTTTCAGACACATTCACACACACACATATATCTATATACACACGCGCACTCCACAACTCCAAAGAGCTATCTTAACTATGTCTGCCAGTAAACGGAAATAGTAGGCAGAAAGGAACCATATCCATACTAAGACAGTTAGCTGTGTCGTAAAACTGAAGATCACTGCAACCAGTGCCATCTTAAAGAAGAAGGAAAAAAAAAAAAAAAAAACCAACACCAAAAAACCTGAAAGGAACCATCGCTGTGCATGTCATAAGCATGAAGTTATTTTAACCTGGTGACTACTCTGCTCTATACTTTAAGCATCGTGAAGTTTTTATGTGTTTTTAAGGTCTAAGGTTACTATTTTAAATGACCTACTTGTAGTGGCAGCCCAAGTAGCATTCTGGAGAACACCACAGTGCCCACAGCTTCTACAGGTCAGTGCAGTCTGATCAAGCACTACATTTCTAGGGGAGGAAAACAAAAAAACACTACCGCTCATTTATTCAATTGAAAAGCTTATTACCTGTACCTTCCAAAGCAACAGGCTACAGGAACACTGAATGCAAAGTAAACCAGACCCATCTGGAATAATCTGACCTCTCAGCTCCAAGTTACACATCTTTCATTTCGTATTTTAAGGGATTAACAGCATTTGGATGCACAGAAACTGTCTTTACAGTGATGTCTGCAGACCTCCGAGTCACAAGTTAAAAATGTCTTCCTAAATTATAACAGTATTAGCACTTCCTCTGAAAGGAGTGAAAAAAACACAACCAGGGAAGGAGGAAAGTGACACACCACCAAGGTTTTTTTTCCCCAGAGATAACAAAATCCTGAGAGAACAAGATGCTTGTGCTATCAGAATAAAAATCCCCAAAGAAACAAAAGAGTTTACCTTTCCCTTGGAAAAGTTACTTTTGAGTCAAGATCTGCTCTTTTTCTCTCCCAACCATGAAATCTCTCTTCAGCTTAAGACTCTCTTCTACTGCAGTAGAAATTTAGTGCACATGCTGGAACCTGGACAGAATCTTATTTAAAAAAACAAACAATACAATAGTACTACAGTGGCTAGAAATCTTTTACATATTCTGATGAAAAGACTCAACTTATTTCTAGGAAATAAAGTGTTTGGGGCCAAAGCCAACGCATGATGTTCATGTAAGGTTAAATTTTTATTAATTTTTTTCTTTTTTTAAATTGATATATTGAAAAAAGCTGGAGAAGGAAGCAGGGACAGAAATGAAAAACCATTCAGGGAGTCAGTGGTATAGACTGTCAGCACGCAACCTAAATATTGTAATTGCAGATCACATAGTCAGAACAAGCCAGTCAAAAGTAGCACACTCCCTGGGAGAGGGGCGGGAGTCTCTTCCCCCTTGTCTTTCAAGCCAAGACCCAACTAGCAGAAGGCAGCTTTTCTGTCAGATAAAGCAAGGCAAAAGGATCATGTACAGCAACTTCCTTGCAGCCTCTTGCTCCTGAGCACCCTTCTTCACCTCTTTCTCTCTTTCTTCTGGTGATGGGAAGGCAAAGCATGTTCTGTTCCTGTGAGCCCATACTGCTTGTCCCTATAGTCACAGCAGGCACCTGTGATTCCTCTCCGAAGACATTTACGCATAGAAATCAGTTGAGTGGTGTGTTACGGAAGCATAAGCTGCAGTGGACGTGATTCTGAATCAGTTATTGTTTTGCCCATCATGACAAAATAAAACCGGCAATTTCTTACTTTATAGAAATCCTCCTAAAGTAGTAGTTGCCCCCAATCGCTGTCAAGTTTTTGTATCACAGGAGAACAAATGCAGCCAAAAGAACATCTTCTCTAAAATGACCACTCCGAACTGCACAAGCAGGCAGGCACAGGCAGCTCCCGATTTAATTAAGCGTATGTACACAGCACCACTTAGTGGTGCAAGCGGAGTCACCGCTGATAGGAATGAGAAGCTTGAACACCAACCTTCCCTCCCCGGCCCCCTGGACACTGCAGCCTGATCTTGACAAATTGACCGCCTGGATAAAGCAAGCTATCTGGCAACTAAAAAGATCCATTGTACTTTTCTGCTCAGTACACCTAAAGATACAGATTCACCCTCTAAATCTCGGCCAATTTCTTGAATACCACCAACACTCAGAACAGGTTTCAAATGGCAACGTGGCAGGACAAAGTAATAAATACTTATCCTTAAGTCTGCTAACTTTCTAAACCTTTGCCTAGACCTTAAGGAAATGTAAAAACAAACAAACTACTGCAAAGTTCAATACGCAAGCCACGCAAAGTTAAGGCTATCAAGTAGGAACCTGATTACGAGTATAAATCATGCAATAGCTACTCTATGACATGGATGTCCTGAACAGATCATCCTCTACAGTGTAAGTCCAAGGTACAAACCCATCAGCACCTCCTTCCCTCTCTGTATCGCTGTGGTTACCTGCTCTGTGCCCAGAGCCAAAAAGAATCCCGACGTTGGAGTTACTGTTCCTTTTATGCCCAGCCCCATACTTCTTTCCTGACGGAGAGGTGACGCACCTGATTTGAGGTGGAGTGCAGACAACCTTCTCATCTAGTGCTGGGCAGTTTATTTGTCCCACAAACAAACCCCAGGAAAGAGAATGCACGGTTGGACGGGTGCACTTGAGATTTTGACCACGCGGTAGCACCGTTAACTGCTGAAAGAGCAGGACTCTCTGCCGTTCTGTGTCCACGTCACGACTGCCCTCACGTCCCCAGTCTGCACCCAGCTCCTCCAGGGTGTGCAGAGGGGCTTCCAGCCCTGGCTCAGCAGGCGTCCACATAAGATCCCCCAGCCAAGAGGGGGGTGTATGCTCACCTGCCACATCGATACCGTGGGTACATTAAAAGCCACCCCCCAACTCTTTCCCCAGGAGTGATTGGGGGAGGCTCTTCAGTCATCTGGCTGTAAACCCCCTCCCCCTCAGGGAGACCAACATCCAGGCATGCCTTGCTCTAACTCCCCAAATCCACTGCCCTCCGAGGAATAAAAGGCGTCTGGGCCACTCCCCCGGCTCTAATCTGCAGATATGCCTGGCTTCCCAGAAGTAGGCTGAGAAAGCCAGCGTTAAGGCACTCCTTCCCACGCCCAGATCCACAAAATCCTCAGAGAAAAGAAGAAAAATAGCCACTTCACTGCAGCAGGAAGTAAATAAACTTGGGGGACACAGGAGGCCAGTTCTCCCGGGGTCAATGGAAGGGAGGGCTAGATGCAACGTATCTGAGGATTTTCCATGTGCACAGCTGAAACAGCCATGTCTCAAGCAGGGATACGTCCCATTTACGGCAGTTCCTCCCCACTTCTCATCCCCAAAAGACAAACTCGGGCCTCTGCCTTCTCCGTGTGTAGCTCCCCACTCCCTTCAGCACGGAGCTGCGAGGCTCTGGGTTTGTGGAGAACCACAGGTGGGAAACCGAGGCTACTAATGGTGACCACAGAGAACAGACCAGCTCGGAGGGGGCGAGGAGGGCCGATGCACAATTTCTACGTTTGAATTTGTTGGGAACTTGGTGGGAGTCACAGGCTTGCAAGCCACAACCCACAAGCTTGCAAGGCACAACCCCAGCTATCCAGGACATGGGCTTCCCAAGATCACAAACCTCCGGGGACGGGGACGGCGCCTGCGCCGGCGAGCGAACGCCGGGCTGCCCCAACGCGAAGCACGGCGCATGCGCCCGGGAGGCGCGTCCGCACGGCTGGTCGGGGAGCGGGCGCAGCGGGAAGCCCGCGGAAAACCACGCGAAACCGGCAACGCTCCCGAGTCTGACCTGGTCGGACTCCGGGGGCCGCGAGGACTACACCGCGCACGAGAGCCGCGCTGCTGCCCGGCCGCCGAGTCCGCGAAAAACTACAGCTCCCGGCATGCCCCGGGAGGCAGCCTGCCCTGCTGCCTGACCCCGAGGGGACGCCGCTTCCGTTCCCCCCCACCTCCCCACGCTGGCGCAGCGGCAGTTCCCGCCGAGCCCCCAGCGCCGCTCCGGGTAGCTCCGGCACGGCGCGGCCCCGCTGCCGCTCCGTGCGTGCAACACGGACCCCGCCGTCCTCCTCGGGGCTTTCCCCGGGACCCGCCGGCCGACTGCGCAGCCCCGCCACGGGGCCCGGTGAGCCCCCACCCCCGCGCGCCCGTTCTCTCAGCCGCCCTGTCAGCGCCCCACCCCTCACCCCCGCGCGCCCGTTCTCTCAGCCGCCCTGTCAGCGCCCCCCCCCCCCGCGCGCACGTTCTCTCAGCCGCCCTGTCAGCGTCCCCCCCCCCATCCCCGCGCGCACGTTCTCTCAGCCGCCCTGTCAGCGTCCCCCCCCCATCCCCGCGCGCACGTTCTCTCAGCCGCCCTGTCAGCGCCCCGCCCCCCACCCCCGCGCGCACGTTCTCTCAGCCGCCCTGTGAGCCCCCAGGGCTCCCCCCCCGGCCTCGGCACAGGCGGCCCCCACCTCCCCCGGGCCACCCCCGCCTCCGACGTTCGCGCTCCGAGGGGTGCCCGGCCCCGCTCACCTTCTCCCTCGGGGCAGCCGCAGCCCGGTCACTGCTCAGCTCCGCTCCTGCCTGGGCTCCCGGCGGCCCCTCCCCTTGCCAGGGAGGGGGCGTCGCCATCAGCCTCTCACTGCCCGCACCTGCGGCTCCTCCAGCCCCGGCCCGCAGCTGTGGTACCGAAACCCGGAACCAAACCCCTCACCACCAAGGTGAAGTGAAGCAGCAGGCACTGCCTTGACTGAGTGACAGATGTCAAGAGTCATCTGATGTGGAAGAGGTGTTAACTGGGGTCAAAATACAGATTTTAATACCCATCTTATTTTAGTTCTAAGACTTGGCGATTGCCAGGTATCATCTTTTCGATTTCCCCAGGTCCACCCGCGAGCGAGGCCACAAGGGAGATTTCTTCCAGAGAGAGGATAGAGTTATTAAGTCTCAAGACCACGATTTGCTTTTCTCCTTCATGAAGAGGTGAGTGGGTCATATAGCATCACTAGTCACCCAAGCAGTTAAGCCTGAACTTTTCACCTGTCCTTTAATGCTGTCAACTCCAAGCTAAATTTTTCCTGTTATTAAGAGGGGACCAAAGATCATGTGAAGTATTATTATCCTTTCTACAAATACACCCCCATCTTGGAGCTTTAGCTACTAGAGAAGGTCTTGGGAGTTTGGGGTCAGAGGAGCTAGCTGCAAGTACAAACTTTCATACAGCTCTGTTTAGGATGTGTGATGTTTCTCTGGTTGTCTAAACCGGTCTAAATTTCCACAGGTGGTCCCAACTCTGGGTGGCTCTAACAAGGATCCTGGAACTCCAGTAAGTTCTAAACATCGTTTTATATTTTAAACATGATCCCAAGTTCCTTTTTGCACTTGTCTCTACGGTTTTGGCAGCTGACAGCCCCGAGGGGTGCTTGTACAAGTTTCTCCCGAAGGGCGAGTAAATTAATTCTTTTGTCCGTGAGGTGGATGGTTTGGTAACGTTATAATTCACAACGCTATAATTCCTTCTTTCAAATTTAAAAAAAATAATTGCCTTTTAAATCCATCCAATTGAATCTGCTAAAATGATTCTCGTTGTTCTACCTCTTTTCTCAAGTTTTGGTTAAATTCAATGTCAGTATTCTCCACGGAACTAGATTTTCATCTGACTTTGGAATCGGAAAGGCAGGCTGTTACCGAGGTTAAATTCTGTGTCTTTACAAAACTTTGAATCAGTTACAAAACTAGATTATTTTTTTTAATTCAAATTACAAAACCGGTTAATATCAAGATGAATAGTTCAAACAATAATTGTTTCATTTTGTTTATCTCATGTTTAGAACCCCTCAAAAAAACCCACATACACCCTCTAAACACACAAAAAGATTATTGCCCTCGACAATATTCCTAATAGCAACCCCAACATTATAAACTTTACACAACTGTTTTCCCAAATAGATAACGTGAAACTTACTTATAGATTTTCCGTTTTAAAGGGACAGTTTCTTTAGACTTCCAGTTTCTTGTTGGGTGCTTTCTTTATTCTCGAATAATGAAGCCAAGGTTCTTCTCCCAGACCTTTACTGCTACAAGTGTTGTTAAAATGACTCGATACGGTCCTTTCCACTTCTCGGTGATTTTATATATATTCAGTCTCCTGGTCGGAAGGGATGCGCTGCTACGTCCAGTTCTAAGGGTCCAGCTGTGGAGACATACTGACAAAGTTCTTGAAAAGAATTGCTTAAAGAAATCATAACACCTTTTAAAAACATATCTCCAAAGGCACTCAAGATACTCAGAACACAGGACTCTTGATATGGTCTTTCATACAACATTTCCTAAAGACTTGGCTTTTCTTTCTCTTCTGGCTATACTCCGATTCTTAATAGAGCCACGGGTAACGCTTTAACCCATGTGAGGAGTGAGGTTTCCTGACAAATTTTACTCGACAGTTGCTTAAGGATATAGTTCATTCTCTCTCTCTCTCTCTCTGCCCACACACTTGCTTGTGGTCTATGTGGGGTGTGATAGTCTCAATCCATAGATAATACTTGGCTCAACTTGTCTCATAATCTTTGCTATAAAATGAGGGCCATTGTCAGATGACATTCTTACAGGCACCCCATATTTTGGTATTATCTCTTTGAGCAAGACTTTGACTACTTCCCTTGCTTTGTTGGTGCGACAAGGGAAAGCCTTGGGCCACCCAGTAAAGATATCAACTAAAACTAGGACATATCCTTATTTTCAAGGCAATTCTATAAAATCAATTTGCTAATATTCTTCTAAAAAATTTCCTTATTTAATAATCCCAAAGATGATCTTATTACTGGTTCGGGGATAATTTTACATATACATTTCACATCCACTTATAATTGTTTAAACAATCTTTGTCATATTTCGCTTTCTGTTTCCCAGTATACTCTGTGATGTTCAATGGGGCATTTTCTCTTATTATTGTGGGTGGGACTATTATTCGACCTGTCGGTGTTACAGCCTATCCTGTTTCATTTTGTTAGCCTGCAATCTAATAATTAATTCTTCATCTTTTTCATTATAATTTGGAGTTTCTTTAGGCAATTTTATACCTTTCTCTGGAACTAGTGCTAGGATGCCTTTTTCTGCAGCCTCTTCAGCAGCTTTATCAGCCAGTCGGTTACCTGCGTTAGGACCGGTCTTACCTAACGGATGTGCTTTACAGTGCATCATCGTGACTGCTGTTGGTTTTTGAATGCTTTCTAACAATTTCAGTATTTGTTCTGCGTGCTGAACGGCGGTTCCTGGTGCAGATAACAGTCCTCTTTCTCCCCGTATCGCTCCATGTGCACGTACCACTCCAAAAGCATACTTTGAGTCTGTCCAAGTGTTGACTCGCTTTCCTTGACTTAGTTCCAGAGCTCAAGTAAGAGCTATCAATTCAGCCTTTTGGGCAGAGATCATCGAAGGCAAAGTTGGCAACGCAAGTACCTCCTCAGTAGTTATTGTCTATCTCGATAAAACGTTTTCCTTCACAGATGGAACCGCTTCCGTCGGCATATAGTTCCCAATCTGTTTCTTCTAGTGGCACATCTCAGAGATCCAGTCAGCTGGAGTAAACTCTTTCGATTGCCTGCAAGCAGTCACGTTCCAGTTCTCCTTTAACTCGGTCAGTTGTTGAAAACGCAACAGGGTTAACGGCGGTAGTAGTTTTTAGGTAAACATCATCTTGTTCCAGCAACAACACCACTTGGTATTTCAGCATTCTGCTAGGGGATAACCAGTGCCCCCCTTTCCGTTTTAGCACAACAGTTATCATATGGGAAACGTACAGTAATCCTTTCTCCTCAGGCGAACTTACGAGCTTCCTGGATCAGTAGCACAGTTGCAGCGACGGCTCTCGGACGACCAGAGCATCCCAGACTCACGTTATCCAATCGCTTCGAGAAGTAGGCCACAGCTCGCCCACTTGGCCCTAAATATTGGGCCAGGATACCCAGAGCTCTACCTCTTCTTTCACGAGCAGAAAGTTCAAGTGTCTCTTGTGAGATCTGGCAGACGCTAGGGCTGGCACCCCTATTACAGCCTGTTTCAATTCTTGGAAGGTAGCTTTCTCGGCATCGGTCCAATCCGTCGTTTGAGGTTTTGAGCTGCTCCTATAAAGGTCAGGCCAGCAAGCCACAATTTATAATCTACAGGTGACACCACTCGACCATTCCCGGAAATGCTTGTCATTCATTTTTTTAGTCTTAGGTTCGGGGAGACGACACATTGCCTCTTTTCTCTCAGTTCCCAATTGTCTCTGTCCTTTTAGGATTTTAAAACTCAAATTTAAGTTTCTTCTTTCTGGGTTATTTGGGTTTTTTTCTTTTGACACTCGATATCTACTGATTCCCAAAAAGTTCAAAAAGTTAAGAGTTGACTTTGTGCATTGTTCTTCCGTCTCAGCTACCATTAACAGATCGTCCATATATTTCAGCAAGATTTCTTGATTATTTTCTTTCTTCCAAATCTCTAATTCTCGTGCCAATTGATTTCCAAAAATGGTAAGACTATTCTTAAAGCCTTGAGGCAAGACTGTCCACGTATATCGTGTTTTTCTCCCAGTCTCAGGATTTTCCCATTCCAAAGCAAAAACCTCTTGACTATTGGGATCCAAGGGAATACAGAAAAAGGCATCTTTTCGGTCCAACACTGTGAACCATTCTCATTTCTCCGTTAGGGTTGTTAACAAAGTATAAGGATTTGCTACGACCGGATGAATACCTTGTACTATTTGATTTATTGCTCTGAGGAGGTCTTGAACTAATCTATCATCTTTTTCATCAGCCTTTTAAAAGGCAAGATCGGGGTGTTATATCTGGATTCACATTCTATTAACAATTTGTATCTTAAAAATTTTTGTATTACCATTACTAACTCTTTCCGACTTTCCGGTTTTAGGGGGTATTGTTTCATTCTTACCGGATTCGATCCTGGCTTTAAATCAACTCTCACAGGTTCTGCTTTTTGGATTTACCGGGAACTTCCCAGTCCAGACGACTGGAATGACAGCATTACACTTGGACCGGTATAATCTTCTGCTTTCGGTAAACATCCTGTTAACAACAAAGCCGCTGCTTCGATACGTTTAGTTTCTGGAATTAAAATTTTAAGCTCTCCATTTTTAAATTTAATTTCTGCCTCTAAGTTCTCAAATAGACCTCTCCTTAACAGGAGTTTAGGAGAATTTGGCACATACAAAAACTGCCGAGTGACCCATTGCTTTCCTAATTTCATTGTTAAAGATTTAAAGAAGGGTCTAGTTTCTCGTTCGCTTGTTGCACCAACACCACCAATTTCTTCAAAACTTAACTCTCCCTCTGAGGTATTTAAAACTGAAAAGGTGACTCTAGTGTCAACTCAAATTCAATTTTCTGTTCTCCCAGTTTAGCTGTAACCAGAGGTTCTGCTGGGAGACTCCCCTCCGGTCCCCGTCCGATACGTTCACTTAAAAAGAACAAATCTACATATGGCACTTTATTCCATTTACTCTCTCTCCTACAAAACAACAGTAATTGCAATATAGTATTGTAACTCAAAGTTCTGTTTGTTTACCATTTTTCCTGCAGTTCACCCCAACGTGCCAATAAACATCCCAGCGGTGACGTTTCTGGTAACTTTTCATCAGCAGTTCTATTTCCTGCACTCTTATTCTTAAACAATTTTGCTAATGCCATTATACTTATATACATTCAAATACCAAATACCAAACAAATGCAAACGACAGCTGTCCCAAATAATACACAAAGTCCAACCCAGCAATAGCTTTCGCTTATGACTTACGGGCAGACGCCTAGGCTTCCACTGCAGACGGCTACCCTCCAAGCCCCAACCCTGGGAAGCTTTCGCCGCGCCTCACGGGCAGGCTTTCCAAACAAATTCCAAAGAAGCAGCGCCTTACCTTTTTTCCAGGGAACGCTGCGAGGAGCTTTGCGTGTCGAGGGTGACGGTTCTCCCCGAGAATACCTCGGTGCCGGCCGGAGCTCGATCGACACGCCATCTCGTCCAGTCTCACTCGCAAGGTCCCATCTGGGTCGCCAAAACCGTTACCGAAATCCAGAATAAAACTCCTTAACGCCAACGTGAAGTTAAGAAGCAGGCACTTTGTTTATCGCAGCGCTGGGGACACGGGGGATCGCTCCTCCAAAGGCGTGTCCCACTTAGTATCAAAATCCATCAGTTTTTACAGGCTTTTCCCGTCAGGTCATTGTTACCTAAGCTCCTTCCGTAAAAACGCATACTATGCTCGTTCTTAAATTTAACCGTTGTAACGATCGGTCCTGTGATTATATAACCTTACCAATATTCTTATTTAAAAACAATCATTGGTCAGTGACACTTGGCTCTGCTGACTGGCATCGTCGATACTCAAATCGAGATGGGAAGGGTAAGGGGGTTTCCAAGCAGCAAACTGGTGTCCACGACGGTTTCCTTAGTTTCCTGAAACAGAACGTAGGAAAACCAGTAACTTCCTGGTGAGGTTTCTAGGGTTAGCTGTTTCAAACTTTAACAATATTACGGTCCCTAGCGTCACGCATAACACAGCTCCTGAAGTTTCTATGGCTACGTTTCAAACTTAACAATCCTATACGTTACGCTTCACAATTTTACTTCTTAATCAAACCTAACTCTTCTATGTGATTAAATGTTGATTTCTTTACCAGAACATTTGCAACAGCTGGAGCCCAGCAGGAACAGGGGGGGCACGGCCCGACCCCCCCCAGCGCCTCACCTCCTCCTCCTCCCCTGGGCTCCCTCACAGCCCCTCGCCCCGTGCAGAGGGAGCGCAAACGCAGCCCAGAGGGCAAAGGGGCCGGCCGGCCAGCGTCTATTCAGTCAGTCGCGCACCTATCGAGTCCTGCCAGCGAGTCTGCTCCGGGGCTCGGGGCGCCCCCCGGCGCTCCCCCTGCCCCTCGGACACCTCTGATAGCACATTTCCATACGTTCTGTATGGCACGTCTAAATATTTGGGTGGTTTTAATACTTTGTACCAGCTGTGGTTTGCTGCTAGGTGACTATAAAAGTGAGATTTGGTAAATAATGGTTAGAAATCTTATACTAACGCTACAACTGAAACAACAGACAAGAGTATAGCCGAGCAATTAACTAGCAGAGGTAGGTACTCCTAAGTTTTGCAGTTCTTTGCTCTTATGACTAGATGTTCCCCTGTAAGCTAAATGGGAACAATGCTGAAACTGACCACATGTGATTGAAACTGCGTTAAGCTTCAAGATCAAAGAACAAGGACAAGAATAAAGACTTCGAGGACAGCCAGCAAGAACTTCAAATGGGTCGGTGGTCGCAAAAGCAGCCCTTCGTCTCAAATGGATCCTTCCTTGCACGTGATCGGATGTAGGCAGTGCTATGATAATCGGTTGCCATCGTTTTTATGTATATGTATACTCATCTGATTAATAAGCAATTAGTTATTCTATATAACCTGTTTGTGCTAAAGCTGTGGCACGCACACTAGGTGGAACTATCCCCCGTGCATCCAGCGCTGCAGTGAAGAACGCCTGCTTTCTAAAACTCCAAAACGAGTCTTAGGGAGTTTCGTCGACCGGCTTTTCAGTATCAGAGGTACAAGGGAGGAAAGGAAAAAAAAAAAAAGCAAAAAAAAAAAAAAGCAGGGGTGTGGGAAAGAGAGGGGACCAGGGGACGGAGGGGGCAGGGAGGGACCACAACACCGAAGAGGGGAGACGGGGCCCCGAGGGCCCGGGGCTCACCGCAGCTCTTGTTCTTGGCGCTGCCAAGAGACTTTGCCAGTTCAGCCGCTTCTTTCTCCTTCTCTCCTCCCTTCCTCTTCTGTAACTCCAGTCGCTTGGCTGTCCTCCGCATAACGGAACACGCGAGCCCCTCGCAGCTCTTGCGAGATGAGGCCTCCTAGACACGTAGCCTCGCTCGCTCGTTCACTACGTGGCCGTACCGTGCTGCTGGTCACGCATCACCCTGGCGGTCTGACCTGCTGTGGACTACGAGGAGGGATCCTCCCACACCCACAGAGGCAGGGTCCCTCTGGCCTGCAGCGGGAGGCAGCTGCCAGCCAGATGGCCTTCCGTTTCTTCTTCTTTACCTTTCTGCGGCCTCTCCAGCTTCAGCAGCTCCCGTCCACAGCCAGTAAGCGCTCCGCCTGTCCCTCTGCGCTCCCGTGCCGTGAGGAGAGGGAGGCCGGGCAGAGACAGGCCACGCGAGCCTGAGGCTGCTGCAGTCAGCGGCATCTCCGGGGACGAAAGGACAACCCCGCTCACGGCGTGGCCTCTGGCAGAGGGAAAGAGGCAGCAGCGACCGTTATTACCGCAGCTCCACCCTGGCCAGAGCCCCTCCGTCCGCAGGGGCTTCCGCGGACGGACGCCGCTCCTTCCCCGCGCCGCTGCTAACGGCACCCGCCTTAAGGGAGACTCGAGAACACCGGAGGGCCAGCTTGCCGCCCTCACGACAGGGCTCGGGGGCTGCCTGCGGCTGCAGCACAGGCTTCAGGGGAGGGGCTGCAGCTGGGGGCAGCCGCAGGGGCCGAGCGGGGCTGGGGAAAGGCGCCGGGGGAGCTCCGGCGACTCGGGAAGGCGCCCGCTGGCCGCGCCTGGGGGGTGCCCGCCTCCGTCCCCTCTTCCCTTCTGTCGGCTCTCGGGGACCTGCCCGGCGCTGCCCTGGCCCGGCTCGCCTCCGGCGGACCGGGAGCCTGCCGCGGCGGCCGCTTCGCAGCTTCCCGTCCCGCCGGCCCCGGGCGGCCAGCGGGCAGGAGGCACCCGCCGCCGCGGCCGCCGCCGCCCCCGCCGGAGGGGATGGCTCGCCTCACCCGCGGTCCAGGCGCTCGCCCGCTGCCGCCGACAGCCGCGCCCTGCGCGCCGCCACGCTGCTCCCGGGGACCGCGCATGTGTAATATGGAGGAGGGAAAGGAGGGAGGCAGGGCAGGAGATAGGAGAGCAGGGTGCGCAGGGCGAAACAACTCGCGTGGGTTAAAAACTCGTGTGGGTGAAGGGGGTGGGCTGGAGCAGGAGATGGGGGTGTGCATGGCGGAGACACGGACCTAGTGGGGAGGGTAGGTGAGGGTACAAAGGTGCACGGGGGGGTACTAAAACCAGACGTGCTGCTTCACAGAAATACGGTCCCACCTGAATTCAGTAGTAGGCTTTCTTCTGCGCTTAAACACTAATCAGGCATTTAAAAGCTTCAGTAGACTTGCAAACTGAAACCTCTGACAATTTACGTAGTCTTCTAATTTCTGATATCCAGGATATGTGAAAATAACACTCTCAATTCAACAGTTTTCACCGAGAATGATATGTGTTAACCTAAATCACACAAAGTGAATAATATCATGTTAGCCATGTAGCCTTTATTAAGAGGTTGAAATTACCTTCTCGGGATCTTTTAAGCTTCTAAGCGTAAAATAATTAGTGTAGCTTACAGATGTGGAAGAGAAATCTTTTGGTATCATAACCAAAGTAGTCTTCTCCTCTATGAATGGCAACACAATCTGTAATACTGCATCGACACTTCAAAACCCATTCTGTCTCTCCCCTTTTGTCATCCAATGTTGTCTTTTAGATATTTCAAGAAATTCTTTCATGGTCTATCCCATAAAATGAGAAGTAGATTATTACGGAAGAGCTCCACAGATAAAAAGTTAATGCATTAGACTAACTGTGATATAAAAATTACTGGAGATCTATTTATGTGTGATGTTCTGATGAATTATCTAGTTGTTTACAATTGCTAGGACTTCTCTCAGCGGTAAATCACTGGCAATGTGCACGAACACAAGAAACTCTTCACGGGGCACATTCATCCTTTATGCAATTAAATGAAGTTTTTAAATCACAAAAAGATTTGGCTGTTACACAGTCTGTGTAAATTACATGATAGTAACCCAAACCACAAGACCATGTCTCTCCTACTTTGCTCTGTTGCAGAAGAATCTCAGCTTGCAAAACACATCAGTTTTCTGTAACACAGATAACCAGGGTTCACACAGTCAGACTTTTCAGTCAGAAGGCCACAGAAAGAATCATAAAGAGACCGAGTATCTTTTCCTTAAACATCCTGTTTACAGACAGCTATGTTACCTCCAAGTGCTATGAAAGTTACTTTCTCTAAAACTATCTTCCATTTAGTTTTCCTTTTTTTTTTTTTTTTTTCCCTTTTCTTCCCCTGAAAACAATCTTATAGCTTAATCCTTATAGGATTTTTTTTCAAGTTTTGGTTTTTTCTAACGACTATCAACACATGAACACTCTAAATAGTTTCAGGAAGGTCAGTATTTGCTACAGTTGCACTTGATCCAACATCCCACTTTTTTTTCCACCAAGCAAAGGAGTTCAACCAAGTTTCTTTCAAGAGCCATACAGGAGAAAGTACAGATTCTGCTCTGTCTGCTAACAAGCAGGCGAAGGAGCTGCTACCGGTTTGAAAACTGTAGAGGCTCTGCTGTGCCCATTTTGAACTGGGGAACAAAAATAGTATTTAGGTCCACTTTTTCTCATTTGCAAAGCAGATCCACTGCCTTGGGAGACTGACCAGAATTACTTGGAACAAACAGTCTTTTTGCCTAGGATCTGTTTGTTAGTTCAGAAAACAGTCACTATGTCCCTGTGATAATATGACACGATTTCATCAAGACATTTCTGTCTCAAGGGGCCCAGCTGTATTTTATTTTCTATTAACACAGCATCTATCCAATTCCGGTCTCTGACTTAAGAGATGAGCAACATGCAATTTCTTCAATGTCTACTTATCACGTGAGGAAGTCAACAAACCTCTTTTCACAGTTACAAGCACTTTTCAAAGATGTGACAGTTCCCTCCGGTCATCAACTGACCCTGAACAAGTTGGAAAATATAAAAGGATCAATAAATGTGAGAAAGACCTTTGGTATGAGGGAACCCAGACAAACCCGTGCAGCAGCTTTCTTCTCTATTGATTGGAAGAGAATGCTGTTTGGCTGCTGCTTCTACGGATAATCCACAAATTATTTGCTATTCTTCTTAGCCAAAGGGCTAAGGCAGTGCCATCAGCAACTTCATAACATACCCTGAAACAAGAAGCAGATATTACAGCTCCAAGTCTGAGGAAACAGCATCAATGATTAAGACAGCTCTAACATGGAAGGCCTGGTAAGTGGCAGTGGTATAAGGCACTAGCAATTTATCAGGGCTCTCTTTCAAATGCTGGCATTTTCTGTGACTTGGATTTTGCCTATTGTTATGAGATCATTACATCACCTATCACACAAGTGTAGCTTTGTTAACTTTCAAAGAAAAGCTGCTAGACAATATACAACACAAAGTTAGACAAGCGAGGGAAGTACACAGGGATTTCACAGGCAATCTGGAATCGGGCACCCGACTTGAATTCCCGGCTTTGAAAACCTCTCTCCAAATGACTTACCATCCTTTCACTAAGATCCAGCAGCAGTTCCCTCCTGTGCCTCATGCTCTTCTTTAGCCAGCCAAAGCCCACGGAGCTGCACTGTAAGCTTGAAGACGAGGATGCCAGCTGCGTGTCCTATTTCTGTCACCTAGTTTTTACGTACCGTTTCTTGCTAATCAAAAGGCCCAGTGATTCCTCCTCACACATCACACTGGAGTTAGTACGTCCAAGCATTATTTCTGCCGCGCTACATTTGCACGGATTAGGTGCTGAACCCTCCAGATGATGTACTGCTTTTCAAGAAGGGTGTAGTATAACTGGCGAGGGTCTACAGTAAGTCCAAGAGGGTGCTCAACGATGTACAGGAGTCTGACTTCAAAGCATAAATTGAAAAACAGCCGCTTAACCTAGAAAGGGCAATACTGAAGAGAAAGAACAATGTTTAAACTCTAAAAGGTAGCTGTAAGGAAGAACTATTGTGTGCATCCACTGCACACAGTTACACGGAATCATGGGGCTTAAATTACAACCTGAAAAACTTAGGGTATGTGGCAATCTTTGCAACAGTAGTAATAATTACAGGAAATGTTTAAGAATAAATTAGGCAAGCATTTGTCAAGAATGGTACAGAAAGTTGATCATTCACCTCTAGAACGAGAGCAACACTAGACTATCTTTAAAAGTTCTTCTTTCCCCACTGCTGTCCCACGGCCAGGCACCGGCCTGGCCCGGCCCGGCCAATGCCAGGCCCCTGCCCGCCGGCTCGGCCCCTGCCCGCCGGCTCGGCCCGGCCCCTGCCCGGCCAAGGCCAGGCCCCTGCCCGCCGGTTCGGCCCGGCCCCTGCCCGGCCAAGGCCAGGCCCCTGCCCGGCCCGGCCCAGGCCAGGCCCCTGCCCGCCGGCTCGGCCCGGCCCGGCCCGGCCCAGGCCAGGCCCCTGCCCGCCGGCTCGGCCCGGCCCGGCCCAGGCCCGGCCCCTGCCCGGCCGAGGCCAGGCCCCTGCCCGCCGGCTCGGCCCGGCCCGGCCCAGGCCCGGCCCAGGCCAGGTCCCTGCCCGGCCCAGGCCAGGCCCCTGCCCGCCGGCTGGGCCCGGCCCGGCCCAGGCCAGGCCCCTGCCCGCCGGCTCGGCCCGGCCCGGCCCAGGCCCGCCCGAGGCCAGGCCCCTGCCCGCCGGCTCGGCCCGGCCCGGCCCAGGCCCGCCCGAGGCCAGGCCCCTGCCCGCCGGCTCGGCCCGGCCCGGCCAAGGCCCGCCCGAGGCCAGGCCCCTGCCCGCCGGCTCGGCCCGGCCCGGCCAAGGCCCGCCCGAGGCCAGGCCCCTGCCCGCCCGAGGCCAGGCCCCTGCCCGCCGGCTCGGCCCGGCCAAGGCCAGGCCCCTGCCCGCCGGCTCGGCCCGGCCCGGCCAAGGCCCGCCCGAGGCCAGGCCCCTGCCCGCCGGCTCGGCCCGGCCCGGCCAAGGCCCGCCCGAGGCCAGGCCCCTGCCCGCCCGAGGCCAGGCCCCTGCCCGCCGGCTCGGCCCGGCCAAGGCCAGGCCCCTGCCCGCCGGCTCGGCCCGGCCCGGCCAAGGCCCGGCCCCTGCCCGCCGGCTCGGCCCGGCCCGGCCAAGGCCCGGCCCCTGCCCGCCGGCTCGACCCGGCCCCGGCCCGGCCCAGGCCAGGCCCCTGCCCGCCGGCCCGGCCCGGCCCCGGCCCGGCCCAGGCCAGGCCCCTGCCCGCCGGCCCGGCCCGGCCCCGGCCCGGCCCAGGCCAGGCCCCTGCCCGCCGGCCCGGCCCGGCCCCGGCCCGGCCCAGGCCAGGCCCCTGCCCGCCGGCTCGGCCCGGCCCGGCCAAGGCCAGGCCCCTGCCCGCCGGCTCGGCCCGGCCCGGCCAAGGCCAGGCCCCTGCCCGCCGGCCCCCCTCACCCCATCCAGCCGCTCGCCCTCCCTCTCTTCCCGCCGCCTCCGCACACAGCCGCAGCCCGGCGCTGCCCGAGGAAACCCTCACCTGACAGCAGCCGCCACCTCCGCACAGCCCCGCACCCCCGGGGTGAGCTGAGCTGATGGGCTGAGCTCCAATCTCCCCAGAAACCTCTGCCCTGACACCAGAGTCTCTGTAAACAGTTTCTGACCTCTTTTGGCACGTCACAGGATAGTAACCCAAACCACAAGACCATGTCTGTCCTACTTTGCTCTGTTGCAGAAGAATCTCAGCTTGCAAAACACATCAGTTTTCCGTAACACAGATAACCAGGGTTCACACAGTCAGACTTTTCAGTCAGAAGGCCACAGAAAGAATCATAAAGAGACCGAGTATCTTTTCCTTAAACATCCTGTTTACAGACAGCTATGGTACCTCCAAGTGCTATGAAAGTTACTTTCTCTAAAACTATCTTCCATTTAGTTTTCCTTTTTTTTTTTTTTCCTTTTCTTCCCCTGAAAACAATCTTATAGCTTAATCCTTATAGGATTTTTTTCAAGTTTTGGTTTTTTCTAACGAGTATCAACACATGAAAACTCTAAATAGTTTCAGGAAGGTCAGTATTTGCTACAGTTGCACTTGATCCAACATCCCACCTTTTTTTTCCAACAAGCAAATGAGTTCAACCAATTTTCATTCAAGAGCCATACAGGAGAAAGTACAGATTCTGCTCTGTCTGCTAACAAGCAGGCGAAGGAGCTGCTACTAATTTGAATACTATACAGGCTCTGCTGTGCCCATTTTGAACTGGGGAACAAAAATAGCCCTTCCTGTTTCAACATTTAGGTCCACTTTTTCTCATTTGCAAAGCAGATCCGCTGCCTTGGGAGACTGACCAGAATTACTTGGAACAAACAGTCTTTTTGCCTAGGATCTGTTTGTTAGTTCAGAAAACAGTCACTACGTCCCTGTGATAATATGACACGATTTCATCACTACATTTCTGTCTCAAGGGGCCCAGCTGTATTTTATTTTCTATTAACACAGCATCTATCCAATTCCGGTCTCTGACTTAAGAGATGAGCAACATGCAATTTCTTCAATGTCTACTTATCACGTGAGGAAGTCAACAAACCTCTTTTCACAGTTACAAGCACTTTTCAAAGATGTGACAGTTCCCTCCGGTCATCAACTGACCCTGAACAAGTTGGAAAATATAAAAGGATCAATAAATGTGAGAAAGACCTTTGGTATGAGGGAACCCAGACAAACCTGTGCAGCAGCTTTCTTCTCTATTGATTGGAAGAGAATGCTGTTTGGCTGCTGCTTCTACGGATAATCCACAAATTATTTGCTATTCTTCTTAGCCAAAGGGCTAAGGCAGTGCCATCAGCAACTTCATAACATACCGTGAAACAAGAAGCAGATATTACAGCTCCAAGTCTGAGGAAACAGCATCAATGATTAAGACAGCTCTAACATGGAAGGCCTGGTAAGTGGCAGTGGTATAAGGCACTAGCAATTTATCAGGGCTCTCTTTCAAATGCTGGCATTTTCTGTGACTTGGATTTTGCCTATTATTATGAGATCATTACATCACCTATCACACAAGTGTAGCTTTGTTAACTTTGAAAGAAAAGCTGCTAGACAATATACAACACAAAGTTAGACAAGCGAGGGAAGTACACAGGGATTTCACAGGCAATCTGGAATCGGGCACCTGACTTGAATTCCTGGCTTTGAAAACCTCTCTCCAAATGACTTACCATCCTTTCACTAAGATCCAGCAGCAGTTCTCTCCTGTGCCTCATGCTCTTCTGTAGTCAGCCAAAGCCCACGGAGCTGCACTACAAGCTTGAAGACCAGGATGCCAGCTGCGTGTCCTATTTCTGTCACCTAGTTTTTACGTACCGTTTCTTGCTAATCAAAAGGCCCAGTGATTCCTCCTCACACATCACACTGGAGTTAGTACGTCCAAGCATTATTTCTGCCGCGCTACATTTGCACGGATTAGGTGCTGAACCCTCCAGATGATGTACTGCTTTTCAAGAAGGGTGTAGTATAACTGGCGAGGGTCTACAGTAAGTCCAAGAGGGTGCTCAACGATGTACAGAAGTCTGACTTCAAAGTATAAATTGAAAAACAGCCGCTTAACCTGGAAAGGGCAATACTGAAGAGAAATAACAATGTTTAAACTCTAAAAGGTAGCTGTAAGGAAGAACTTTTGTGTGCATCCACTGCACACAGTTACACGGAATCATGGGGCTCAAATTACAACCTGAAAAACTTAGGGTATGTGGCAATCTTTGCAACAGTAGTAACAATTACAGGAAATGTTTAAGAATAAATTAGGCAAGCATTTGTCAAGAATGGTACAGAAAGTTGATCATTCACCTCTAGAATGAGAGCAACACTAGACTATCTTCAAAGGTTCTTCTTTCCCCACTGCTGTCCCTCTCCGTATTTCTACCCTCAAACACAAGCATCATCCCCAGCTCTGCACTTACAATTATATCTGCATATGCACATGTCTAGAGATGCACATTTATTTCTTCGTTACACACAGCTGAAGGAGAGTACTCATAGGTAAGCCAATTTACATAAACAGCTTCTGAAAGTTAAACACCTCGGCTTCTTGCAAAACGTCAGCCCAACAGAACACCGTCAGCCCAACAGAACACCGGGAGCGGTATGTAAATCCTTATGCCAAAATTGCGTTCTCTTAAATCTTATGAAAACCATTTCTAACATAAAGCCTGACCTGACTGGTCTATTTTCTGACACTCCCCTTCTCTGTCATCAGGTACTTATTAGATAGTAAAACAACTGACGGGGTAAACACCATAACTAGCACAATAGCTGACTTCCGTAGCAGTTGCATATCAGGTCTGAAGAAATGTGAGTTTAGTAGGTGTATAGGTAGATACACATTCAGAAATGCACAAGAACTGAAAGGAGTAATCTGTAACTGGTAGACTAAGAACACTGCAATAGCATGCAATGTAAATCAACATGCACCTATAGGGAAGGGAAGTACAGAAACATTCTTCTGGATTAAAAAAAAAAAAAAAAATACGCAGCAATGGTAGGAAAAGGTACTTGGAACGTGCCACTTTCAGTCCACTGAAACAATGTCTGCAACAGCAGTAAGAACACTGGCAAACTACCTTCTCTGTTCCACAGGGCCTTGAAACCCATACGCATTGTCTGTTGCCACTTGCTGTTAGGAAACAAAGGCACTGCGATCAGTAGAAGCGTGTAGAACACCGAAAATGAAACTTTTGAGTATGTCACATGCAAGATCCTCATTCTCCGTACAGTCTACAAGGTTACACAATTGTAAAATACTTCGTAAGAATGAGAATCCTGACGTTTGCCTTGGATTAAAAAAGTTTTTAAATTCCGTTTCGAGGTTTTTTTCCCCAAGGGTTTTAGAAATAAAAGCGTCTTGGTAAAGTGATTTTCACACACTGCACAGACACAAGCAGTGTTTCTCCCACTGCGAGAGGAGTATCAAAATACTCTTATCTAATATGTTAGACAAGAGTGACCGAGGTCACAGGAGAATCTGTACTTTCCCACTGATTACAAGGAACGGGCCAGCTGCTTTGTGCCTCCTATGCAGCTGGAGCATGCAGTTGCCTGGTAACTTGTTCCGACCTATTGCATCTTAATCACATATACACGTAGGAATACCAAGCTGACCGCTTAGGTTTATCAGCCAAAACAGTTTACAGCAACGCAATAGTTTAGAGCAATTCAGGAAGTTTAACACTGAATTTAGGTATGTGCTTATATGGTTTGATGAACAGAGCTTCTATAAATGAAAGGGAAACAACAGAAGTTATTTATATGTGATTTCAGAACATACAAAAGGTATAGTCTACAAACCAAGTATCAAGTACTAGCAATATTTACCTGTTCAAAGGGCATCATGTAATGTCTCAGACTCAACAAGCATAAACTGACAGACTGTTATGATTTGAAAATTTTAAAAAAGTTCCAATAGTGTGCCCAAAATGGAGGTGTTTCAGTGTTCAGGCTAGACTCCTTGTCTCCAGTAAATACACATCTTAATTCTAACACAGGATAAAAACCGATTTATAAATGTCCTCTTGTAAAAATGAAACCGTTCCAATCACCCTGTTCACTCCTATTTAAGATATTAAATAGGGCAAATCAGAAGTAACTTGAACCAATCCCTCCCACCCAGCTATAAACCAGGACCATACACAGCCCTTGCAGACTACACAAGATCCTGTCTCATTCCAGCCACATCATTAGCATAAGCTGTGCAAACCCATGCAAATCAACAGGTTTTCCAGGCATAAAAGCAGACTCCAACAGCAGTTAAGCCACTTCTTACAACTGACAATGTCATACTTCCATCCCTGATCATAGCACAAGAACAAAAGAGAATGGGTCCTTATTGTCCTTCATGAACTTGAGGGGCTGCAAGAAACCAGTGAAGTTACAAGCCTGGATTCTGTAATGTCGCTATCAGCATAATTTCCAGATCAAAGATCCGGCCTCCTGTTAAGATCATCAAACATAATTTTGAGTTTGGAGGACAGGTCATCACAACACTATGTTAGGTAGAGTATAAAACCTTATCATCAGATTCTCAGCTAGTTTAAGTCAATGTATTCTGTGTGTTCCGCTGAAGTCAATGAAACTAAACACACTATCACAGGAAAGAGGTATTTCAGCATGCCTCAGACCTGGAAAACTATCTTGAAAAATGCCCATAACTTTTAACACAAATTCTCTGCACTTCCCACGATCTCTCAACAGCGAGCAGTAGTAAGACCCTAACAGTTACTTGCAACCTATTTCTTGCATAGCATTCATTTTTATTTTAATTTTAAAAGGGGCAACTAATACATAAGATTTTTGCAGCTACTCACAAAAATCAATAAGCAAAGACATTTGTTCCAAGATTTAAATTACTTGTATAATTTAAAAAACTATCAAAGCTCTGTAAAGTAAAAAAGATACATTTACCTACTAATGTAGGAAACTACAGACAAACTTCAGGAAATGACCAAAGGTGCAGAGGATAGGCTAATAGGCTAAGGTAGAAAAACAACAACAACAACAAAAACCCAGGAGTTCTACAGAAAAATGAGTGAGCAGCCCACAGCACTGGCAGACAACAGATTTTTTTATACCCACTTCCTCCACCCCTTCTTCCTATTCCCTCCCCCCCCCTTTTTTTTTTTTTAAGGGAAATAATTATTCTATTGTGAAACATATTGTCAGTGATGCAGTTGAAGCCAAAAGTTTACATGAGTTCAGGAGAGGATTAACCGAATTCTAAGACATGTGCCAACACAACTGCTATAGAAAGCATCTGCATCATGGTGAAATGCAAACAGCTACTCTGATAACGACACATTATTATTCACTAAATTTGCCTTTGCCTTTTACCCTGTTGTATAGTTACTAATGTTGAAAAGAGTCACTGCTGTGCAAGAAACTAAAACTTACAGTGCTTCATGCTGGGAGAGAACTGTGGCCCGTCAGCTCGTGGCTGTGAAGCCTTACAACTTAACACGTTGCAGTTGCACACCAACAAGTTCTGAGGTGGACTGCTGACTGTATTCAATAGTCACAGCTTAGGTAGGAGGATATGATAAACTTGACTTACTTGCCTTTAACCGATGCTCCAAATATGTTAAAGTCGTTCTTAAAGCAGGTTACTGGTTTGATTACCCTTCATACAAAATCCTCCTTCAAATGGAGGTTTCTCTTCTCTTCTTTTCAGATTTAAGGCATGAACAGAAACCACACCTGCATCATCACTGAAATCAGTGCCTATTTTTCAATAAACTTTAGCAGCAGCATCAGAATTCGTCCTCAAGTACCGTTCATAAAGCAAATGCTTCATTCTTCAAAACTTTTTTTAGCAAAGGTTAGTAATGCTGTACCACAGACTCTCACGCCCAGTCACACATGTTCTTCCCGAGACCGTTACGCAGCTTAGTATTTTAAAAATCGCCATCCTAACTGCGTACCTGATACTACTGGTTCTCCCCTTTTTAAAGTCTGATGTTAAGGAAAAGCTGCAAGTCCTACAAAACCAGGCAGACTTGCTTGTTCATGCCAAAGAGAAAAAGGTTAAGCATTATTAAAAAATAAGACTATTGCCTACCTTTAAGTATCCATAAAGCTATCAACATGAACCGTATGGTGGCCTGTTAGCATCGCTATTTGAACACGGGCATGCAAAATGTCCTTCAGTTAAATTCCAAACTCTATGAAGTAATTGGTGGGCAATTCCCCAAGGATAAAACGTCTATCAAAAGCCAACAGTAAGCCAGAAATCTCTTTCCGTTTCATAGGGTAAAAAAAAATAAATACAGTGAATCCTGAAAAAAGAAATAGATATTAGACAGGGAACGCCTATATACTTATAGGGCAAGTAATAAAACATTTAGTGTTTTGATTTTTTTCTTTTTATTTATGTCATCACAATAGTTAGACAAACATGGAAACATTTGCAACAGCAATACTTGGGTCACTTTAAAATCTTGGTAACACTGAAATACAGGGCAGCGAAAGCTAATGATGTGGGGAGGGGACTTTAGGTCTTATTATTTTCAGACACATTCACACACACACATATATCTATATACACACGCGCACTCCACAACTCCAAAGAGCTATCTTAACTATGTCTGCCAGTAAACGGAAATAGTAGGCAGAAAGGAACCATATCCATACTAAGACAGTTAGCTGTGTCGTAAAACTGAAGATCACTGCAACCAGTGCCATCTTAAAGAAGAAGAAAAAAAAAAAAAAAAAAACCAACACCAAAAAACCTGAAAGGAACCATCGCTGTGCATGTCATAAGCATGAAGTTATTTTAACCTGGTGACTACTCTGCTCTATACTTTAAGCATCGTGAAGTTTTTATGTGTTTTTAAGGTCTAAGGTTACTATTTTAAATGACCTACTTGTAGTGGCAGCCCAAGTAGCATTCTGGAGAACACCACAGTGCCCACAACTTCTACAGGTCAGTGCAGTCTGATCAAGCACTACATTTCTAGGGGAGGAAAACAAAAAAACACTACCGCTCATTTATTCAATTGAAAAGCTTATTACCTGTACCTTCCAAAGCAACAGGCTACAGGAACACTGAATGCAAAGTAAACCAGACCCATCTGGAATAATCTGACCTCTCAGCTCCAAGTTACACATCTTTCATTTCGTATTTTAAGGGATTAACAGCATTTGGATGCACAGAAACTGTCTTTACAGTGATGTCTGCAGACCTCCGAGTCACAAGTTAAAAATGTCTTCCTAAATTATAACAGTATTAGCACTTCCTCTGAAAGGAGTGAAAAAAACACAACCAGGGAAGGAGGAAAGTGACACACCACCAAGGTTTTTTTTCCCCAGAGATAACAAAATCCTGAGAGAACAAGATGCTTGTGCTATCAGAATAAAAATCCCCAAAGAAACAAAAGAGTTTACCTTTCCCTTGGAAAAGTTACTTTTGAGTCAAGATCTGCTCTTTTTCTCTCCCAACCATGAAATCTCTCTTCAGCTTAAGACTCTCTTCTACTGCAGTAGAAATTTAGTGCACATGCTGGAACCTGGACAGAATCTTATTTAAAAAAACAAACAATACAATAGTACTACAGTGGCTAGAAATCTTTTACATATTCTGATGAAAAGACTCAACTTATTTCTAGGAAATAAAGTGTTTGGGGCCAAAGCCAACGCATGATGTTCATGTAAGGTTAAATTTTTATTAATTTTTTTCTTTTTTTAAATTGATATATTGAAAAAAGCTGGAGAAGGAAGCAGGGACAGAAATGAAAAACCATTCAGGGAGTCAGTGGTATAGACTGTCAGCACGCAACCTAAATATTGTAATTGCAGATCACATAGTCAGAACAAGCCAGTCAAAAGTAGCACACTCCCTGGGAGAGGGGCGGGAGTCTCTTCCCCCTTGTCTTTCAAGCCAAGACCCAACTAGCAGAAGGCAGCTTTTCTGTCAGATAAAGCAAGGCAAAAGGATCATGTACAGCAACTTCCTTGCAGCCTCTTGCTCCTGAGCACCCTTCTTCACCTCTTTCTCTCTTTCTTCTGGTGATGGGAAGGCAAAGCATGTTCTGTTCCTGTGAGCCCATACTGCTTGTCCCTATAGTCACAGCAGGCACCTGTGATTCCTCTCCGAAGACATTTACGCATAGAAATCAGTTGAGTGGTGTGTTACGGAAGCATAAGCTGCAGTGGACGTGATTCTGAATCAGTTATTGTTTTGCCCATCATGACAAAATAAAACCGGCAATTTCTTACTTTATAGAAATCCTCCTAAAGTAGTAGTTGCCCCCAATCGCTGTCAAGTTTTTGTATCACAGGAGAACAAATGCAGCCAAAAGAACATCTTCTCTAAAATGACCACTCCGAACTGCACAAGCAGGCAGGCACAGGCAGCTCCCGATTTAATTAAGCGTATGTACACAGCACCACTTAGTGGTGCAAGCGGAGTCACCGCTGATAGGAATGAGAAGCTTGAACACCAACCTTCCCTCCCCGGCCCCCTGGACACTGCAGCCTGATCTTGACAAATTGACCGCCTGGATAAAGCAAGCTATCTGGCAACTAAAAAGATCCATTGTACTTTTCTGCTCAGTACACCTAAAGATACAGATTCACCCTCTAAATCTCGGCCAATTTCTTGAATACCACCAACACTCAGAACAGGTTTCAAATGGCAACGTGGCAGGACAAAGTAATAAATACTTATCCTTAAGTCTGCTAACTTTCTAAACCTTTGCCTAGACCTTAAGGAAATGTAAAAACAAACAAACTACTGCAAAGTTCAATACGCAAGCCACGCAAAGTTAAGGCTATCAAGTAGGAACCTGATTACGAGTATAAATCATGCAATAGCTACTCTATGACATGGATGTCCTGAACAGATCATCCTCTACAGTGTAAGTCCAAGGTACAAACCCATCAGCACCTCCTTCCCTCTCTGTATCGCTGTGGTTACCTGCTCTGTGCCCAGAGCCAAAAAGAATCCCGACGTTGGAGTTACTGTTCCTTTTATGCCCAGCCCCATACTTCTTTCCTGACGGAGAGGTGACGCACCTGATTTGAGGTGGAGTGCAGACAACCTTCTCATCTAGTGCTGGGCAGTTTATTTGTCCCACAAACAAACCCCAGGAAAGAGAATGCACGGTTGGACGGGTGCACTTGAGATTTTGACCACGCGGTAGCACCGTTAACTGCTGAAAGAGCAGGACTCTCTGCCGTTCTGTGTCCACGTCACGACTGCCCTCACGTCCCCAGTCTGCACCCAGCTCCTCCAGGGTGTGCAGAGGGGCTTCCAGCCCTGGCTCAGCAGGCGTCCACATAAGATCCCCCAGCCAAGAGGGGGGTGTATGCTCACCTGCCACATCGATACCGTGGGTACATTAAAAGCCACCCCCCAACTCTTTCCCCAGGAGTGATTGGGGGAGGCTCTTCAGTCATCTGGCTGTAAACCCCCTCCCCCTCAGGGAGACCAACATCCAGGCATGCCTTGCTCTAACTCCCCAAATCCACTGCCCTCCGAGGAATAAAAGGCGTCTGGGCCACTCCCCCGGCTCTAATCTGCAGATATGCCTGGCTTCCCAGAAGTAGGCTGAGAAAGCCAGCGTTAAGGCACTCCTTCCCACGCCCAGATCCACAAAATCCTCAGAGAAAAGAAGAAAAATAGCCACTTCACTGCAGCAGGAAGTAAATAAACTTGGGGGACACAGGAGGCCAGTTCTCCCGGGGTCAATGGAAGGGAGGGCTAGATGCAACGTATCTGAGGATTTTCCATGTGCACAGCTGAAACAGCCATGTCTCAAGCAGGGATACGTCCCATTTACGGCAGTTCCTCCCCACTTCTCATCCCCAAAAGACAAACTCGGGCCTCTGCCTTCTCCGTGTGTAGCTCCCCACTCCCTTCAGCATGGAGCTGCGAGGCTCTGGGTTTGTGGAGAACCACAGGTGGGAAACCGAGGCTACTAATGGTGACCACAGAGAACAGACCAGCTCGGAGGGGGCGAGGAGGGCCGATGCACAATTTCTACGTTTGAATTTGTTGGGAACTTGGTGGGAGTCACAGGCTTGCAAGCCACAACCCACAAGCTTGCAAGGCACAACCCCAGCTATCCAGGACATGGGCTTCCCAAGATCACAAACCTCCGGGGACGGGGACGGCGCCTGCGCCGGCGAGCGAACGCCGGGCTGCCCCAACGCGAAGCACGGCGCATGCGCCCGGGAGGCGCGTCCGCACGGCTGGTCGGGGAGCGGGCGCAGCGGGAAGCCCGCGGAAAACCACGCGAAACCGGCAACGCTCCCGAGTCTGACCTGGTCGGACTCCGGGGGCCGCGAGGACTACACCGCGCACGAGAGCCGCGCTGCTGCCCGGCCGCCGAGTCCGCGAAAAACTACAGCTCCCGGCATGCCCCGGGAGGCAGCCTGCCCTGCTGCCTGACCCCGAGGGGACGCCGCTTCCGTTCCCCCCCACCTCCCCACGCTGGCGCAGCGGCAGTTCCCGCCGAGCCCCCAGCGCCGCTCCGGGTAGCTCCGGCACGGCGCGGCCCCGCTGCCGCTCCGTGCGTGCAACACGGACCCCGCCGTCCTCCTCGGGGCTTTCCCCGGGACCCGCCGGCCGACTGCGCAGCCCCGCCACGGGGCCCGGTGAGCCCCCACCCCCGCGCGCCCGTTCTCTCAGCCGCCCTGTCAGCGCCCCACCCCTCACCCCCGCGCGCCCGTTCTCTCAGCCGCCCTGTCCGCGCCCCCCCCCCCCGCGCGCACGTTCTCTCAGCCGCCCTGTCAGCGTCCCCCCCCCCATCCCCGCGCGCACGTTCTCTCAGCCGCCCTGTCAGCGTCCCCCCCCCCATCCCCGCGCGCACGTTCTCTCAGCCGCCCTGTCAGCGCCCCGCCCCCCACCCCCGCGCGCACGTTCTCTCAGCCGCCCTGTGAGCCCCCAGGGCTCCCCCCCCGGCCTCGGCACAGGCGGCCCCCACCTCCCCCGGGCCACCCCCGCCTCCGACGTTCGCGCTCCGAGGGGTGCCCGGCCCCGCTCACCTTCTCCCTCGGGGCAGCCGCAGCCCGGTCACTGCTCAGCTCCGCTCCTGCCTGGGCTCCCGGCGGCCCCTCCCCTTGCCAGGGAGGGGGCGTCGCCATCAGCCTCTCACTGCCCGCACCTGCGGCTCCTCCAGCCCCGGCCCGCAGCTGTGGTACCGAAACCCGGAACCAAACCCCTCACCACCAAGGTGAAGTGAAGCAGCAGGCACTGCCTTGACTGAGTGACAGATGTCAAGAGTCATCTGATGTGGAAGAGGTGTTAACTGGGGTCAAAATACAGATTTTAATACCCATCTTATTTTAGTTCTAAGACTTGGCGATTGCCAGGTATCATCTTTTCGATTTCCCCAGGTCCACCTGCGAGCGAGGCCACAAGGGAGATTTCTTCCAGAGAGAGGATAGAGTTATTAAGTCTCAAGACCACGATTTGCTTTTCTCCTTCATGAAGAGGTGAGTGGGTCATATAGCATCACTAGTCACCCAAGCAGTTAAGCCTGAACTTTTCACCTGTCCTTTAATGCTGTCAACTCCAAGCTAAATTTTTCCTGTTATTAAGAGGGGACCAAAGATCATGTGAAGTATTATTATCCTTTCTACAAATACACCCCCATCTTGGAGCTTTAGCTACTAGAGAAGGTCTTGGGAGTTTGGGGTCAGAGGAGCTAGCTGCAAGTACAAACTTTCATACAGCTCTGTTTAGGATGTGTGATGTTTCTCTGGTTGTCTAAACCGGTCTAAATTTCCACAGGTGGTCCCAACTCTGGGTGGCTCTAACAAGGATCCTGGAACTCCAGTAAGTTCTAAACATCGTTTTATATTTTAAACATGATCCCAAGTTCCTTTTTGCACTTGTCTCTACGGTTTTGGCAGCTGACAGCCCCGAGGGGTGCTTGTACAAGTTTCTCCCGAAGGGCGAGTAAATTAATTCTTTTGTCCGTGAGGTGGATGGTTTGGTAACGTTATAATTCACAACGCTATAATTCCTTCTTTCAAATTTAAAAAAAATAATTGCCTTTTAAATCCATCCAATTGAATCTGCTAAAATGATTCTCGTTGTTCTACCTCTTTTCTCAAGTTTTGGTTAAATTCAATGTCAGTATTCTCCACGGAACTAGATTTTCATCTGACTTTGGAATCGGAAAGGCAGGCTGTTACCGAGGTTAAATTCTGTGTCTTTACAAAACTTTGAATCAGTTACAAAACTAGATTATTTTTTTTAATTCAAATTACAAAACCGGTTAATATCAAGATGAATAGTTCAAACAATAATTGTTTCATTTTGTTTATCTCATGTTTAGAACCCCTCAAAAAAACCCACATACACCCTCTAAACACACAAAAAGATTATTGCCCTCGACAATATTCCTAATAGCAACCCCAACATTATAAACTTTACACAACTGTTTTCCCAAATAGATAACGTGAAACTTACTTATAGATTTTCCGTTTTAAAGGGACAGTTTCTTTAGACTTCCAGTTTCTTGTTGGGTGCTTTCTTTATTCTCGAATAATGAAGCCAAGGTTCTTCTCCCAGACCTTTACTGCTACAAGTGTTGTTAAAATGACTCGATACGGTCCTTTCCACTTCTCGGTGATTTTATATATATTCAGTCTCCTGGTCGGAAGGGATGCGCTGCTACGTCCAGTTCTAAGGGTCCAGCTGTGGAGACATACTGACAAAGTTCTTGAAAAGAATTGCTTAAAGAAATCATAACACCTTTTAAAAACATATCTCCAAAGGCACTCAAGATACTCAGAACACAGGACTCTTGATATGGTCTTTCATACAACATTTCCTAAAGACTTGGCTTTTCTTTCTCTTCTGGCTATACTCCGATTCTTAATAGAGCCACGGGTAACGCTTTAACCCATGTGAGGAGTGAGGTTTCCTGACAAATTTTACTCGACAGTTGCTTAAGGATATAGTTCATTCTCTCTCTCTCTCTCTCTGCCCACACACTTGCTTGTGGTCTATGTGGGGTGTGATAGTCTCAATCCATAGATAATACTTGGCTCAACTTGTCTCATAATCTTTGCTATAAAATGAGGGCCATTGTCAGATGACATTCTTACAGGCACCCCATATTTTGGTATTATCTCTTTGAGCAAGACTTTGACTACTTCCCTTGCTTTGTTGGTGCGACAAGGGAAAGCCTTGGGCCACCCAGTAAAGATATCAACTAAAACTAGGACATATCCTTATTTTCAAGGCAATTCTATAAAATCAATTTGCTAATATTCTTCTAAAAAATTTCCTTATTTAATAATCCCAAAGATGATCTTATTACTGGTTCGGGGATAATTTTACATATACATTTCACATCCACTTATAATTGTTTAAACAATCTTTGTCATATTTCGCTTTCTGTTTCCCAGTATACTCTGTGATGTTCAATGGGGCATTTTCTCTTATTATTGTGGGTGGGACTATTATTCGACCTGTCGGTGTTACAGCCTATCCTGTTTCATTTTGTTAGCCTGCAATCTAATAATTAATTCTTCATCTTTTTCATTATAATTTGGAGTTTCTTTAGGCAATTTTATACCTTTCTCTGGAACTAGTGCTAGGATGCCTTTTTCTGCAGCCTCTTCAGCAGCTTTATCAGCCAGTCGGTTACCTGCGTTAGGACCGGTCTTACCTAACGGATGTGCTTTACAGTGCATCATCGTGACTGCTGTTGGTTTTTGAATGCTTTCTAACAATTTCAGTATTTGTTCTGCGTGCTGAACGGCGGTTCCTGGTGCAGATAACAGTCCTCTTTCTCCCCGTATCGCTCCATGTGCACGTACCACTCCAAAAGCATACTTTGAGTCTGTCCAAGTGTTGACTCGCTTTCCTTGACTTAGTTCCAGAGCTCAAGTAAGAGCTATCAATTCAGCCTTTTGGGCAGAGATCATCGAAGGCAAAGTTGGCAACGCAAGTACCTCCTCAGTAGTTATTGTCTATCTCGATAAAACGTTTTCCTTCACAGATGGAACCGCTTCCGTCGGCATATAGTTCCCAATCTGTTTCTTCTAGTGGCACATCTCAGAGATCCAGTCAGCTGGAGTAAACTCTTTCGATTGCCTGCAAGCAGTCACGTTCCAGTTCTCCTTTAACTCGGTCAGTTGTTGAAAACGCAACAGGGTTAACGGCGGTAGTAGTTTTTAGGTAAACATCATCTTGTTCCAGCAACAACACCACTTGGTATTTCAGCATTCTGCTAGGGGATAACCAGTGCCCCCCTTTCCGTTTTAGCACAACAGTTATCATATGGGAAACGTACAGTAATCCTTTCTCCTCAGGCGAACTTACGAGCTTCCTGGATCAGTAGCACAGTTGCAGCGACGGCTCTCGGGCGACCAGAGCATCCCAGACTCACGTTATCCAATCGCTTCGAGAAGTAGGCCACAGCTCGCCCACTTGGCCCTAAATATTGGGCCAGGATACCCAGAGCTCTACCTCTTCTTTCACGAGCAGAAAGTTCAAGTGTCTCTTGTGAGATCTGGCAGACGCTAGGGCTGGCACCCCTATTACAGCCTGTTTCAATTCTTGGAAGGTAGCTTTCTCGGCATCGGTCCAATCCGTCGTTTGAGGTTTTGAGCTGCTCCTATAAAGGTCAGGCCAGCAAGCCACAATTTATAATCTACAGGTGACACCACTCGACCATTCCCGGAAATGCTTGTCATTCATTTTTTTAGTCTTAGGTTCGGGGAGACGACACATTGCCTCTTTTCTCTCAGTTCCCAATTGTCTCTGTCCTTTTAGGATTTTAAAACTCAAATTTAAGTTTCTTCTTTCTGGGTTATTTGGGTTTTTTTCTTTTGACACTCGATATCTACTGATTCCCAAAAAGTTCAAAAAGTTAAGAGTTGACTTTGTGCATTGTTCTTCCGTCTCAGCTACCATTAACAGATCGTCCATATATTTCAGCAAGATTTCTTGATTATTTTCTTTCTTCCAAATCTCTAATTCTCGTGCCAATTGATTTCCAAAAATGGTAAGACTATTCTTAAAGCCTTGAGGCAAGACTGTCCACGTATATCGTGTTTTTCTCCCAGTCTCAGGATTTTCCCATTCCAAAGCAAAAACCTCTTGACTATTGGGATCCAAGGGAATACAGAAAAAGGCATCTTTTCGGTCCAACACTGTGAACCATTCTCATTTCTCCGTTAGGGTTGTTAACAAAGTATAAGGATTTGCTACGACCGGATGAATACCTTGTACTATTTGATTTATTGCTCTGAGGAGGTCTTGAACTAATCTATCATCTTTTTCATCAGCCTTTTAAAAGGCAAGATCGGGGTGTTATATCTGGATTCACATTCTATTAACAATTTGTATCTTAAAAATTTTTGTATTACCATTACTAACTCTTTCCGACTTTCCGGTTTTAGGGGGTATTGTTTCATTCTTACCGGATTCGATCCTGGCTTTAAATCAACTCTCACAGGTTCTGCTTTTTGGATTTACCGGGAACTTCCCAGTCCAGACGACTGGAATGACAGCATTACACTTGGACCGGTATAATCTTCTGCTTTCGGTAAACATCCTGTTAACAACAAAGCCGCTGCTTCGATACGTTTAGTTTCTGGAATTAAAATTTTAAGCTCTCCATTTTTAAATTTAATTTCTGCCTCTAAGTTCTCAAATAGACCTCTCCTTAACAGGAGTTTAGGAGAATTTGGCACATACAAAAACTGCCGAGTGACCCATTGCTTTCCTAATTTCATTGTTAAAGATTTAAAGAAGGGTCTAGTTTCTCGTTCGCTTGTTGCACCAACACCACCAATTTCTTCAAAACTTAACTCTCCCTCTGAGGTATTTAAAACTGAAAAGGTGACTCTAGTGTCAACTCAAATTCAATTTTCTGTTCTCCCAGTTTAGCTGTAACCAGAGGTTCTGCTGGGAGACTCCCCTCCGGTCCCCGTCCGATACGTTCACTTAAAAAGAACAAATCTACATATGGCACTTTATTCCATTTACTCTCTCTCCTACAAAACAACAGTAATTGCAATATAGTATTGTAACTCAAAGTTCTGTTTGTTTACCATTTTTCCTGCAGTTCACCCCAACGTGCCAATAAACATCCCAGCGGTGACGTTTCTGGTAACTTTTCATCAGCAGTTCTATTTCCTGCACTCTTATTCTTAAACAATTTTGCTAATGCCATTATACTTATATACATTCAAATACCAAATACCAAACAAATGCAAACGACAGCTGTCCCAAATAATACACAAAGTCCAACCCAGCAATAGCTTTCGCTTATGACTTACGGGCAGACGCCTAGGCTTCCACTGCAGACGGCTACCCTCCAAGCCCCAACCCTGGGAAGCTTTCGCCGCGCCTCACGGGCAGGCTTTCCAAACAAATTCCAAAGAAGCAGCGCCTTACCTTTTTTCCAGGGAACGCTGCGAGGAGCTTTGCGTGTCGAGGGTGACGGTTCTCCCCGAGAATACCTCGGTGCCGGCCGGAGCTCGATCGACACGCCATCTCGTCCAGTCTCACTCGCAAGGTCCCATCTGGGTCGCCAAAACCGTTACCGAAATCCAGAATAAAACTCCTTAACGCCAACGTGAAGTTAAGAAGCAGGCACTTTGTTTATCGCAGCGCTGGGGACACAGGGGATCGCTCCTCCAAAGGCGTGTCCCACTTAGTATCAAAATCCATCAGTTTTTACAGGCTTTTCCCGTCAGGTCATTGTTACCTAAGCTCCTTCCGTAAAAACGCATACTATGCTCGTTCTTAAATTTAACCGTTGTAACGATCGGTCCTGTGATTATATAACCTTACCAATATTCTTATTTAAAAACAATCATTGGTCAGTGACACTTGGCTCTGCTGACTGGCATCGTCGATACTCAAATCGAGATGGGAAGGGTAAGGGGGTTTCCAAGCAGCAAACTGGTGTCCACGACGGTTTCCTTAGTTTCCTGAAACAGAACGTAGGAAAACCAGTAACTTCCTGGTGAGGTTTCTAGGGTTAGCTGTTTCAAACTTTAACAATATTACGGTCCCTAGCGTCACGCATAACACAGCTCCTGAAGTTTCTATGGCTACGTTTCAAACTTAACAATCCTATACGTTACGCTTCACAATTTTACTTCTTAATCAAACCTAACTCTTCTATGTGATTAAATGTTGATTTCTTTACCAGAACATTTGCAACAGCTGGAGCCCAGCAGGAACAGGGGGGGCACGGCCCGACCCCCCCCAGCGCCTCACCTCCTCCTCCTCCCCTGGGCTCCCTCACAGCCCCTCGCCCCGTGCAGAGGGAGCGCAAACGCAGCCCAGAGGGCAAAGGGGCCGGCCGGCCAGCGTCTATTCAGTCAGTCGCGCGCCTATCGAGTCCTGCCAGCGAGTCTGCTCCGGGGCTCGGGGCGCCCCCCGGCGCTCCCCCTGCCCCTCGGACACCTCTGATAGCACATTTCCATACGTTCTGTATGGCACGTCTAAATATTTGGGTGGTTTTAATACTTTGTACCAGCTGTGGTTTGCTGCTAGGTGACTATAAAAGTGAGATTTGGTAAATAATGGTTAGAAATCTTATACTAACGCTACAACTGAAACAACAGACAAGAGTATAGCCGAGCAATTAACTAGCAGAGGTAGGTACTCTTAAGTTTTGCAGTTCTTTGCTCTTATGACTAGATGTTCCCCTGTAAGCTAAATGGGAACAATGCTGAAACTGACCACATGTGATTGAAACTGCGTTAAGCTTCAAGATCAAAGAACAAGGACAAGAATAAAGACTTCGAGGACAGCCAGCAAGAACTTCAAATGGGTCGGTGGTCGCAAAAGCAGCCCTTCGTCTCAAATGGATCCTTCCTTGCACGTGATCGGATGTAGGCAGTGCTATGATAATCGGTTGCCATCGTTTTTATGTATATGTATACTCATCTGATTAATAAGCAATTAGTTATTCTATATAACCTGTTTGTGCTAAAGCTGTGGCACGCACACTAGGTGGAACTATCCCCCGTGCATCCAGCGCTGCAGTGAAGAACGCCTGCTTTCTAAAACTCCAAAATGAGTCTTAGGGAGTTTCGTCGACCGGCTTTTCAGTATCAGAGGTACAAGGGAGGAAAGGAAAAAAAAAAAAAGCAAAAAGCAGGGGTGTGGGAAAGAGAGGGGACCAGGGGACGGAGGGGGCAGGGAGGGACCACAACACCGAAGAGGGGAGACGGGGCCCCGAGGGCCCGGGGCTCACCGCAGCTCTTGTTCTTGGCGCTGCCAAGAGACTTTGCCAGTTCAGCCGCTTCTTTCTCCTTCTCTCCTCCCTTCCTCTTCTGTAACTCCAGTCGCTTGGCTGTCCTCCGCATAACGGAACACGCGAGCCCCTCGCAGCTCTTGCGAGATGAGGCCTCCTAGACACGTAGCCTCGCTCGCTCGTTCACTACGTGGCCGTACCGTGCTGCTGGTCACGCATCACCCTGGCGGTCTGACCTGCTGTGGACTACGAGGAGGGATCCTCCCACACCCACAGAGGCAGGGTCCCTCTGGCCTGCAGCGGGAGGCAGCTGCCAGCCAGATGGCCTTCCGTTTCTTCTTCTTTACCTTTCTGCGGCCTCTCCAGCTTCAGCAGCTCCCGTCCACAGCCAGTAAGCGCTCCGCCTGTCCCTCTGCGCTCCCGTGCCGTGAGGAGAGGGAGGCCGGGCAGAGACAGGCCACGCGAGCCTGAGGCTGCTGCAGTCAGCGGCATCTCCGGGGACGAAAGGACAACCCCGCTCACGGCGTGGCCTCTGGCAGAGGGAAAGAGGCAGCAGCGACCGTTATTACCGCAGCTCCACCCTGGCCAGAGCCCCTCCGTCCGCAGGGGCTTCCGCGGACGGACGCCGCTCCTTCCCCGCGCCGCTGCTAACGGCACCCGCCTTAAGGGAGACTCGAGAACACCGGAGGGCCAGCTTGCCGCCCTCACGACAGGGCTCGGGGGCTGCCTGCGGCTGCAGCACAGGCTTCAGGGGAGGGGCTGCAGCTGGGGGCAGCCGCAGGGGCCGAGCGGGGCTGGGGAAAGGCGCCGGGGGAGCTCCGGCGACTCGGGGAGGCGCCCGCTGGCCGCGCCTGGGGGGTGCCCGCCTCCGTCCCCTCTTCCCTTCTGTCGGCTCTCGGGGACCTGCCCGGCGCTGCCCTGGCCCGGCTCGCCTCCGGCGGACCGGGAGCCTGCCGCGGCGGCCGCTTCGCAGCTTCCCGTCCCGCCGGCCCCGGGCGGCCAGCGGGCAGGAGGCACCCGCCGCCGCGGCCGCCGCCGCCCCCGCCGGAGGGGATCGCTCGCCTCACCCGCGGTCCAGGCGCTCGCCCGCTGCCGCCGACAGCCGCGCCCTGCGCGCCGCCACGCTGCTCCCGGGGACCGCGCATGTGTAATATGGAGGAGGGAAAGGAGGGAGGCAGGGCAGGAGATAGGAGAGCAGGGTGCGCAGGGCGAAACAACTCGCGTGGGTTAAAAACTCGTGTGGGTGAAGGGGGTGGGCTGGAGCAGGAGATGGGGGTGTGCATGGCGGAGACACGGACCTAGTGGGGAGGGTAGGTGAGGGTACAAAGGTGCACGGGGGGGTACTAAAACCAGACGTGCTGCTTCACAGAAATACGGTCCCACCTGAATTCAGTAGTAGGCTTTCTTCTGCGCTTAAACACTAATCAGGCATTTAAAAGCTTCAGTAGACTTGCAAACTGAAACCTCTGACAATTTACGTAGTCTTCTAATTTCTGATATCCAGGATATGTGAAAATAACACTCTCAATTCAACAGTTTTCACCGAGAATGATATGTGTTAACCTAAATCACACAAAGTGAATAATATCATGTTAGCCATGTAGCCTTTATTAAGAGGTTGAAATTACCTTCTCGGGATCTTTTAAGCTTCTAAGCGTAAAATAATTAGTGTAGCTTACAGATGTGGAAGAGAAATCTTTTGGTATCATAACCAAAGTAGTCTTCTCCTCTATGAATGGCAACACAATCTGTAATACTGCATCGACACTTCAAAACCCATTCTGTCTCTCCCCTTTTGTCATCCAATGTTGTCTTTTAGATATTTCAAGAAATTCTTTCATGGTCTATCCCATAAAATGAGAAGTAGATTATTACGGAAGAGCTCCACAGATAAAAAGTTAATGCATTAGACTAACTGTGATATAAAAATTACTGGAGATATATTTATGTGTGATGTTCTGATGAATTATCTAGTTGTTTACAATTGCTAGGACTTCTCTCAGCGGTAAATCACTGGCAATGTGCACGAACACAAGAAACTCTTCACGGGGCACATTCATCCTTTATGCAATTAAATGAAGTTTTTAAATCACAAAAAGATTTGGCTGTTACACAGTCTGTGTAAATTACATGATAGTAACCCAAACCACAAGACCATGTCTCTCCTACTTTGCTCTGTTGCAGAAGAATCTCAGCTTGCAAAACACATCAGTTTTCTGTAACACAGATAACCAGGGTTCACACAGTCAGACTTTTCAGTCAGAAGGCCACAGAAAGAATCATAAAGAGACCGAGTATCTTTTCCTTAAACATCCTGTTTACAGACAGCTATGTTACCTCCAAGTGCTATGAAAGTTACTTTCTCTAAAACTATCTTCCATTTAGTTTTCCTTTTTTTTTTTTTTTTTTTCCCTTTTCTTCCCCTGAAAACAATCTTATAGCTTAATCCTTATAGGATTTTTTTTCAAGTTTTGTTTTTTTCTAACGACTATCAACACATGAACACTCTAAATAGTTTCAGGAAGGTCAGTATTTGCTACAGTTGCACTTGATCCAACATCCCACTTTTTTTTCCACCAAGCAAATGAGTTCAACCAAGTTTCTTTCAAGAGCCATACAGGAGAAAGTACAGATTCTGCTCTGTCTGCTAACAAGCAGGCGAAGGAGCTGCTACCGATTTGAAAACTGTAGAGGCTCTGCTGTGCCCATTTTGAACTGGGGAACAAAAATAGTATTTAGGTCCACTTTTTCTCATTTGCAAAGCAGATCCACTGCCTTGGGAGACTGACCAGAATTACTTGGAACAAACAGTCTTTTTGCCTAGGATCTGTTTGTTAGTTCAGAAAACAGTCACTACGTCCCTGTGATAATATGACACGATTTCATCAAGACATTTCTGTCTCAAGGGGCCCAGCTGTATTTTATTTTCTATTAACACAGCATCTATCCAATTCCGGTCTCTGACTTAAGAGATGAGCAACATGCAATTTCTTCAATGTCTACTTATCACGTGAGGAAGTCAACAAACCTCTTTTCACAGTTACAAGCACTTTTCAAAGATGTGACAGTTCCCTCCGGTCATCAACTGACCCTGAACAAGTTGGAAAATATAAAAGGATCAATAAATGTGAGAAAGACCTTTGGTATGAGGGAACCCAGACAAACCCGTGCAGCAGCTTTCTTCCCTATTGATTGGAAGAGAATGCTGTTTGGCTGCTGCTTCTACGGATAATCCACAAATTATTTGCTATTCTTCTTAGCCAAAGGGCTAAGGCAGTGCCATCAGCAACTTCATAACATACCCTGAAACAAGAAGCAGATATTACAGCTCCAAGTCTGAGGAAACAGCATCAATGATTAAGACAGCTCTAACATGGAAGGCCTGGTAAGTGGCAGTGGTATAAGGCACTAGCAATTTATCAGGGCTCTCTTTCAAATGCTGGCATTTTCTGTGACTTGGATTTTGCCTATTGTTATGAGATCATTACATCACCTATCACACAAGTGTAGCTTTGTTAACTTTCAAAGAAAAGCTGCTAGACAATATACAACACAAAGTTAGACAAGCGAGGGAAGTACACAGGGATTTCACAGGCAATCTGGAATCGGGCACCCGACTTGAATTCCCGGCTTTGAAAACCTCTCTCCAAATGACTTACCATCCTTTCACTAAGATCCAGCAGCAGTTCCCTCCTGTGCCTCATGCTCTTCTTTAGTCAGCCAAAGCCCACGGAGCTGCACTGTAAGCTTGAAGACGAGGATGCCAGCTGCGTGTCCTATTTCTGTCACCTAGTTTTTACGTACCGTTTCTTGCTAATCAAAAGGCCCAGTGATTCCTCCTCACACATCACACTGGAGTTAGTACGTCCAAGCATTATTTCTGCCGCGCTACATTTGCACGGATTAGCTGCTGAACCCTCCAGATGATGTACTGCTTTTCAAGAAGGGTGTAGTATAACTGGCGAGGGTCTACAGTAAGTCCAAGAGGGTGCTCAACGATGTACAGGAGTCTGACTTCAAAGCATAAATTGAAAAACAGCCGCTTAACCTAGAAAGGGCAATACTGAAGAGAAAGAACAATGTTTAAACTCTAAAAGGTAGCTGTAAGGAAGAACTATTGTGTGCATCCACTGCACACAGTTACACGGAATCATGGGGCTTAAATTACAACCTGAAAAACTTAGGGTATGTGGCAATCTTTGCAACAGTAGTAATAATTACAGGAAATGTTTAAGAATAAATTAGGCAAGCATTTGTCAAGAATGGTACAGAAAGTTGATCATTCACCTCTAGAACGAGAGCAACACTAGACTATCTTTAAAAGTACTTCTTTCCCCACTGCTGTCCCAAGGCCAGGCACCGGCCCGGCCCGGCCCGGCCAATGCCAGGCCCCTGCCCGCCGGTTCGGCCCGGCCCCTGCCCGGCCAAGGCCAGGCCCCTGCCCGCTGGTTCGGCCCGGCCCCTGCCCGGCCAAGGCCAGGCCCCTGCCCGCCGGCTCGGCCCGGCCCCTGCCCGGCCAAGGCCAGGCCCCTGCCCGCCGGCTCGGCCCGGCCAAGGCCAGGCCCCTGCCCACCGGCTCGGCCCGGCCCGGCCGAGGCCAGGCCCCTGCCCGCCGGCTCGGCCCGGCCCGGCCAAGGCCCGGCCGAGGCCAGGCCCCTGCCCGCCGGCTCGGCCCGGCCCCTGCCCGGCCAAGGCCAGGCCCCTGCCCGCCGGCTCGGCCCGGCCTGGCCAAGGCCAGGCAAGGCCAGGCCCCTGCCCGCCGGCTCGGCTCGGCCCCTGCCCGGCCAAGGCCAGGCCCCTGCCCGCCGGCTCGGCCCGGCCCCTGCCCGGCCAAGGCCAGGCCCCTGCCCGCCGGCTCGGCCCGGCCCCTGCCCGGCCAAGGCCAGGCCCCTGCCCGCCGGCTCAGCCCGGCCTGGCCAAGGCCAGGCAAGGCCAGGCCCCTGCCCGCCGGCTCGGCTCGGCCCGCCCCGGCCCGGGCAAGGCCAGGCCCCTGCCCGCCTGCTCGGCCCGGCCCCTGCCCGGCCAAGGCCAGGCCCCTGCCCGCCGGCTCAGCCCGGCCCCTGCCCGGCCAAGGCCAGGACCATGCCCGCCGGCTCGGCCAGGCCCGGCCAAGGCCCGGCCCTCGGCTCGGCCCGGAGAAGGCCAGGCCCCTGCCCGCCGGCTCGGCCTGGCCCGGCCCGGACAAGGCCAGGCCCCTGCCCGCCGGCCCGGCCCGGACAAGGCCAGGCCCCTGCCCGCCGGCTCGGCACCCCCCGGCCCGGCCAAAGCCAGGCCCCTGCCCGCCGGCTCGGCCCAGCCAAAGCCAGGCCCCTGCCCGCCGGCTCGGCCCGGCCCGGCCAAGGCCAGGCCCCTGCCCGCCGGCTCGGCCCGGCCCGGCCAAGGCCCGCCCGAGGCCAGGCCCCTGCCCGCCGGCTCGGCCCGGCCCGGCCAAGGCCCGCCCGAGGCCAGGCCCCTGCCCGCCGGCTCGGCCCGGCCCCTGCCCGCCGGCTCGGCCCGGCCCGGCCAAGGCCCGCCCGAGGCCAGGCCCCTGCCCGCCGGCTCGGCCCGGCCCGGCCAAGACCCGCCCGAGGCCAGGCCCCTGCCCGTCGGCTCGGCCCGGCCCGGCCAAGGCCCGCCCGAGGCCAGGCCCCTGCCCGCCGGCTCGGCCCGGCCCGGCCAAGGCCCGCCCGAGGCCAGGCCCCGGCACGGCCAAGGCCAGGCCCCTGCCCGCCCAAGGCCAGGCCCGGCCCGGCCAAGGCCCGGCCGAGGCCAGGCCCCTGCCCGCCGGCTCGGCCCGGCCCCTGCCCGGCCAAGGCCAGGCCCCTGCCCGCCGGCTCAGCCCGGCCTGGCCAAGGCCAGGCAAGGCCAGGCCCCTGCCCGCCGGCTCGGCCCGGCCCGGGCAAGGCCAGGCCCCTGCCCGCCCGCTCGGCCCGGCCCCTGCCCGGCCAAGGCCAGGCCCCTGCCCGCCGGCTCAGCCCGGCCCCTGCCCGGCCAAGGCCAGGACCATGCCTGCCGGTTCGGCCAAGCCCGGCCAAGGCCCGGCCCCCGGCTCGGCCCGGCCCGGCCGAGGCCAGGCCCCTGCCCGCCGGCTCGGCCCGGCCCGGCCCAGGCCAGGCCCCTACCCGCCGGCTTGGCCCGGCCCGGACCAGGCCAGGCCCCAGCCCGGCCAAGGCCAGGCCCCTGCCCGCCGGCTCGACACGCCCCGGCCCGGCCAAGGCCAGGCCCCTGCCCGCCGGCTCGGACGGCCCGGCCCAGCCCAGCCAAGGCCAGGCCCCTGCCCGGCCCGGCCCAGGCCAGGCCCCTGCCCGCCGGCTCGGCCCAGCCCGGCCCAGGCCCGGCCCCTGCCCGGCCGAGGCCAGGCCCCGGCCCGCCGGCTGGGCCCGGCCCGGCCCAGGCCAGGCCCCTGCCCGCCGGCTCGGCCCTGCCCGGCCCAGGCCAGGTCCCTGCCCGGCCCAGGCCAGGCCCCTGCCCGCCGGCTGGGCCCGGCCCGGCCCAGGCCAGGCCCCTGCCCGCCGGCTCGGCCCGGCCCGGCCCGGCCAAGACCCGCCCGAGGCCAGGCCCCTGCCCGTCGGCTCGGCCCGGCCCGGCCAAGGCCCGCCCGAGGCCAGGCCCCTGCCCGCCGGCTCGGCCCGGCCCGGCCAAGGCCCGCCCGAGGCCAGGCCCCGGCACGGCCAAGGCCAGGCCCCTGCCCGCCCCAGGCCAGGCCCGGCCCGGCCAAGGCCCGGCCGAGGCCAGGCCCCTGCCCGCCGGCTCGGCCCGGCCCCTGCCCGGCCAAGGCCAGGCCCCTGCCCGCCGGCTCAGCCCGGCCTGGGCAAGGCCAGGCAAGGCCAGGCCCCTGCCCGCCGGCTCGGCTCGGCCCGGGCAAGGCCAGGCCCCTGCCCGCCCGCTCGGCCCGGCCCCTGACCGGCCAAGGCCAGGCCCCTGCCCGCCCGCTCGGCCCGGCCCCTGCCCGGCCAAGGCCAGGCCCCTGCCCGCCGGCTCAGCCCGGCCCCTGCCCGGCCAAGGCCAGAACCATGCCTGCCGGCTCGGCCAGGCCCGGCCAAGGCCCGGCCCCCGGCTCGGCCCGGCCCGGCCGAGGCCAGGCCCCTGCCCGCCGGCTCAGCCCGGCCCGGCCCAGGCCAGGCCCCTGCCCGCCGGCTCGGCTCGGCCCGGACCAGGCCAGGCCCCTGCCCGCCGGCTCGGCCCGGCCCGGACCAGGCCAGGTCCCAGCCCGGCCAAGGCCAGGCCCCTGCCCACCGGCTCGACACGCCCCGGCCCGGCCAAGGCCAGGCCCCTGCCCGCCGGCTCGGCACGCCCCGGCCCAGCCCAGCCAAGGCCAGGCCCCTGCCCGGCCCGGCCCAGGCCAGGCCCCTGCCCGCCGGCTCGGCCCGGCCCGGCCCAGGCCCGGCCCCTGCCCGGCCGAGGCCAGGCCCCGGCCCGCCGGCTCGGCCCTGCCCGGCCGAGGCCAGGCCCCTGCCCGCCGGCTCGGCCCGGCCGAGGCCAGGCCCCTGCCCGCCGGCTCGGCCCGGCCCGGCCCAGGCCAGGTCCCTGCCCGGCCCAGGCCAGGCCCCTGCCCGCCGGCTAGGCCCGGCCCGGCCCAGGCCAGGCCCCTGCCCGCCGGCTCGGCCCGGCCCAGCCAAGGCCCGCCCGAGGCCAGGCCCCTGCCCGCCGGCTCGGCCCGGCCCCTGCCCGCCGGCACGGCCCGGCCCGGCCAAGGCCCGCCCGAGGCCAGACCCCGGCCCGCCGGCTCGGCCCGGCCGAGGCCAGGCCCCTGCCCGCCGGCTCGGCCCTGCCCGGCCCAGGCCAGGTCCCTGCCCGGCCCAGGCCAGGCCCCTGCCCGCCGGCTGGGCCCGGCCCGGCCCAGGCCAGGCCCCTGCCCGCCGGCTCGGCCCGGCCCGGCCAAGACCCGCCCGAGGCCAGGCCCCTGCCCGTCGGCTCGGCCCGGCCCGGCCAAGGCCCGCCCGAGGCCAGGCCCCTGCCCGCCGGCTCGGCCCGGCCCGGCCAAGGCCCGCCCGAGGCCAGGCCCCGGCACGGCCAAGGCCAGGCCCCTGCCCGCCCGAGGCCAGGCCCCTGTCCGCCCGAGGCCAGGCCGAGGCCAGGCCCCTGCCCGCCGGCTCGGCCCGGCCCCTGCCCGGCCAAGGCCAGGCCCCTGCCCGCCGGCTCAGCCCGGCCTGGCCAAGGCCAGGCAAGGCCAGGCCCCTGCCCGCCGGCTCGGCCCGGCCCGGCCAAGGCCAGGCCCCTGCCCGCCGGCTCGGCCCTGCCCGGCCCGGCCAAAGCCAGGCTCCTGCCCGCCGGCTCGGCACGCCCCGGCCCGGCCAAGGCCAGGCCCCTGCCCGCCGGCTCGGCACGCCCCGGCCCGGCCAAGGCCCGCCCGAGGCCAGGCCCCTGCCCGTCGGCTCGGCCCGGCCCGGCCCAGGCCCGCCCGAGGCCAGGCCCCTGCCCGCCGGCTCGGCCCAGCCCGGCCAAGGCCCGCCCGAGGCCAGGCCCCTGCCCGCCGGCTCGGCCCGGCCCGGCCAAGGCCCGCCCGAGGCCAGGCCCCTGCCCGCCCGAGGCCAGGCCCCTGCCCGCCGGCTCGGCCCGGCCAAGGCCAGGCCCCTGCCCGCCGGCTCGGCCCGGCCCGGCCAAGGCCCGGCCCCTGCCCGCCGGCCCGGCCCGGCCAAGGCCCGGCCCCTGCCCGCCGGCTCGACCCGGCCCCGGCCCGGCCCAGGCCAAGCCCCTGCCCGCCGGCCCGGCCCGGCCCAGGCCAGGCCCCTGCCCGCCGGCCCGGCCCGGCCCCGGCCCGGCCCAGGCCAGGCCACTGCCGCCGGCTCGGCACGGCCAAGGCCAGGCCCCTGCCCGCCGGCTCGGCACGGCCAAGGCCCGGCCCCTGCCCGCCGGCTCGGCCCGGCCCGGCCAAGGCCCAGCCGAGGCCAGGCCCCTGCCCGCCGGCTCGACCCGGCCCGGCCCAGGCCAGGCCCCTGCCCGCTGGCCCGGCCCGGCCCCTGCCCGCCGGCCCGGCCCGGCCCCGGCCCGGCCCAGGCCAGGCCCCTGCCCGCCGGCCCGGCCCAGGCCAGGGCCCTGCCTGGCCAAGGCCAGGCCCCTGCCCGCCGGCTCGGCCGGGCCCAGCCAAGGCCAGGCCCCTGCCCGCCGGCTCGGCCCGGCCCGGCCAAGGCCAGGCCCCTGCCCGCCGGCTCGGCCCGGCCCGGCCAAGGCCAGGCCCCTGCCCGCCGGCTCGGCCCGGCCCGGCCAAGGCCAGGCCCCTGCCCGCCGGCTCGGCCCGGCCCGGCCAAGGCCAGGCACCTGCCCGCCGGCTCGGCCCGGCCCGGCCAAGGCCAGGCCCCGGCCCGCCGGCTCGGCCCGGCCCGGCCAAGGCCAGGCCCCGGCCCGCCGACTCGGCCAAGGCCCGGCCTGGCCCAGGCTAGGCCCCTGCCCGCCGGCCCGGCCCGGCCCAGGCCAGGCCCCTGCCTGGCCAAGGCCAGGACCTTGCCCGACGGCTCGGCCCGGCCCCTGCCCGACCAAGGCCAAGCCCCTGCCCGCCGGCTCGGCCCGGCACCTGCCCGCCGGCCCGGCCCGGCCAAGGCCAGGCCCCTGCCCGCCCGCTCGGCCCGGCCCCTGACCGGCCAAGGCCAGGCCCCTGCCCGCCCGCTCGGCCCGGCCCCTGCCCGGCCAAGGCCAGGCCCCTGCCCGCCGGCTCAGCCCGGCCCCTGCCCGGCCAAGGCCAGAACCACGCCTGCCGGCTCGGCCAGGCCCGGCCAAGGCCCGGCCCCCGGCTCGGCCCGGCCCGGCCGAGGCCAGGCCCCTGCCCGCCGGCTCAGCCCGGCCCGGCCCAGGCCAGGCCCCTGCCCGCCGGCTCGGCCCGGCCCGGACCAGGCCAGGCCCCTGCCCGCCGGCTCGGCCCGGCCCGGACCAGGCCAGGTCCCAGCCCGGCCAAGGCCAGGCCCCTGCCCACCGGCTCGACACGCCCCGGCCCGGCCAAGGCCAGGCCCCTGCCCGCCGGCTCGGCACGCCCCGGCCCAGCCCAGCCAAGGCCAGGCCCCTGCCCGGCCCGGCCCAGGCCAGGCCCCTGCCCGCCGGCTCGGCCCGGCCCGGCCCAGGCCCGGCCCCTGCCCGGCCGAGGCCAGGCCCCGGCCCGCCGGCTCGGCCCTGCCCGGCCGAGGCCAGGCCCCTGCCCGCCGGCTCGGCCCGGCCGAGGCCAGGCCCCTGCCCGCCGGCTCGGCCCGGCCCGGCCCAGGCCAGGTCCCTGCCCGGCCCAGGCCAGGCCCCTGCCCGCCGGCTGGGCCCGGCCCGGCCCAGGCCAGGCCCCTGCCCGCCGGCTCGGCCCGGCCCAGCCAAGGCCCGCCCGAGGCCAGGCCCCTGCCCGCCGGCTCGGCCCGGCCCCTGCCCGCCGGCACGGCCCGGCCCGGCCAAGGCCCGCCCGAGGCCAGGCCCCTGCCCGCCGGCTCGGCCCGGCCCGGCCAAGGCCCGCCCGAGGCCAGGCCCCTGCCCGTCGGCTCGGCCCGGCCCGGCCAAGGCCCGCCCGAGGACAGGCCCCTGCCCGCCGGCTCGGCCCGGCCCGGCCAAGGCCCGCCCGAGGCCAGGCCCCGGCCCGCCCGAGGCCAGGCCCCTGCCCGCCCGAGGCCAGGCCACTGCCGCCGGCTCGGCACGGCCAAGGCCAGGCCCCTGCCCGCCGGCTCGGCACGGCCAAGGCTCGGCCCCTGCCCGCCGGCTCGGCCCGGCCCGGCCAAGGCCCAGCCGAGGCCAGGCCCCTGCCCGCCGGCTCGACCCGGCCCGGCCCAGGCCAGGCCCCTGCCCGCTGGCCCGGCCCGGCCCCTGCCCGCCGGCCCGGCCCGGCCCCGGCCCGGCCCAGGCCAGGCCCCTGCCCGCCGGCCCGGCCCGGCCCAGGCCAGGGCCCTGCCTGGCCAAGGCCAGGCCCCTGCCCGCCGGCTCGGCCGGGCCCGGCCAAGGCCAGGCCCCTGCCCGCCGGCTCGGCCCGGCCCGGCCAAGGCCAGGCCCCTGCCCGCCGGCTCGGCCCGGCCCGGCCAAGGCCAGGCCCCTGCCCGCCGGCTCGGCCCGGCCCGGCCAAGGCCAGGCCCCTGCCCGCCGGCTCGGCCCGGCCCGGCCATGGCCAGGCACCTGCCCGCCGGCTCGGCCCGGCCCGGCCAAGGCCAGGCCCCGGCCCGCCGGCTCGGCCCGGCCCGGCCAAGGCCAGGCCCCGGCCCGCCGACTCGGCCAAGGCCCGGCCTGGCCCAGGCTAGGCCCCTGCCCGCCGGCCCGGCCCGGCCCAGGCCAGGCCCCTGCCTGGCCAAGGCCAGGACCTTGCCCGACGGCTCGGCCCGGCCCCTGCCCGGCCAAGGCCAAGCCCCTGCCCGCCGGCTCGGCCCGGCACCTGCCCGCCGGCCCGGCCCGGCCAAGGCCAGGCCCCTGCCCGCCCGCTCGGCCCGGCCGGCCAAGGCCCGGCCAAGGCCAGGCCTCGGCCCGCCGGCTCGGCCCGGCCGAGGCCAGGCCCCTGCCCGCCGGCTCGGCCCAGCCCGGCCCAGGCCAAGTCCCTGCCCGGCCCAGGCCAGGCCCCTGCCCGCCGGCTGGGCCCGGCCCGGACAAGGCCAGGCCCCTGCCCGCCGGCTCGGCACCCACCGGCCCGGCCCGGCCAAAGCCAGGCCCCTGCCCGCCGGCTCGGCCCCTGCCCGCCGGCCCGGCCCGGCCAAAGGCAGGCCCCTGCCCGCCGGCTCGGCCCGGCCCGGCCCAGGCCAGGCCCCTGCCCGCCGGTTCGGCCCGGCCCCTGCCCGGCCAAGGCCAGGCCCCTGCCCGCCGGTTCGGCCCGGCCCCTGCCCGGCCAAGGCCAGGCCCCTGCCCGCCGGTTCGGCCCGGCCCCTGCCCGGCCAAGGCCAGGCCCCTGCCCGCCGGTTCGGCCCGGCCCCTGCCCGGCCAAGGCCAGGCCCCTGCCCGCCGGCTCGGCCCGGCCAAGACCAGGCCCCTGCCCGCCGGCTCGGCCCGGCCAAGGCCAGGCCCCTGCCCGCCGGCTCAGCCCGGAGAAGGCCAGGCCCCTGCCCGCCGGCTCGGCCCGGCCCGGCCCTGGCCAGGCCCCTGCCCGCCGGCTCGGCCCGGCCCGGCCCAGGCCAGGCAAGGCCAGGCCCCTGCCCGCCGGCTCGGCCCGGCCCGGCCCAGGCCAGGCCCCTGCCCGCCGGCTCGGCCCGGCCCGGACCAGGCCAGGCCCCAGCCCGGCCAAGGCCAGGCCCCTGCCCGCCGGCTCGACACGCCCCGGCCCGGCCAAGGCCAGGCCCCTGCCCGCCGGCTCGGCACGCCCCGGCCCAGCCCAGCCAAGGCCAGGCCCCTGCCCACCGGCTCGGCCCGGCCCGGCCCGGGCCAGGCCCCTGCCCGGCCCGGCCCAGGCCAGGCCCCTGCCCGCCGGCTCGGCCCGGCCCGGCCCAGGCCAGGCCCCTGCCCGCCGGCTCGGCCCGGCCCGGCCCAGGCCAGGCCCCTGCCCGCCGGCTCGGCCCGGCCCGGCCCCTGCCCGACCGAGGCCAGGCCCCGGCCCGCCGGCTCGGCCCGGCCCGGCCGAGGCCAGACCCCGGCCCGCCGGCTCGGCCCGGCCGAGGCCAGGCCCCTGCCCGCCGGCTCGGCCCTGCCCGGCCCAGGCCAGGTCCCTGCCCGGCCCAGGCCAGGCCCCTGCCCGCCGGCTGGGCCCGGCCCGGCCCAGGCCAGGCCCCTGCCCGCCGGCTCGGCCCGGCCCGGCCAAGACCCGCCCGAGGCCAGGCCCCTGCCCGTCGGCTCGGCCCGGCCCGGCCAAGGCCCGCCCGAGGCCAGGCCCCTGCCCGCCGGCTCGGCCCGGCCCGGCCAAGGCCCGCCCGAGGCCAGGCCCCGGCACGGCCAAGGCCAGGCCCCTGCCCGCCCGAGGCCAGGCCCCTGTCCGCCCGAGGCCAGGCCGAGGCCAGGCCCCTGCCCGCCGGCTCGGCCCGGCCCCTGCCCGGCCAAGGCCAGGCCCCTGCCCGCCGGCTCAGCCCGGCCCGGCCAAGGCCAGGCAAGGCCAGGCCCCTGCCCGCCGGCTCGGCCCGGCCCGGCCAAGGCCAGGCCCCTGCCCGCCGGCTCGGCCCTGCCCGGCCCGGCCAAAGCCAGGCTCCTGCCCGCCGGCTCGGCACGCCCCGGCCCGGCCAAGGCCAGGCCCCTGCCCGCCGGCTCGGCACGCCCCGGCCCGGCCAAGGCCCGCCCGAGGCCAGGCCCCTGCCCGCCGGCTCGGCCCGGCCCGGCCCTGGCCAGGCCCCTGCCCGCCGGCTCGGCCCGGCCCGGCCCAGGCCAGGCAAGGCCAGGCCCCTGCCCGCCGGCTCGGCCCGGCCCGGCCCAGGCCAGGCCCCTGCCCGCCGGCTCGGCCCGGCCCGGACCAGGCCAGGCCCCAGCCCGGCCAAGGCCAGGCCCCTGCCCGCCGGCTCGACACGCCCCGGCCCGGCCAAGGCCAGGCCCCTGCCCGCCGGCTCGGCACGCCCCGGCCCAGCCCAGCCAAGGCCAGGCCCCTGCCCACCGGCTCGGCCCGGCCCGGCCCGGGCCAGGCCCCTGCCCGGCCCGGCCCAGGCCAGGCCCCTGCCCGCCGGCTCGGCCCGGCCCGGCCCAGGCCAGGCCCCTGCCCGCCGGCTCGGCCCGGCCCGGCCCAGGCCAGGCCCCTGCCCGCCGGCTCGGCCCGGCCCGGCCCCTGCCCGACCGAGGCCAGGCCCCGGCCCGCCGGCTCGGCCCGGCCCGGCCGAGGCCAGACCCCGGCCCGCCGGCTCGGCCCGGCCGAGGCCAGGCCCCTGCCCGCCGGCTCGGCCCTGCCCGGCCCAGGCCAGGTCCCTGCCCGGCCCAGGCCAGGCCCCTGCCCGCCGGCTGGGCCCGGCCCGGCCCAGGCCAGGCCCCTGCCCGCCGGCTCGGCCCGGCCCGGCCAAGACCCGCCCGAGGCCAGGCCCCTGCCCGTCGGCTCGGCCCAGCCCGGCCAAGGCCCGCCCGAGGCCAGGCCCCTGCCCGCCGGCTCGGCCCGGCCCGGCCAAGGCCCGCCCGAGGCCAGGCCCCGGCACGGCCAAGGCCAGGCCCCTGCCCGCCCGAGGCCAGGCCCCTGTCCGCCCGAGGCCAGGCCGAGGCCAGGCCCCTGCCCGCCGGCTCGGCCCGGCCCCTGCCCGGCCAAGGCCAGGCCCCTGCCCGCCGGCTCAGCCCGGCCTGGCCAAGGCCAGGCAAGGCCAGGCCCCTGCCCGCCGGCTCGGCCCGGCCCGGCCAAGGCCAGGCCCCTGCCCGCCGGCTCGGCCCTGCCCGGCCCGGCCAAAGCCAGGCTCCTGCCCGCCGGCTCGGCACGCCCCGGCCCGACCAAGGCCAGGCCCCTGCCCGCCGGCTCGGCACGCCCCGGCCCGGCCAAGGCCCGCCCGAGGCCAGGCCCCTGCCCGTCGGCTCGGCCCGGCTCGGCCAAGGCCCGCCCGAGGCCAGGCCCCTGCCCGCCGGCTCGGCCCGGCCCGGCCAAGGCCAGGCCCCTGCCCGCCGGCTCGGCACGCCCCGGCCCGGCCAAGGCCCGCCCGAGGCCAGGCCCCTGCCCGCCCGAGGCCAGGCCCCTGCCCGCCGGCTCGGCCCGGCCAAGGCCAGGCCCCTGCCCGCCGGCTCGGCCCGGCCCGGCCAAGGCCCGGCCCCTGCCCGCCGGCCCGGCCCGGCCAAGGCCCGGCCCCTGCCCGCCGGCTCGACCCGGCCCCGGCCCGGCCCAGGCCAAGCCCCTGCCCGCCGGCCCGGCCCGGCCCAGGCCAGGCCCCTGCCCGCCGGCCCGGCCCGGCCCCGGCCCGGCCCAGGCCAGGCCCCTGCTCGACGGCCCGGCCCGGCCCCGGCCAGGCCCCTGCCCGCCGGCCCGGCCCGGCCCGGCCCGGCCCCGGCCCGGCCCAGGCCAGGCCCCTGCCCGCCGGCCCGGCCCGGCCCGGCCCGGCCCCGGCCCGGCCCAGGCCAGGCCCCTGCCCGCCGGCCCGGCCCGGCCCGGCCCCGGCCCGGCCCAGGCCAGGCCCCTGCCCGCCGGCCCGGCCCGGCCCCGGCCCGGCCCAGGCCAGGCCCCTGCCCAGGCCAGGCCCCTGCCCGCCGGCCCCCCTCACCCCATCCAGCCGCTCGCCCTCCCTCTCTTCCCGCCGCCTCCGCACACAGCCGCAGCCCGGCGCTGCCCGAGGAAACCCTCACCTGACAGCAGCTGCCACCTCCGCACAGCCCCGCACCCCCGGGGTGAGCTGAGCTGATGGGCTGAGCTCCAATCTCCCCAGAAACCTCTGCCCTGACACCAGAGTCTCTGTAAACAGTTTCTGACCTCTTTTGGCACGTCACAGGATAGTAACCCAAACCACAAGACCATGTCTCTCCTACTTTGCTCTGTTGCAGAAGAATCTCAGCTTGCAAAACACATCAGTTTTCCGTAACACAGATAACCAGGGTTCACACAGTCAGACTTTTCAGTCAGAAGGCCACAGAAAGAATCATAAAGAGACCGAGTATCTTTTCCTTAAACATCCTGTTTACAGACAGCTATGGTACCTCCAAGTGCTATGAAAGTTACTTTCTCTAAAACTATCTTCCATTTAGTTTTCCTTTTTTTTTTTTTCCTTTTCTTCCCCTGAAAACAATCTTATAGCTTAATCCTTATAGGATTTTTTTCAAGTTTTGTTTTTTTCTAACGAGTATCAACACATGAAAACTCTAAATAGTTTCAGGAAGGTCAGTATTTGCTACAGTTGCACTTGATCCAACATCCCACCTTTTTTTTCCAACAAGCAAATGAGTTCAACCAATTTTCATTCAAGAGCCATACAGGAGAAAGTACAGATTCTGCTCTGTCTGCTAACAAGCAGGCGAAGGAGCTGCTACTAATTTGAATACTATACAGGCTCTGCTGTGCCCATTTTGAACTGGGGAACAAAAATAGCCCTTCCTGTTTCAACATTTAGGTCCACTTTTTCTCATTTGCAAAGCAGATCCGCTGCCTTGGGAGACTGACCAGAATTACTTGGAACAAACAGTCTTTTTGCCTAGGATCTGTTTGTTAGTTCAGAAAACAGTCACTACGTCCCTGTGATAATATGACACGATTTCATCAAGACATTTCTGTCTCAAGGGGCCCAGCTGTATTTTATTTTCTATTAACACAGCATCTATCCAATTCCGGTCTCTGACTTAAGAGATGAGCAACATGCAATTTCTTCAATGTCTACTTATCACGTGAGGAAGTCAACAAACCTCTTTTCACAGTTACAAGCACTTTTCAAAGATGTGACAGTTCCCTCCGGTCATCAACTGACCCTGAACAAGTTGGAAAATATAAAAGGATCAATAAATGTGAGAAAGACCTTTGGTATGAGGGAACCCAGACAAACCCGTGCAGCAGCTTTCTTCCCTATTGATTGGAAGAGAATGCTGTTTGGCTGCTGCTTCTACGGATAATCCACAAATTATTTGCTATTCTTCTTAGCCAAAGGGCTAAGGCAGTGCCATCAGCAACTTCATAACATACCGTGAAACAAGAAGCAGATATTACAGCTCCAAGTCTGAGGAAACAGCATCAATGATTAAGACAGCTCTAACATGGAAGGCCTGGTAAGTGGCAGTGGTATAAGGCACTAGCAATTTATCAGGGCTCTCTTTCAAATGCTGGCATTTTCTGTGACTTGGATTTTGCCTATTGTTATGAGATCATTACATCACCTATCACACAAGTGTAGCTTTGTTAACTTTGAAAGAAAAGCTGCTAGACAATATACAACACAAAGTTAGACAAGCGAGGGAAGTACACAGGGATTTCACAGGCAATCTGGAATCGGGCACCTGACTTGAATTCCTGGCTTTGAAAACCTCTCTCCAAATGACTTACCATCCTTTCACTAAGATCCAGCAGCAGTTCTCTCCTGTGCCTCATGCTCTTCTGTAGTCAGCCAAAGCCCACGGAGCTGCACTGCAAGCTTGAAGACCAGGATGCCAGCTGCGTGTCCTATTTCTGTCACCTAGTTTTTACGTACCGTTTCTTGCTAATCAAAAGGCCCAGTGATTCCTCCTCACACATCACACTGGAGTTAGTACGTCCAAGCATTATTTCTGCCGCGCTACATTTGCACGGATTAGCTGCTGAACCCTCCAGATGATGTACTGCTTTTCAAGAAGGGTGTAGTATAACTGGCGAGGGTCTACAGTAAGTCCAAGAGGGTGCTCAACGATGTACAGAAGTCTGACTTCAAAGTATAAATTGAAAAACAGCTGCTTAACCTGGAAAGGGCAATACTGAAGAGAAATAACAATGTTTAAACTCTAAAAGGTAGCTGTAAGGAAGAACTTTTGTGTGCATCCACTGCACACAGTTACACGGAATCATGGGGCTCAAATTACAACCTGAAAAACTTAGGGTATGTGGCAATCTTTGCAACAGTAGTAATAATTACAGGAAATGTTTAAGAATAAATTAGGCAAGCATTTGTCAAGAATGGTACAGAAAGTTGATCATTCACCTCTAGAATGAGAGCAACACTAGACTATCTTCAAAGGTTCTTCTTTCCCCACTGCTGTCCCTCTCCGTATTTCTACCCTCAAACACAAGCATCATCCCCAGCTCTGCACTTACAATTCTATCTGCATATGCACATGTCTAGAGATGCACATTTATTTCTTCGTTACACACAGCTGAAGGAGAGTACTCATAGGTAAGCCAATTTACATAAACAGCTTCTGAAAGTTAAACACCTCGGCTTCTTGCAAAACGTCAGCCCAACAGAACACCGTCAGCCCAACAGAACACCGGGAGCGGTATGTAAATCCTTATGCCAAAATTGCGTTCTCTTAAATCTTATGAAAACCATTTCTAACATAAAGCCTGACCTGACTGGTCTATTTTCTGACACTCCCCTTCTCTGTCATCAGGTACTTATTAGATAGTAAAACAACTGACGGGGTAAACACCATAACTAGCACAATAGCTGACTTCCGTAGCAGTTGCATATCATGTCTGAAGAAATGTGAGTTTAGTAGGTGTATAGGTAGATACACATTCAGAAATGCACAAGAACTGAAAGGAGTAATCTGTAACTGGTAGACTAAGAACACTGCAATAGCATGCAATGTAAATCAACATGCACCTATAGGGAAGGGAAGTACAGAAACATTCTTCTGGATTAAAAAAAAAAAAAAAAATACGCAGCAATGGTAGGAAAAGGTACTTGGAACGTGCCACTTTCAGTCCACTGAAACAATGTCTGCAACAGCAGTAAGAACACTGGCAAACTACCTTCTCTGTTCCACAGGGCCTTGAGACCCATACGCATTGTCTGTTGCCACTTGCTGTTAGGAAACAAAGGCACTGCGATCAGTAGAAGCGTGTAGAACACCGAAAATGAAACTTTTGAGTATGTCACATGCAAGATCCTCATTCTCCGTACAGTCTACAAGGTTACACAATTGTAAAATACTTTGTAAGAATGAGAATCCTGACGTTTGCCTTGGATTAAAAAAGTTTTTAAATTCCGTTTCGAGGTTTTTTTCCCCAAGGGTTTTAGAAATAAAAGCGTCTTGGTAAAGTGATTTTCACACACTGCACAGACACAAGCAGTGTTTCTCCCACTGCGAGAGGAGTATCAAAATACTCTTATCTAATATGTTAGACAAGAGTGACCGAGGTCACAGGAGAATCTGTACTTTCCCACTGATTACAAGGAACGGGCCAGCTGCTTTGTGCCTCCTATGCAGCTGGAGCATGCAGTTGCCTGGTAACTTGTTCCGACCTATTGCATCTTAATCACATATACACGTAGGAATACCAAGCTGACCGCTTAGGTTTATCAGCCAAAACAGTTTACAGCAACGCAATAGTTTAGAGCAATTCAGGAAGTTTAACACTGAATTTAGGTATGTGCTTATATGGTTTGATGAACAGAGCTTCTATAAATGAAAGGGAAACAACAGAAGTTATTTATATGTGATTTCAGAACATACAAAAGGTATAGTCTACAAACCAAGTATCAAGTACTAGCAATATTTACCTGTTCAAAGGGCATCATGTAATGTCTCAGACTCAACAAGCATAAACTGACAGACTGTTATGATTTGAAAATTTTAAAAAAGTTCCAATAGTGTGCCCAAAATGGAGGTGTTTCAGTGTTCAGGCTAGACTCCTTGTCTCCAGTAAATACACATCTTAATTCTAACACAGGATAAAAACCGATTTATAAATGTCCTCTTGTAAAAATGAAACCGTTCCAATCACCCTGTTCACTCCTATTTAAGATATTAAATAGGGCAAATCAGAAGTAACTTGAACCAATCCCTCCCACCCAGCTATAAACCAGGACCATACACAGCCCTTGCAGACTACACAAGATCCTGTCTCATTCCAGCCACATCATTAGCATAAGCTGTGCAAACCCATGCAAATCAACAGGTTTTTCAGGCATAAAAGCAGACTCCAACAGCAGTTAAGCCACTTCTTACAACTGACAATGTCATACTTCCATCCCTGATCATAGCACAAGAACAAAAGAGAATGGGTCTTTATTGTCCTTCATGAACTTGAGGGGCTGCAAGAAACCAGTGAAGTTACAAGCCTGGATTCTGTAATGTCGCTATCAGCATAATTTCCAGATCAAAGATCCGGCCTCCTGTTAAGATCATCAAACATAATTTTGAGTTTGGAGGACAGGTCATCACAACACTATGTTAGGTAGAGTATAAAACCTTATCATCAGATTCTCAGCTAGTTTAACTCAATGTATTCTGTGTGTTCCGCTGAAGTCAATGAAACTAAACACACTATCACAGGAAAGAGGTATTTCAGCATGCCTCAGACCTGGAAAACTATCTTGAAAAATGCCCATAACTTTTAACACAAATTCTCTGCACTTCCCACGATCTCTCAACAGCGAGCAGTAGTAAGACCCTAACAGTTACTTGCAACCTATTTCTTGCATAGCATTCATTTTTATTTTAATTTTAAAAGGGGCAACTAATACATAAGATTTTTGCAGCTACTCACAAAAATCAATAAGCAAAGACATTTGTTCCAAGATTTAAATTACTTGTATAATTTAAAAAACTATCAAAGCTCTGTAAAGTAAAAAAGATACATTTACCTACTAATGTAGGAAACTACAGACAAACTTCAGGAAATGACCAAAGGTGCAGAGGATAGGCTAATAGGCTAAGGTAGAAAAACAACAACAACAAAAAAAAACCCAGGAGTTCTACAGAAAAATGAGTGAGCAGCCCACAGCACTGGCAGACAACAGATTTTTTTATACCCACTTCCTCCACCCCTTCTTCCTATTCCCTCCCCCCCCCCTTTTTTTTTTTTAAGGGAAATAATTATTCTATTGTGAAACATATTGTCAGTGATGCAGTTGAAGCCAAAAGTTTACATGAGTTCAGGAGAGGATTAACCGAATTCTAAGACATGTGCCAACACAACTGCTATAGAAAGCATCTGCATCACGGTGAAATGCAAACAGCTACTCTGATAACGACACATTATTATTCACTAAATTTGCCTTTGCCTTTTACCCTGTTGTATAGTTACTAATGTTGAAAAGAGTCACTGCTGTGCAAGAAACTAAAACTTACAGTGCTTCATGCTGGGAGAGAACTGTGGCCCGTCAGCTCGTGGCTGTGAAGCCTTACAACTTAACACGTTGCAGTTGCACACCAACAAGTTCTGAGGTGGACTGCTGACTGTATTCAATAGTCACAGCTTAGGTAGGAGGATATGATAAACTTGACTTATTTGCCTTTAACCGATGCTCCAAATATGTTAAAGTCGTTCTTAAAGCAGGTTACTGGTTTGATTACCCTTCATACAAAATCCTCCTTCAAATGGAGGTTTCTCTTCTCTTCTTTTCAGATTTAAGGCATGAACAGAAACCACACCTGCATCATCACTGAAATCAGTGCCTATTTTTCAATCAACTTTAGCAGCATCAGAATTCGTCCTCAAGTACCGTTCATAAAGCAAATGCTTCATTCTTCAAAACTTTTTTTAGCAAAGGTTAGTAATGCTGTACCACAGACTCTCACGCCCAGTCACACATGTTCTTCCCGAGACCGTTACGCAGCTTAGTATTTTAAAAATCGCCATCCTAACTGCGTACCTGATACTACTGGTTCTCCCCTTTTTAAAGTCTGATGTTAAGGAAAAGCTGCAAGTCCTACAAAACCAGGCAGACTTGCTTGTTCATGCCAAAGAGAAAAAGGTTAAGCATTATTAAAAAATAAGACTATTGCCTACCTTTAAGTATCCATAAAGCTATCAACATGAACCGTATGGTGGCCTGTTAGCATCGCTATTTGAACACGGGCATGCAAAATGTCCTTCAGTTAAATTCCAAACTCTATGAAGTAATTGGTGGGCAATTCCCCAAGGATAAAACGTCTATCAAAAGCCAACAGTAAGCCAGAAATCTCTTTCCGTTTCATAGGGTAAAAAAAAATAAATACAGTGAATCCTGAAAAAAGAAATAGATATTAGACAGGGAACGCCTATATACTTATAGGGCAAGTAATAAAACATTTAGTGTTTTGATTTTTTTCTTTTTATTTATGTCATCACAATAGTTAGACAAACATGGAAACATTTGCAACAGCAATACTTGGGTCACTTTAAAATCTTGGTAACACTGAAATACAGGGCAGCGAAAGCTAATGATGTGGGGAGGGGACTTTAGGTCTTATTATTTTCAGACACATTCACACACACACATATATCTATATACACACGCGCACTCCACAACTCCAAAGAGCTATCTTAACTATGTCTGCCAGTAAACGGAAATAGTAGGCAGAAAGGAACCATATCCATACTAAGACAGTTAGCTGTGTCGTAAAACTGAAGATCACTGCAACCAGTGCCATCTTAAAGAAGAAGGAAAAAAAAAAAAAAAAACCAACACCAAAAAACCTGAAAGGAACCATCGCTGTGCATGTCATAAGCATGAAGTTATTTTAACCTGGTGACTACTCTGCTCTATACTTTAAGCATCGTGAAGTTTTTATGTGTTTTTAAGGTCTAAGGTTACTATTTTAAATGACCTACTTGTAGTGGCAGCCCAAGTAGCATTCTGGAGAACACCACAGTGCCCACAGCTTCTACAGGTCAGTGCAGTCTGATCAAGCACTACATTTCTAGGGGAGGAAAACAAAAAAACACTACCGCTCATTTATTCAATTGAAAAGCTTATTACCTGTACCTTCCAAAGCAACAGGCTACAGGAACACTGAATGCAAAGTAAACCAGACCCATCTGGAATAATCTGACCTCTCAGCTCCAAGTTACACATCTTTCATTTCGTATTTTAAGGGATTAACAGCATTTGGATGCACAGAAACTGTCTTTACAGTGATGTCTGCAGACCTCCGAGTCACAAGTTAAAAATGTCTTCCTAAATTATAACAGTATTAGCACTTCCTCTGAAAGGAGTGAAAAAAACACAACCAGGGAAGGAGGAAAGTGACACAACACCAAGGGTTTTTTTCCCCAGAGATAACAAAATCCTGAGAGAACAAGATGCTTGTGCTATCAGAATAAAAATCCCCAAAGAAACAAAAGAGTTTACCTTTCCCTTGGAAAAGTTACTTTTGAGTCAAGATCTGCTCTTTTTCTCTCCCAACCATGAAATCTCTCTTCAGCTTAAGACTCTCTTCTACTGCAGTAGAAATTTAGTGCACATGCTGGAACCTGGACAGAATCTTATTTAAAAAAACAAACAATACAATAGTACTACAGTGGCTAGAAATCTTTTACATATTCTGATGAAAAGACTCAACTTATTTCTAGGAAATAAAGTGTTTGGGGCCAAAGCCAACGCATGATGTTCATGTAAGGTTAAATTTTTATTAATTTTTTTCTTTTTTTAAATTGATATATTGAAAAAAGCTGGAGAAGGAAGCAGGGACAGAAATGAAAAACCATTCAGGGAGTCAGTGGTATAGACTGTCAGCACGCAACCTAAATATTGTAATTGCAGATCACATAGTCAGAACAAGCCAGTCAAAAGTAGCACACTCCCTGGGAGAGGGGCGGGAGTCTCTTCCCCCTTGTCTTTCAAGCCAAGACCCAACTAGCAGAAGGCAGCTTTTCTGTCAGATAAAGCAAGGCAAAAGGATCATGTACAGCAACTTCCTTGCAGCCTCTTGCTCCTGAGCACCCTTCTTCACCTCTTTCTCTCTTTCTTCTGGTGATGGGAAGGCAAAGCATGTTCTGTTCCTGTGAGCCCATACTGCTTGTCCCTATAGTCACAGCAGGCACCTGTGATTCCTCTCCGAAGACATTTACGCATAGAAATCAGTTGAGTGGTGTGTTACGGAAGCATAAGCTGCAGTGGACGTGATTCTGAATCAGTTATTGTTTTGCCCATCATGACAAAATAAAACCGGCAATTTCTTACTTTATAGAAATCCTCCTAAAGTAGTAGTTGCCCCCAATCGCTGTCAAGTTTTTGTATCACAGGAGAACAAATGCAGCCAAAAGAACATCTTCTCTAAAATGACCACTCCGAACTGCACAAGCAGGCAGGCACAGGCAGCTCCCGATTTAATTAAGCGTATGTACACAGCACCACTTAGTGGTGCAAGCGGAGTCACCGCTGATAGGAATGAGAAGCTTGAACACCAACCTTCCCTCCCCGGCCCCCTGGACACTGCAGCCTGATCTTGACAAATTGACCGCCTGGATAAAGCAAGCTATCTGGCAACTAAAAAGATCCATTGTACTTTTCTGCTCAGTACACCTAAAGATACAGATTCACCCTCTAAATCTCGGCCAATTTCTTGAATACCACCAACACTCAGAACAGGTTTCAAATGGCAACGTGGCAGGACAAAGTAATAAATACTTATCCTTAAGTCTGCTAACTTTCTAAACCTTTGCCTAGACCTTAAGGAAATGTAAAAACAAACAAACTACTGCAAAGTTCAATACGCAAGCCACGCAAAGTTAAGGCTATCAAGTAGGAACCTGATTACAAGTATAAATCATGCAATAGCTACTCTATGACATGGATGTCCTGAACAGATCATCCTCTACAGTGTAAGTCCAAGGTACAAACCCATCAGCACCTCCTTCCCTCTCTGTATCGCTGTGGTTACCTGCTCTGTGCCCAGAGCCAAAAAGAATCCCGACGTTGGAGTTACTGTTCCTTTTATGCCCAGCCCCATACTTCTTTCCTGACGGAGAGGTGACGCACCTGATTTGAGGTGGAGTGCAGACAACCTTCTCATCTAGTGCTGGGCAGTTTATTTGTCCCACAAACAAACCCCAGGAAAGAGAATGCACGGTTGGACGGGTGCACTTGAGATTTTGACCACGCGGTAGCACCGTTAACTGCTGAAAGAGCAGGACTCTCTGCCGTTCTGTGTCCATGTCACGACTGCCCTCACGTCCCCAGTCTGCACCCAGCTCCTCCAGGGTGTGCAGAGGGGCTTCCAGCCCTGGCTCAGCAGGCGTCCACATAAGATCCCCCAGCCAAGAGGGGGGTGTATGCTCACCTGCCACATCGATACCGTGGGTACATTAAAAGCCACCCCCCAACTCTTTCCCCAGGAGTGATTGGGGGAGGCTCTTCAGTCATCTGGCTGTAAACCCCCTCCCCCTCAGGGAGACCAACATCCAGGCATGCCTTGCTCTAACTCCCCAAATCCACTGCCCTCCGAGGAATAAAAGGCGTCTGGGCCACTCCCCCGGCTCTAATCTGCAGATATGCCTGGCTTCCCAGAAGTAGGCTGAGAAAGCCAGCATTAAGGCACTCCTTCCCACGCCCAGATCCACAAAATCCTCAGAGAAAAGAAGAAAAATAGCCACTTCACTGCAGCAGGAAGTAAATAAACTTGGGGGACACAGGAGGCCAGTTCTCCCGGGGTCAATGGAAGGGAGGGCTAGATGCAACGTATCTGAGGATTTTCCATGTGCACAGCTGAAACAGCCATGTCTCAAGCAGGGATACGTCCCATTTACGGCAGTTCCTCCCCACTTCTCATCCCCAAAAGACAAACTCGGGCCTCTGCCTTCTCCGTGTGTAGCTCCCCACTCCCTTCAGCATGGAGCTGCGAGGCTCTGGGTTTGTGGAGAACCACAGGTGGGAAACCGAGGCTACTAATGGTGACCACAGAGAACAGACCAGCTCGGAGGGGGCGAGGAGGGCCGATGCACAATTTCTACGTTTGAATTTGTTGGGAACTTGGTGGGAGTCACAGGCTTGCAAGCCACAACCCACAAGCTTGCAAGGCACAACCCCAGCTATCCAGGACATGGGCTTCCCAAGATCACAAACCTCCGGGGACGGGGACGGCGCCTGCGCCGGCGAGCGAACGCCGGGCTGCCCCAACGCGAAGCACGGCGCATGCGCCCAGGAGGCGCGTCCGCACGGCTGGTCGGGGAGCGGGCGCAGCGGGAAGCCCGCGGAAAACCACGCGAAACCGGCAACGCTCCCGAGTCTGACCTGGTCGGACTCCGGGGGCCGCGAGGACTACACCGCGCACGAGAGCCGCGCTGCTGCCCGGCCGCCGAGTCCGCGAAAAACTACAGCTCCCGGCATGCCCCGGGAGGCAGCCTGCCCTGCTGCCTGACCCCGAGGGGACGCCGCTTCCGTTCCCCCCCACCTCCCCACGCTGGCGCAGCGGCAGTTCCCGCCGAGCCCCCAGCGCCGCTCCGGGTAGCTCCGGCACGGCGCGGCCCCGCTGCCGCTCCGTGCGTGCAACACGGACCCCGCCGTCCTCCTCGGGGCTTTCCCCGGGACCCGCCGGCCGACTGCGCAGCCCCGCCACGGGGCCCGGTGAGCCCCCACCCCCGCGCGCCCGTTCTCTCAGCCGCCCTGTCAGCGCCCCACCCCTCACCCCCGCGCGCCCGGTCTCTCAGCCGCCCTGTCAGCGCCCCCCCCCCCGCGCGCACGTTCTCTCAGCCGCCCTGTCAGCGTCCCCCCCCCCATCCCCGCGCGCACGTTCTCTCAGCCGCCCTGTCAGCGTCCCCCCCCCCACCCCCGCGCGCACGTTCTCTCAGCCGCCCTGTCAGCGCCCCGCCCCCCACCCCCGCGCGCACGTTCTCTCAGCCGCCCTGTGAGCCCCCAGGGCTCCCCCCCCGGCCTCGGCACAGGCGGCCCCCACCTCCCCCGGGCCACCCCCGCCTCCGACGTTCGCGCTCCGAGGGGTGCCCGGCCCCCGCTCACCTTCTCCCTCGGGGCAGCCGCAGCCCGGTCACTGCTCAGCTCCGCTCCTGCCTGGGCTCCCGGCGGCCCCTCCCCTTGCCAGGGAGGGGGCGTCGCCATCAGCCTCTCACTGCCCGCACCTGCGGCTCCTCCAGCCCCGGCCCGCAGCTGTGGTACCGAAACCCGGAACCAAACCCCTCACCACCAAGGTGAAGTGAAGCAGCAGGCACTGCCTTGACTGAGTGACAGATGTCAAGAGTCATCTGATGTGGAAGAGGTGTTAACTGGGGTCAAAATACAGATTTTAATACCCATCTTATTTTAGTTCTAAGACTTGGCGATTGCCAGGTATCATCTTTTCGATTTCCCCAGGTCCACCCGCGAGCGAGGCCACAAGGGAGATTTCTTCCAGAGAGAGGATAGAGTTATTAAGTCTCAAGACCACGATTTGCTTTTCTCCTTCATGAAGAGGTGAGTGGGTCATATAGCATCACTAGTCACCCAAGCAGTTAAGCCTGAACTTTTCACCTGTCCTTTAATGCTGTCAACTCCAAGCTAAATTTTTCCCGTTATTAAGAGGGGACCAAAGATCATGTGAAGTATTATTATCCTTTCTACAAATACACCCCCATCTTGGAGCTTTAGCTACTAGAGAAGGTCTTGGGAGTTTGGGGTCAGAGGAGCTAGCTGCAAGTACAAACTTTCATACAGCTCTGTTTAGGATGTGTGATGTTTCTCTGGTTGTCTAAACCGGTCTAAATTTCCACAGGTGGTCCCAACTCTGGGTGGCTCTAACAAGGATCCTGGAACTCCAGTAAGTTCTAAACATCGTTTTATATTTTAAACATGATCCCAAGTTCCTTTTTGCACTTGTCTCTACGGTTTTGGCAGCTGACAGCCCCGAGGGGTGCTTGTACAAGTTTCTCCCGAAGGGCGAGTAAATTAATTCTTTTGTCCGTGAGGTGGATGGTTTGGTAACGTTATAATTCACAACGCTATAATTCCTTCTTTCAAATTTAAAAAAAATAATTGCCTTTTAAATCCATCCAATTGAATCTGCTAAAATGATTCTCGTTGTTCTACCTCTTTTCTCAAGTTTTGGTTAAATTCAATGTCAGTATTCTCCACGGAACTAGATTTTCATCTGACTTTGGAATCGGAAAGGCAGGCTGTTACCGAGGTTAAATTCTGTGTCTTTACAAAACTTTGAATCAGTTACAAAACTAGATTATTTTTTTTAATTCAAATTACAAAACCGGTTAATATCAAGATGAACAGTTCAAACAATAATTGTTTCATTTTGTTTATCTCATGTTTAGAACCCCTCAAAAAAACCCACATACACCCTCTAAACACACAAAAAGATTATTGCCCTCGACAATATTCCTAATAGCAACCCCAACATTATAAACTTTACACAACTGTTTTCCCAAATAGATAACGTGAAACTTACTTATAGATTTTCCGTTTTAAAGGGACAGTTTCTTTAGACTTCCAGTTTCTTGTTGGGTGCTTTCTTTATTCTCGAATAATGAAGCCAAGGTTCTTCTCCCAGACCTTTACTGCTACAAGTGTTGTTAAAATGACTCGATACGGTCCTTTCCACTTCTCGGTGATTTTATATATATTCAGTCTCCTGGTCGGAAGGGATGCGCTGCTACGTCCAGTTCTAAGGGTCCAGCTGTGGAGACATACTGACAAAGTTCTTGAAAAGAATTGCTTAAAGAAATCATAACACCTTTTAAAAACATATCTCCAAAGGCACTCAAGATACTCAGAACACAGGACTCTTGATATGGTCTTTCATACAACATTTCCTAAAGACTTGGCTTTTCTTTCTCTTCTGGCTATACTCCGATTCTTAATAGAGCCACGGGTAACGCTTTAACCCATGTGAGGAGTGAGGTTTCCTGACAAATTTTACTCGACAGTTGCTTAAGGATATAGTTCATTCTCTCTCTCTCTCTCTCTGCCCACACACTTGCTTGTGGTCTATGTGGGGTGTGATAGTCTCAATCCATAGATAATACTTGGCTCAACTTGTCTCATAATCTTTGCTATAAAATGAGGGCCATTGTCAGATGACATTCTTACAGGCACCCCATATTTTGGTATTATCTCTTTGAGCAAGACTTTGACTACTTCCCTTGCTTTGTTGGTGCGACAAGGGAAAGCCTTGGGCCACCCAGTAAAGATATCAACTAAAACTAGGACATATCCTTATTTTCAAGGCAATTCTATAAAATCAATTTGCTAATATTCTTCTAAAAAATTTCCTTATTTAATAATCCCAAAGATGATCTTATTACTGGTTCGGGGATAATTTTACATATACATTTCACATCCACTTATAATTGTTTAAACAATCTTTGTCGTATTTCGCTTTCTGTTTCCCAGTATACTCTGTGATGTTCAATGGGGCATTTTCTCTTATTATTGTGGGTGGGACTATTATTCGACCTGTCGGTGTTACAGCCTATCCTGTTTCATTTTGTTAGCCTGCAATCTAATAATTAATTCTTCATCTTTTTCATTATAATTTGGAGTTTCTTTAGGCAATTTTATACCTTTCTCTGGAACTAGTGCTAGGATGCCTTTTTCTGCAGCCTCTTCAGCAGCTTTATCAGCCAGTCGGTTACCTGCGTTAGGACCGGTCTTACCTAACGGATGTGCTTTACAGTGCATCATCGTGACTGCTGTTGGTTTTTGAATGCTTTCTAACAATTTCAGTATTTGTTCTGCGTGCTGAACGGCGGTTCCTGGTGCAGATAACAGTCCTCTTTCTCCCCGTATCGCTCCATGTGCACGTACCACTCCAAAAGCATACTTTGAGTCTGTCCAAGTGTTGACTCGCTTTCCTTGACTTAGTTCCAGAGCTCAAGTAAGAGCTATCAATTCAGCCTTTTGGGCAGAGATCATCGAAGGCAAAGTTGGCAACGCAAGTACCTCCTCAGTAGTTATTGTCTATCTCGATAAAACGTTTTCCTTCACAGATGGAACCGCTTCCGTCGGCATATAGTTCCCAATCTGTTTCTTCTAGTGGCACATCTCAGAGATCCAGTCAGCTGGAGTAAACTCTTTCGATTGCCTGCAAGCAGTCACGTTCCAGTTCTCCTTTAACTCGGTCAGTTGTTGAAAACGCAACAGGGTTAACGGCGGTAGTAGTTTTTAGGTAAACATCATCTTGTTCCAGCAACAACACCACTTGGTATTTCAGCATTCTGCTAGGGGATAACCAGTGCCCCCCTTTCCGTTTTAGCACAACAGTTATCATATGGGAAACGTACAGTAATCCTTTCTCCTCAGGCGAACTTACGAGCTTCCTGGATCAGTAGCACAGTTGCAGCGACGGCTCTCGGACGACCAGAGCATCCCAGACTCACGTTATCCAATCGCTTTGAGAAGTAGGCCACAGCTCGCCCACTTGGCCCTAAATATTGGGCCAGGATACCCAGAGCTCTACCTCTTCTTTCACGAGCAGAAAGTTCAAGTGTCTCTTGTGAGATCTGGCAGACGCTAGGGCTGGCACCCCTATTACAGCCTGTTTCAATTCTTGGAAGGTAGCTTTCTCGGCATCGGTCCAATCCGTCGTTTGAGGTTTTGAGCTGCTCCTATAAAGGTCAGGCCAGCAAGCCACAATTTATAATCTACAGGTGACACCACTCGACCATTCCCGGAAATGCTTGTCATTCATTTTTTTAGTCTTAGGTTCAGGGAGACGACACATTGCCTCTTTTCTCTCAGTTCCCAATTGTCTCTGTCCTTTTAGGATTTTAAAACTCAAATTTAAGTTTCTTCTTTCTGGGTTATTTGGGTTTTTTTCTTTTGACACTCGATATCTACTGATTCCCAAAAAGTTCAAAAAGTTAAGAGTTAACTTTGTGCATTGTTCTTCCATCTCAGCTACCATTAACAGATCGTCCATATATTTCAGCAAGATTTCTTGATTATTTTCTTTCTTCCAAATCTCTAATTCTCGTGCCAATTGATTTCCAAAAATGGTAAGACTATTCTTAAAGCCTTGAGGCAAGACTGTCCACGTATATCGTGTTTTTCTCCCAGTCTCAGGATTTTCCCATTCCAAAGCAAAAACCTCTTGACTATTGGGATCCAAGGGAATACAGAAAAAGGCATCTTTTCGGTCCAACACTGTGAACCATTCTCATTTCTCCGTTAGGGTTGTTAACAAAGTATAAGGATTTGCTACGACCGGATGAATACCTTGTACTATTTGATTTATTGCTCTGAGGAGGTCTTGAACTAATCTATCATCTTTTTCATCAGCCTTTTAAAAGGCAAGATCGGGGTGTTATATCTGGATTCACATTCTATTAACAATTTGTATCTTAAAAATTTTTGTATTACCATTACTAACTCTTTCCGACTTTCCGGTTTTAGGGGGTATTGTTTCATTCTTACCGGATTCGATCCTGGCTTTAAATCAACTCTCACAGGTTCTGCTTTTTGGATTTACCAGGAACGTCCCAGTCCAGACGATTGGAATGACAGCATTACACTTGGACCGGTATAATCTTCTGCTTTCGGTAAACATCCTGTTAACAACAAAGCCGCTGCTTCGATACGTTTAGTTTCTGGAATTAAAATTTTAAGCTCTCCATTTTTAAATTTAATTTCTGCCTCTAAGTTCTCAAATAGACCTCTCCTTAACAGGAGTTTAGGAGAATTTGGCACATACAAAAACTGCCGAGTGACCCATTGCTTTCCTAATTTCATTGTTAAAGATTTAAAGAAGGGTCTAGTTTCTCGTTCGCTTGTTGCACCAACACCACCAATTTCTTCAAAACTTAACTCTCCCTCTGAGGTATTTAAAACTGAAAAGGTGACTCTAGTGTCAACTCAAATTCAATTTTCTGTTCTCCCAGTTTAGCTGTAACCAGAGGTTCTGCTGGGAGACTCCCCTCCGGTCCCCGTCCGATACGTTCACTTAAAAAGAACAAATCTACATATGGCACTTTATTCCATTTACTCTCTCTCCTACAAAACAACAGTAATTGCAATATAGTATTGTAACTCAAAGTTCTGTTTGTTTACCATTTTTCCTGCAGTTCACCCCAACGTGCCAATAAACATCCCAGCGGTGACGTTTCTGGTAACTTTTCATCAGCAGTTCTATTTCCTGCACTCTTATTCTTAAACAATTTTGCTAATGCCATTATACTTATATACATTCAAATACCAAATACCAAACAAATGCAAACGACAGCTGTCCCAAATAATACACAAAGTCCAACCCAGCAATAGCTTTCGCTTATGACTTACGGGCAGACGCCTAGGCTTCCACTGCAGACGGCTACCCTCCAAGCCCCAACCCTGGGAAGCTTTCGCCGCGCCTCACGGGCAGGCTTTCCAAACAAATTCCAAAGAAGCAGCGCCTTACCTTTTTTCCAGGGAACGCTGCGAGGAGCTTTGCGTGTCGAGGGTGACGGTTCTCCCCGAGAATACCTCGGTGCCGGCCGGAGCTCGATCGACACGCCATCTCGTCCAGTCTCACTCGCAAGGTCCCATCTGGGTCGCCAAAACCGTTACCGAAATCCAGAATAAAACTCCTTAACGCCAACGTGAAGTTAAGAAGCAGGCACTTTGTTTATCGCAGCGCTGGGGACACGGGGGATCGCTCCTCCAAAGGCGTGTCCCACTTAATATCAAAATCCATCAGTTTTTACAGGCTTTTTCCGTCAGGTCATTGTTACCTAAGCTCCTTCCGTAAAAACGCATACTATGCTCGTTCTTAAATTTAACCGTTGTAACGATCGGTCCTGTGATTATATAACCTTATCAATATTCTTATTTTAAAACAATCATTGGTCAGTGACACTTGGCTCTACTGACTGGCATCGTCGATACTCAAATCGAGATGGGAAGGGTAAGGGGGTTTCCAAGCAGCAAACTGGTGTCCACGACGGTTTCCTTAGTTTCCTGAAACAGAACGTAGGAAAACCAGTAACTTCCTGGTGAGGTTTCTAGGGTTAGCTGTTTCAGACTTTAACAATATTACGGTTCCTAGCGTCACGCATAACACAGCTCCTAAAGTTTCTATGGCTACGTTTCAAACTTAACAATCCTATACGTTACGCTTCACAATTTTACTTCTTAATCAAACCTAACTCTTCTATGTGATTAAATGTTGATTTCTTTACCAGAACATTTGCAACAGCTGGAGCCCAGCAGGAACAGGGGGGGCACGGCCCGACCCCCCCCAGCGCCTCACCTCCTCCTCCTCCCCTGGGCTCCCTCACAGCCCCTCGCCCCGTGCAGAGGGAGCGCAAACGCAGCCCGGAGGGCAAAGGGGCCGGCCGGCCAGCGTCTATTCAGTCAGTCGCGCGCCTAGCGAGTCCTGCCAGCGAGTCTGCTCCGGGCCTCGGGGCGCCCCCCGGCGCTCCCCCTGCCCCTCGGACACCTCTGATAGCACATTTCCATACGTTCTGTATGGCACGTCGAAATATTTGGGTGGTTTTAATACTTTGTACCAGCTGTGGTTTGCTGCTAGGTGACTGTAAAAGTGAGATTTGGTAAATAATGGTTAGAAATCTTATACTAACGCTACAACTGAAACAACAGACAAAAGTATAGCCGAGCAATACTGAGGGAAGTGTTGGGGGTGAGGATGTGGAAGGCAAGTAGGAGGGTCAAGAAATGAGTGTAGTCTCAAATGAACAGAGAGCAGGGAGAAAAAGGCTTCAGTTGAGAACAAGAAGTGCTTGCCACCACACTCCCGCTTCATTGGCTTTCCTTCTGTATTTGTTATGAAAATGGTATCATAAGAAGGAAAATACTCATTAGGAATATTTTGACTTATGAAGTGGAAGTTGACATGCCTATAAAGAAGGCAAGGCAAATTAGGTCAGGGCCTAGTTACACTTGAAAGTAAACAGCCGTTCTGACTGGGGAGAGTAGTTCATAGGACTACAGTCCTAATACCACCCCCCCACCCCCGCCAGCTTTTTGGAAAACGCCTAGAAAAAAAAGTTTGAAAAATGAGCTCATAGAGAAGGGGGGTGGGGGAGCCCACTAGGTGACTAAAAGCTACGTCTGTAGTTGGACAAAGCTACTCTGCGAGAGAGAAATCCATCTTCCCTCAGTGGCAGAGTAAAGGCAACAATTAGAAATCAGGAGTTGTAATAAGCTATCTTTTTAAAATCAAGTGTTGAGGCTGTCCTTTGAGCATTTCCTCATCCCATTCCAGCCAAAGTGGGTCAGATACCTTAAATAGTTCTAAGCGTCTCTTGACTAACCCAGCTAAGATTTGAAGCCGTCCATTTGTGAAGTAGGAAAATAGCCGGTTTGAATAATGCCATCATTAATCCCTGTAGCCTTAGGGTCTGGATATGGACTCTTTGACAAGCATGATGAGTTGTAGAGACCTTTTTAATGGGTGTCCCCCTTTTGCTACTAGTGTTTCTGTAGAGACCCTTGATCCATTAAGTACAGTTCTTACCTCCGGTGCCCCTCCTTTCTCTCTCCTGGTTTCAGCTGGTAATGCTCTGCCTGACTGGGCAGTGAGCTAGCGAAAGCAGATTTGAGCACCTTCTACAAGCAGAGCTTAACTTGTGCTGCTCTGCGTGCTGATGTACATCTCTTGGATTTAGATTAAACCAGATGTATGTAGAGCTAAGCCTCTGAGCTATAAAAGTGGAACGCTGTGTTAAGAGCACAAGGCTCTGCTAGCAACATTAGCTGCAGATTGGTTGATGTTTTCCTTCATCCTCTTCCACAGACAAAACCTGCTGAATTTACTGAAACAATGCTGAATTTACTGCAACAACTCTGTTTAACAGACCACTTTGTCCCTGCTCTGCAATCAACTCTAATGTCCTTTCAGAATCAGTAGAAGCACAGCCAATACATTGAACTAAAAGAAGCCAGTGTTAAATTGTCTTGTTTAATGTGATTGGGAAGCTGATGGGAATAACCTTAAGTCAAAAGTGCTGTGAAACTGAAATGGGTCCAAAAAAACTTGTGCTGTACATAGTGTCGCCCTTAGTGGATTTCAAACCTTTTCATTTCCTGGCGATCAGTTCCAACTGTCTAGCGCAATGCAAATAAGCTGTCTTCAGATAGCAGCAACTTGGATCTTTTCTTATATCCACAAGTGTTTTTTAAAGAAGTTGCTTCTAAGTTAGGTCAAGTTATCTAAAAACCATAAGCAGGATCTTTTTTCCCTCATTTATATTAATGCTGGGCAAAAGGGCAGAAGCTGATTTGGAAACCTGTAAGTGGAAGGGTGTTTTGCAGTAAGGTGGTGGTTGTTGTTTTGTTGGGTTTTGTTTTTCTCTTTTGTGGAGTCTTCGGTATTTTATTTTCTCCCCCAGTACTCCTAGGCTGCAGAACCAGCCTCCAAGGCACTATGGAATGACTTCTGCAATTAGCTTGGCTCCTCCTACGGATAGAGATTCCATTCATACTCAGAAGCTGCTTGAAGCGATGAAAGCATTGGGGGTATTTGAAGAGGAGGAAGAACTGCATGACAGGTATAACAAGACTGTAAAATTTGTTAATGTCCTGGGGTTTTTTTAGGGCAAACTTAACATGAGTTTTCTTTACAGGCTGGTCGTTCTTGGCAGACTGAATAACTTGGTCAAAGAATGGATTTCAGAACTTGGTGAGAGCCAGGTAAGGTTTTTTGATAGGTTCTTATCAAAACAGCTGAAGCCTTTTAGTTTCTTTCAAAGGCGATACTACTAGGATTTATGCTAAAGTTCAACATTTAACTTCCTTCTTAAGTATCAAGGAGATCTGTAGTAAAAGCCATTGAAATAATGTATAAAAGATCCTTTAGATGAAGACCTTCAAGTCCTTGGGGCACTGAATAAGTTTGTGAAGTGGCTCTGTCAGTTGACTTGTAGCAGTTAACAAAGCTGAAACAAGACATTGTGGGGGGAGACAGATGGTAACAGGGCAGTAAACTTGCCCCAGACAGCCTACAGCACTCAATCTAGTTTGAAATTACTCTAGACTTGCCTTTGGTATGGCTCTTAGATGGTGTTCATTTATGTGGGTCTGCTGCAGGGAAGACTGATAATAGGTCTTTGTTTAAACTGATGAAGCGACTGCTACAGTACTCACCTTTTTTGTTGTTGTTGTTGTTTGTGAGTTGCCAGCACTCCCTTCAGAAAAACAGAATCAGTCTATTAGACTAACAGCTCAGTATGGGAGGGAGAAGACATTGTTTATGGAGGCTGTTGTAGTCTTTCTAAGTAACTTCTATGCTAGTTAAACTTGCACGTAGGTCAACGTGTATCTTCTGTTCTCCAGAAAACTCTTTCTCTTCTACCCACAGAATCTTCCCCCTTCAGTAGTAGCAAATGTTGGTGGCAAAATATTTACATTTGGTTCTTACAGGCTTGGAGTACACACTAAAGGTAAACTTTTGGTGTCTGGTCATAGTTATAATGTTTGAAAGTGTCTTCCAACAGTAACAGAACAAATGGCATCTCTTTGCAGGTGCTGACATAGACGTGGCTTGTGTTGCTCCTAGACGTGTAGAAAGATCAGATTTCTTTCAGTCGTTCTTTGAAAAACTGAAACGTCAGGAGGAAATAAAAAACCTAAGAGTAAGCAAGCTCTCTCCTTGATAGATTGTGCAACTCTGACAATAAGAATATTCCTGTTAAAGACTCCTATTGGTAGTGATTGTCTTGCAAACCAAAATGAAAAAGGGCCTTGTTTCTGAGCCCCTTCTAAAATACTGTCTACGCAGCATGAAAGTGTGGAAGTCAAGCTTTTGGTTCCCTTCCCCAGTGACTGTATGTCCGATCCGAATCTCTGTGGTTCACTTCTCCCCTACCCATGGTTTGGGAATGAGTGGGCTATAGTATCAAAAAGCAAGGTTGTGCCTAGGAGCCTTGCTTTCATCCTAGCTGTAGTAAGGGGCTTGGCAAGAAAGTAACTGCATGCAGGTAGAGGAAGGGGCAGCCTGAGAGCTAAGGAAGTTGAATGTGATGTGGAAAGGTTTCTGTCAGTACCTTTGCCATGGTGTTCCTTGGGTGTACTTTAGGACCTCGAATTCATTCTTCTCTGGTCCTGTTCTTCTCTGGCTACTCAGCCCAAGACTTTGTAGAAGAGATGCACAGTCAGCTTTGCATAAAGTCAATAGGAGCTGTGCTGTGAATGTACAAAACTGCCTTGTAAAATGACCCTCCGGTGCATATGCTGTGTACTTTGCATATAGAACCGAACTCCTGAGAAGCGTTTCTCTCAGGCTGGTCTTCCTTGTGCAGACATTTTGAAAGACTTCACGTGCATAGCTAATGAGCCTTTGTTTAGGTGACCGAAGACAGGGTCAGTGGGCTGTGGCACAGTTCTGACGAGTGGGCTACAAAATTGAAAACTGTCCCATAAGGTAGCTGATAGCATCTCAGGCATGGTAGAAAATAAAAATACAGGAGGCTAGTGCGCGCTGCAAACGCGGACAGAATGTTCTCGATTTCTCTGGATGTTAACCAGGAGTAAGATAGCTACAGAAATGTCTTGCTTTTCTTCCTCACCACCAAGGTAAGTACCTTACAACCTCTGATACTGATGGCTCATTGTGCACTGTTTGTTCATTACAATACGTGATCAGCCTCCGGATCTCTTGGCTAAATAACTTGTTAAAGCTAGTATTATACCGTCTTAGTGCTATACCGCTTGCAGCTTATGAACAATTCTTCTGGTTTGGAAGCAACTCAGTCTTTATACTGAGTAGTTAGCAGTGTAAATTCTGCATTTGATCGTAGTTCAGGAGAAACATTAAAGTAGCAAACCATGTTTTCTTACACAGTTATCCTCTCCTTTCCAGGCAGTTGAAGACACATATGTACCAGTTGTCAAGTTTGAGTTTGATGGCGTTGAGGTAAGCATTTTTTGGGTTTTTTTAAGTGAGTAAATTTTTTCTTGCTTTGGAATAGGATAACTTTTCCAGGGAGCTGTGACTGTGCTATTTTGGACCGCAAAGTATCCCAGGAGAAGACATTGCAGTAGAATGGGAGTTTGTAGGAAAATAAGCCCCTAGGGAGCCTAGCAGGCGTGGGAGCATCAGGGACATCTTTTTCTAGGCCTGTGCTGTAGACCAGGGTAGCCTGCTTGAATAGCATTTATCCCTAGGATCATGCAGAGTGGGAGCAGAGGCGGTGTCCTTGCTCAGTCTTCTTAGCTCTGCCAAGCTAGGTATCTACAGAGGGATGTGTACAGTGTAGTTCACTGTACGAATCGTGTGAGCAGACTAAATGTTTTGCTGCACATCCAAAATGAAGTGGTCATGGGACAAACAATCTGGAACATGGAAAGTGAAAGTACTCATTTGACTCCCGCCTGGGTCTGTCAGCTGCAGGAATCCAGCTATCTTGAATACATCCTATACAATGAATCAAGACCTGCCTGCTGTAGTCCCTAAAGCAAGTTACTGCTTGGTATCACTATCACAAAGAGATTTATTCAGTGACCTTTTTGTGGCCTTCATCTGGTACAGACTTTCACAGGATAATCTTCTTGCCTCAGACTGTACTAAAAAGCAGATACTTCAGGATCAAAAGGGCTTACTGCATAAAGGAAATGCTCTCTCCTTTGCTGAAGTATAGTTGAGGTGACTGAACTTAAGTCTTAATTCTGTGAATAATTTTAAGTTCCCTTTTAATTGAAACTCTAAGTCTAGAGTAATCTTTTCCAACTTAAAATGCCCTCTTCCTTTCCCTAGCTTAAAAAGAAAGGGGTGATGCAGTGAAGGCTTTGTAAATAAAATTGGGAACTTCTAGAAATTGTATTGAATCTTCTGGCAAGTAAATCTCTTGGGAGATGTATCTATAGTCACATAATTCTAAATACAGATGTTAACCACTCTTTTTAGACTTGAGTAACTGTCCCCCACCAGTGTGCTGTTTGCAAACTGCGGGGCATTCTAACGGTTGGCACTTTTTCCCTCTTAAGATTGATCTCGTGTTTGCAAGACTGTCTGTGCCAATTGTTGCTGATAATCTTGATCTCAGAGACAACTCGTGTCTCAGAAGCCTGGATATAAGATGTATACGGAGCTTAAATGGTAAGCATATTTGCACATCTTTAACAAGAAAATGTTACTAAAGTTGGTATGGAATGCACGTTACACACCCCAAGTTTCTGTACAGGATGCAGAAACTGATCCCCTGTATACTTGAGATCTGAGGAGGTGGCGAGTGGGCTTAAATTCAGCTGTTTCAAGTTGTGTGTTTAGATAGACCTGTGTTTCATGTTTCTTCGATTGGGGGGTGTGTGGTGTTCCAGTTTGCCACAGAAACTGCTTCAGGTGAATAGGTAGAGCACTTGATAGAGAAGATTGTGTGGCAGTTCATTAAAAAAAAAAGGATATTTAAAATACCTGAAGCCGAAGTTGCTCACTGTTTAACGCTGACTGGTTTAATTGTTCCTGGCTGTCGAAAGAAACCTAGCTTTCGGAATCCTGTCGAAGGGCCTTATTGACAATTGTTGGCTGTAGTCTAAAGTATGAAAAAGCTGTTGAGGGTACCAGTTACCTGAGGTGATACGGAATGTGTAACCTCTAATTTGTTATGTTATGTGCCTGTAAGGTTATGTGTAACCTCTGATTTTTAAGGTAATACAAAGCAAGTAATGCAAACTTGTTTTCATAGACTTGCAGGAGAAACTGTAAGCTATTGATCCAGTACAGCACAGAACTGACTCGTACCTGTTACCAGGAAGTGCTGTACTTCAACTGTTTTTTCTTACAGGCTGCAGAGTTACTGACGAAATCCTGCACCTAGTGCCAAATAAAGAGACCTTCCGGCTCACGCTCCGTGCAATTAAACTGTGGGCAAAACGTGAGTAATGTGATTGTTTGTGATCTTTAAACTTTCCAGAGGCACCTCGTGCTGAAAAAACAATGGCACTAGAAGTCCTTCATCTTTGGATAGCTGTTTAAATATCAGGTTTTAGTTCAAAACCTGTGTTTTAGTTTAGATTCAAGGACTGTCTGTGGGGTAGATTCTGTGGTTTTTTTTAATGGGGGTGGAGTGGGGAGATGAGGGGAGTGCCTACAAGACAAGGTGCTGCATTGCTTACCAGGAACCTGACTAGAAAGGATAAAAAGTGCCCAGTGAAGTATAAAAGGTTGATAGATAAGGAATAAGAAAATACCGTTTGCGCATGTGACTAGAGCAAGTGCTAGAAGAATGGCAGAACCTTCTTCTCAAGGGAAGTTGGAGCGAAGCAGTAGCTGTAGCAGTGCAGGCAAATTTCAGAGTAGCGGTATTTTGGGAAGTGGTGTGGTAACGATTCTTTTTCGCATCGCTGTAAGGACCAACAGTTTTGGCCTCGTTGCACTGCAAAAATAACTGACTTGGAGGCTGAAGGGTGCTAGGTATTCTATAGGTTGTGAAGGTGGTGCTGTAAATTTGAAGGACTATGCTTGGGCACGGGAAGACTACAGGGCAACGACAATGTCTGCATTGTAGGACGTGGCATTTACTCCAACGTGCTGGGATTTCTTGGTGGGGTTTCCTGTGCTGTGCTAGTAGCGAGAACGTGTCAACTCTATCCAAACGCTTTGTCTTCTACTCTGGTGAACAAGTTCTTCTTGGTTTTTTCAGAATGGTAAGAGCTATTGATGACTATTTTGATTTGCGTAAAGCAGTAACACTTTCTGAGGTGGTTCTTTATATAAGATTTAGACCAACACCATTCAGTCCTACCCTGAATTACATGGCAGAGTCAGTGCCTGGCTTTTCTTGTTTAGGGAGTGGCCAAGACCTGTATTGCTGAAACAACAGGAAGAGAGCAATCTTAATTTACCAGTATGGGACCCCAGGGTATGTAGACATGGAATTTTGAAGCCTTGAACCTTTCTTCTAAGCTAAGCTGCTGGTGCTGAGCACAATTGTTTTAACATCACAGGTGAACCCATCAGACCGATACCTCGTAATGCCTATCATCACCCCAGCCTATCCGCAGCAGAACTCTACGTACAACGTATCTACATCAACGTGAGCGGTAATGGTGGAGGAGTTCAGACATGGTAAAGTTCTTTCCATGCTTATTAACTGCTTAAAAGGTGTCATTCTTGCAATATGAAACCACATTACCTGACTTGGTTATATTCCGTGCGGTGTTGTGCCCTTTTAGGCAGAAGAGTTCTCTGGGAAGTCTACCTGTTGCAGGCAACAAGGGAGCAGTTTTACAATGAACTGTTGTAGTAGGCGTGTATTGTGTCAAGGGAATTCCTGCTTTTTGATCTGTCAATTACTGTTCAAAACCTTTCTCTTGTAAAGTTTCTATCACGCTCTGCTAGTCTTAAAAACAAAATGGTAGTAAGGTTTTCAACCTTAATTGTAGGTCTTGCAGTTACGAATGAGATTCTCCAAGGAAAATCAGACTGGTCAAAGCTCTTTGAACCACTGGACTTTTTTCAGAAATACAAGTATGTATGAAATCTGTTACCTGAACTTGAAATGATTGCCGTACTGGTTAGCATAGTGACTTTTAGCTTGCAGTCGAAATACAAGATGGCATTGATATGTTTGTTTTTCAGAAGCTGGAGGTAGTCATAGGAATTTTGGTAAGGATAAGTATAGGGAAGATAGAAAAACTGTTTGTGTTTTGCCACTGACACTGTTTTTATTAACAAAAATACCAGCTCTGATACTTAGAATGCAGCAGAACACGATTCTGAAGGATGTAATCAGTTTTTCTTCAGTTAATACTGTGCTGCCTGCAGGATATAATGTGTCTTGTCTGGAAGTCATTTTCTATACATTTAAGGCAGTTTTGGTTTCATTTGAAGGAATATCAAGTCCTGAGCTAGAATGTTACTTTTTCTTTTCTTCTAGACATTATATTGTGCTGACTGCTAGTGCCTCTACTAAAGAGCATCACTTAGAGTGGTAAGTCTTGCTTTGAGTGTGGGTTCAATACATCATTGACGCTCAATTCAGTGTTGCGCTTCATTTGGTTAATACAGTTCACAAAACTAAAGTATTTGACTGTGCAGCTTGGCATGGAATACAGTAGGGAGGTAAGTAGACAGTTCCTCAGCAAAACTAAAAGCTTTCTTGTAAAGGGAAGTTAGCGTAAGTTATCTTGCTGTTTAAGAAGTTAAGCTAAAGACCTAAGTCATGATGAGAAGGAACAAAGAGGGTTAGCGTGCGTATGCTCTGTGCCATCTGGAGAAGCAGACTCCTTAGGAGTCTAAGGAGACTACTTACCCAAGGCTACTTCAGTTAGGAAGATATTCTTTGTTGCAGAGACTGAAGTAAATGGGGATTACTTGATGTCATCAGATGTGTAGTGGACACTGGAGAGCTTGATCTTTTACTGACTTATAAAGCAGTGGTCTCCAAACTTTTGTGCACTCCTGTGAGCAAAACAAAAAAAAACAAGTAATTTTTGAACACATAGTTGCGGTCTATGTCTACTTCTTTACAAGTTACGTACACATTACTGAAGTTCTAATCTTTTCTTCCCGGACCCAGTGGATTGTCTTGTGCACCCCCTGGGGTACATCCCCCTCCGACACTTTGAAGACGACTGTTGTAGAGCCTTAGAAGGCTTGGTTTCATAGCTTTTTTACTGGATGCAATATTTAATTTAGGACTAGATTGCACTCAACGCTAAGTTGCTCTGGTAATGTAGTCTGCCTGTTCCAGAGCCTACTTTTCTCCAGTGAAGTGAAACAAGGCTGTTTAATCGGGGTGAAACCTGACCGTCTGCACAGAGTACCTGAATGGTGATAAATAGTGTTTACTACGTTTTAATCTAGTAGTGTGCTCAGGCATCTTGTGTTTAGTGCTGGAAATGATCATCTCGGCATGCTTGGTAGTGGATAGGTAAATTGCAGGAGTGCTGATCTACTTTGTGAAAGGTAGTGTGAGAACCCCTTCAACTGTGGTTAGAGAAAATGACTGCTGCTGACGTGGTATTTGTCACTGTCTCAAGGCAGACATGCCAGTAATAACTTGTTGAACCTGTGTGAATGGGGTGACTAACTGTGAGTCTTGAAATAAGGGGAAACGGTGAGGAATTAAGGTACTGTAATGTGTGTGGTGTTCTTTTTCTGAAGAAATGAGTGCTTTGCCTGCCTTGCTCAAGTAAGCAAGGAAAATAGCTGTGTGTACCAGACCCCTGTTCTGAGGGCACCTTGGTTATACTTCAGGGTTCGGCTTGCGGTCTAAGGCAAATGATTGAAGTCTTGAGCTACCTCTGAAAGACACCTTATCTCCTGTTTAAAAACAGCTCTAGTAGGTAATACCTCTTACCTGAACTTGTTAATGTGTTCACTTAAAAATCGTGTCAGCTACAGCTTGATGTCAGTCGCAGTTAGGTATACAACAAGGAGTTCTGGGCAGAGGGCTTAGAGCCAAATAGTTTTTAATGTGAGATGTTTTAAGTGGAGAAGGCTTATTGTATCTCACAATAAAGATGAGGAAAGTTCTGGCTGCAGTAAAAGCTGACGTTTTTGCAGTGACAGAAATGGCAGCAAACGGGGCTTAGTTTTGCATCTGGGAAAATGAAAAGCAGAAGACAAACTTGCTTCCGTTTGCTATAAGAACAAGTTTAGTTCACCAACTCTTGAATGGATTTGGGAATAGATGGCACATCTCTGTTGTTCATCAACATAAGATACTTGTGAAGAACGTACAGAGTTCTGACTGCTTTCAAGGGTATCAGTGTTTTAGGTAGAAGGGTAAAATGCCAGTACTTCATTTAAAAGAATAGCCTTGGTGGTCATGATACATTTCTTGGGTAAGTCTCTGATGAGACTGTGTTGACTGGATCGTTTGTTTATTAAAGGAACGATATTTTTCAGTTTGGCTGGAAGAGGGTAAACTCTTTTCACAGATCAGTCTGCAAGAAGAATAGCATCTTTACTCAGGTGTAATGGAAGAGTTGTGCTTGAGCCTTTTCTAAACGGTTGTTCTCCTTGATCTTTGGGGTAAAAAGGAGCTTTGCTGCACTTCAAAATGCAGCCAGAGGTGCTGGGAATCTGCTTCTTGTTGACATTTTCATCATAGGTTATATGTTGAAGTGTTGTGTCTGACCTGTTAAGAGTACAAGTAAAACTTACTTACTGCCTCTGTCTTTGGAAACTTTGAAGCTCCAATGTCCCTGAAAACATCTCCAACTCCAGTGTGTGTGATATAAATATCTAGTATCTGCTGAGCTGAATGAAACTTACTACTTACTTACTGACTGGTTAGCATTTTTGGTATTAGCATTGTATTATAAGAAGGCAGATAACTACTGTGCTGGATACAGTCAAAAATGAGTAAATGTCTCTTGTTCTTATCAGGATTGGCCTTGTGGAATCTAAAATTCGTGTGCTGGTTGGAAACTTGGAGAGGAATGAATTTATATCTATTGCACATGTAAAGCCACAGTCTTTCCCTGGCAGCCGAGAACTTTGTAAACAGTGAGTTTCATTACTTTTCTGAACTAGAGTTTGGCCGATGTATTGTACCTTGTTTATATTCCTTCACCTCAGCTTACCTGTGAGAGATGTTCAGTTACGTACCTACTGTTTTGTAGGTAGGAGGTCTGGCGGGCAAGGTTCTGAGCATGTAGGATCTTTTTAAAGAAGGGAGAACTTGAGGGAGGAGTTCTCGGAGAACTTGAGTATGGGCTGACTCCAATCTTTAGCTGCTGCGTACAACTAAACTGTTTTGCTTAATCCCTTCTTGAGAGTAGATGCTAGCACCCAAATAACTGGCATCTGTGCATAAATGATAGATTTGTGACTCTGTCTTTTTAGGAGTGGATATGTGTCAATGTGGTTTCTTGGAATCGTGTTTAGGAAAGCGGAGAATGCAGAAAGTGTTAACGTTGATTTAACGTGCGTTATACAGTCATTCAAGGATACAGGTAAGCCTCTATTTTGCTCTAGTCTCGTAGGGTTTCGATTTTTAATTCTAGTGCAAGTTGCTTCACAAAGTGAATTGTGCTTCCTTCTGGTATTAGCTATTAGCTATTTCTGTAGAGCGTGACACGTAGAAGATTAGCCTTAGAAACATACTATTTTGACACTTTGGCAATGTAAGTCCACCTTGAAACAGAAGTGTGTACTACAGCCCTATGTACCATATCCCATATGTGAAATAACAGTTCTGCAGATCATAGTGAACGATCAGAAAGGAACTGCGATTCCTGAAGTGGACAGTCAGATGTGAAGCCAGGAGAGAGATGCCCGTTTACTGGGTGTAGCTACACTTGTCAAAAGCAGTTGTCAGTTACTGAACTTTGGAAGTGGGAATTAACTGTATCAGGCTCTAAAATAAGTTGTGAATGCCTGCTGACAGTATTGTTTCCAGAATAACAGTTTCTGTACGATACCATCCCAGAACTTTGAAAGGCAGTGAGTGGTCACATTGTAATGACATGCAGTCTTGCACGTCAAGCTCCGTGTTCATCTTCCTTTATTCCTTTTGATAGTGTATTGGTTTTGTTTGGCAAGGTTTTGGTAGCGGGGGGGGGGGGGGGGTTACAGGGGTGGCTTCTGTAAGAAACTGCTGGAAGCTTCCCCTGTGGTCAAGAGAGAGCGAGCCCATATTAGCCGGCTCTGAGACAGACCCGCCGCCGGCCAAGGCCGAGCCAATCAGTGATAGTGGTAACGCCTCTGTGATAACATTTTTAAGAAGGAAAAAAAAGTTGGGACGGAGAGAAACTGCCGCCGGAGTGAGGAGTGAGAACATGTAAGAGAAACAAGCCTGCGGACACCAAGGTCAGTGAAGAAGGAGGGGGAGGAGATGCTCCAGGCGCCGGAGCGAAGATTCCCCTGCAGCCCGTGGTGAAGACCCTGGTGAGGCAGGCTGTCCCCCTGCAGTCCAGGGAGGTCCACGGTGGAGCAGATCTCCACCTGTAGCCCGTGGAGGACCCCACGCCGGAGCAGGTGGGTTCCCGAAGGAGGCTGTGACCCCGTGGGAACCCCGCGCTGGAGCAGGTTCCTGGCAGGACCTGCGGATCTGTGGAGAGAGGAGCCCACGGAGCAGGCTTTCTGGCAGGACTTGTGACCCCGTGGGGGACCCGTGCTGGAGCAGTGTGCTCCTGAAGGACCCATGCTGGAGCAGTTCGTGAAGAACTGCAGCCCGTGGGAATGGCCCACGTTGGAGGAGTTCGTGGAGGACTGTCTCCCGTGGGTGGGACCCCACGCTGGAGCAGGGGAAGAGTGTGATCAGCCCTCATCCTGAGGAGGTGAAGCGGCAGAAAATAACGTGTGATGACCATAAACCCCATCCCTGTCCCCCTGTGCCGCTGGGGGGGCTTGGTGGTGAAATCCGGGAGGGTAGTTGTGCCCGGGAAGAACGGAGGGGTGGTGGGAAGGTGTTCTGAGATTTCATTTTACTTCTCATTACCTTGCTCTGGTTGATTTGTAATAAATTGAGTATGTTTTGCAAATTCAGTCTGTTTTGCCCGTGACGGTAATAGTGAATGATCTCTCCTGTCCTAAGCTGGAAGACAGTGCAAGTACATAGAGACTGACTAAAGAAAACGCTGAAGTTTAAATTTGCGGTCTGAAGTTCAGCGGTCAAAATGAAGATCTCGTGCTAGATTGCCTGGGAGTTTGTTGTTTGGTAGAGCTGTGACAATGAGCTAAGAAGACAGACATTTGTCTTGCATGGGCTTTCTGGAAAGGAAATGTATAGTATTTTACAAACGAGCTTTTTATAACTCTAGCATCTGACTCTTACAGAAATGCTGCATACCAGAAATCTAACGGTGCTAACAAGAGAGAGAAGCTACCTCGTGTAGCTGAGCCATCAGTGTCTAAGGGACTCTCCATTCCTGTTACTGATTCAAGTATGTATTGACGTGGTGGGTGGAATGCAGTCTTTAATTTCACGGCTGAACTCTAGAAGCGCGGTGTCTCTTACAGAAGTGGAGGCTACAGTTGCAATAAGAACATTGGGACCTCCAGTTGGTAGCACCATTCCAGGACGTAACACAGTTTCTCAACCAGGAGGACGTTTTGTCCAAGGACAGCATGAATTAAGTGGGACTGGAATTACAGATCCTAAGAACAGTGCACCTAAACGACCTTATTCAGTGACCACTGAAGGACCTCATTCACCTCCATCAGAAGAACGCCCCAAAACACTAGCAGATGGAGAAAAGGTAAGGAAGGGGGGCTAGGCCAGGGAGGGTTTGAAGTAGAATTAATTCTTGATGTACAATGCATGACATAACTGAGAAGAAATGCATATATACATCCCCAATGGATTCAGGAATCTAAATTTAAGCATAATGCTAGTTTTACTAGGATGTAGGTGTGAGAAATTGTCTTGAACGGACTGTATAGCTATTAAACAATTTTTTTTCCCTGAGATCTGGCACTAGTGACTGGTTTTGGTCTGGTGGCAGGCTCTCTAAATACTACTGTACTTGTATATTACTGCACTGACCCATTGCTCAATGAACTGGAAGCAGTTCTTCATTCAGAAAAAACCCAAATCTCAAAAGGAAGAGGACATGAATGTTATAAATGTAGACGTATGAGCTAATCTTGTTCTGGCAGATGATTTTCGAATGCCTCTTGATAGTTTTGCTGCTTTAGAAATCAGCAGCCTACTCAACAGGTTGTCCACTGCTGAAACGACCGTGTGGAGTTGCTTGTTAAATCTGGGTTTTGTGGGAGCTTTTGATTAATGCTTGATTTGTTTTCTTGCTATACATAACTCTCCTTAAACAGCTGTTTGCGTGGCTTGACCTCTGATTTGAGGCAAAGAACAACTAGAAAAAACTCCATTTTGACACTTGTAAAGAATCAGCTTGCAGAACTGTTACCTACTATTGAATACTTCAGGTACAGATTTCAAGGTTTGGGTAGTACGACTTCTTGCGAGGCTTGAGATTCCTGTGCGGTAAGGGGAGTGTTGTCTAAATGTTGTTTTAAGAATGGCCACTAACACAGTTAATGTGTTGACTGGAAGCTGTACTCAAATATGAAGGTAACTTCAGTATAGCAATTATTTTGAGTCTGTGTATTCTGTTCTTCTAGTTAACTGGCCAGGATTCAGCATTCAAAGGCGGCGGCAGTCCAGAAGATGTCAGCAGCAGATCTACAGACAATGTAATTAGGAAGGGGTTTTACTCGGTGGGCTAACTGAAAAGCTGAATGGACTCTGCTAGTGCCTAGACTACTTCACATCAATACTCTACGCGTTTATTGATGTAAACAAAAATATGCTTTTTAGTTTAACTTCTTTCAGCCTTCATTTCCCAAATATGTTCTTGTAAGAGTTATCCCTATTAGTCTTTTTAAAAGTCTTGACTGTCACTAGCTGAAACAGCTTTGGAAAAAGCCACAAAAACCAAGCTGCCCTGTGACTTGGATTCAGAATGTAGGTAAACAGGTTAACTAGTTACTGCAACCACATTGTGGTGTCAAGTGTGTCTGAACGTGCTTGTATTCATTTGTGCTTTCCTAGTGCATGTGCATATATTGTTCTTCTCCTAAACTATTTTCCCGGTTGGCACATACACTCCTGGGCATCTATCACAATGGTGCTCAGCTTCCTCAGCTAGCTAGTCCCCTGCCTAACACGGCCACGCGCTACACAAGTATTGCCTCCCATGGAGGCCCATAAATAATTGTGGTATTGAAGACAACGCAGCAGAGGATGCTACCAAGGTATGGAGATGATAGACGTGTCCCATGCCGTTGTATCTGATTTTTGTCTTGAGACTGCTCCAGCATGAGACTTGAGGGCTTTTTTTGTTGTCGCTGGGTAGGAAAGCTAAACTCGGAACACACAGCTTGAAGATGTACTTAAACATTGCAATAGCCAAGGCTGTTGTGGCACTGCTACCCACCTGCAAGGGAGAGTCTTGAAAGGAATTGGCATGCAGAGAGTGTTTTCAGATAAACCCTGAAAGCTGTTCTACGTGGTTACATGAAAACTTGTAGTAGTCTGAAGTTCCGGTTCTGTAAACTGGTAACACTGCTTACCCAGTTAAGTGCATGAGGGTTTTTTGAGGGGTGGGGAGAAATTCTGATCCCATGAAACAAATGTTGTGCTCTCTCTCTATTGTAACTTCTTTATAACTTGGTGTTTTTGTAAATGAAGTTGTATGTTTTTCCAGAGAATTTTCGTATGTACTGTAAAATACTGTCTTCCAAAAAGATTTTTTTTAAATTATTATTAATTTTTTTTAATGCACGTGGGATCTGCTTAAAAACCTCAAACAAGTAAACCAAATGTAAGGCGGGCAGGGCAGTGCCAGAAAAAGTATGTTCTACAAAACGATGATGTCATGGTAGAGTAAATTTGAGGAGACTAGGAACACTGCTTTCCTGCTTCTAGTATTTCCAGGTTTTGAATTAACACCCTCTGAATAGTGCAGCTTGCAAACTGCGCTGACAGCTGAAGTCCCATTTTGCTGTGCGGACAACAGATACCCCTGACTTCTTTTAAAATTAGTTGCTTGGCTTAAACCGCAATTCTGAGCTCTGATCATTTTAAGCATCCACCTCAAACCCTAGTGACAAGACCGAAGGGGCATGTAGCTACCTTGCACGGTCTTCATTCTCCAGCATTCCCCCTACTGCTGGTATTCCAAACTTGTGGAGAAAGCATGACCATGACCGTATACTTACCTTTTTTCCTTATTACCTCTGGTTTCCAGCTTGCTTCAAGTGCAATTCATCTCTTAGAAAATGTGCCTTAGTGGGTTTGAGAGGTCTTACTCCTCCTTATCCCCTCGAAAAAACCCCAAAACTTAAGAGTGCAAGGCTTACGTTTACTCACAGGTTAAAATTAAGAAAGAGAACCTATGTTACTTCAGTGGCTTTTAGCAGAGCTACACCCTGAGTTTATAAAATGGTTACCTTGGTTTTGTGACCTGGGTTAAAACCATGGTCTTTCAATACTGTCAAGTCTGTGTACTAGTTACAGTAGGTATACAACTTCAGCACTTGTGTAAATAAAACTCCATCGTTAATTTGAAGGAATTAAAGCTGAAGTAGGTGATAAGATAAACGGCAAAGCAACTATGAAAAGTGTTTTGTAATGGTCTACAAGCCTGTAATATTACCATGCTTTTAAACAAATTCTTCCACTTGACCTGTTAAAGGCTGTTGTGCCCTTAACCTCTAGTCAGCACATGCATTTCTGCAGCTGGTCTCAAACTAACCTAGCTAATTGATATCAAAGTATATGCCTGTACATGGATTTATTTTTTTTAACTCTTGCTTTGCAGAATTATCTTCTAATTGTGCTTTGTTGTTGTTGTTGTTGTTGTTTTTCCCCCCCTCACTCTTAGGGTGTTAAGAAGAAGTTTAGGAAGAAGTCAGGTTACTAGTTTCCTGGACTTGATCCAGCATGGGTCAGATTACACGCTTTATTTTAATGTACCCTGACTCAGCGCTTGGCCGCGTGCAGAGAGATGTTGCTGTTCTGGAGTTTCCCTGGCTATTGCAGAGGTTGGATGCTGCCCCAGCACTATGCAGATTAGATTACAGCTGTTTTAAATAAAGTTCAAACTGCACCAGTTCAACTGAAGTGTTTTCCTTTGTTTATGGAGCAAGTCTTCTGTCAAAGTGATTGAAAGGCAAGTTCCTCATGCATAAAGACTCCTCTCCCTACAATACTCAGAAGGAAGCAGCCCAAGCTAGAGACAGTATTGCCAAGCGTGGTTCCTGTCCTTTAGGGTGAATCCCTCCAGCAGGCTTTTCTATGCTCTGGGAAACATCTGCGGTTATAACTTTGCAGCTGCTGTTGGCTCTAGCAGTCCTGTCTGAATCTGGTCCAGCGCAGGTCACCAAGAGTCAGTGCTAGAAGCAGCGCTTCTTAGCTGTTAGCAATTGCATCATCACATCGCTTCCTGGCATAGTGTCTTATCGCTGATCATCTGGGGACAGAGGTTTTTATTCATTTGCCAGATGGAGCTGGTAGTAGGGCAAGTTCTTTCTGGAATACCTGAAGGAGAGAAAAGCTGTATGTGGCCTTCTTTCTCATTTTTGTTTTTACTGAAAAGCAAAGCAATCGGTGCTAGCTTTGCAAGATCCTCAGGGTTATCGACAAACCCCAGGTAAGTAAATGCCTAAACTAAAACAAACCCTAGTAACAAATGCATTGTTTTCTCTTGCTTCTGCCACAATACATCCCCCTAAGACCCTAAACCCAATACTGAATGTATTTAATTGTGATTGTGCTGAACACAAGATGACCAGAGCCAGAAAATACCTTGGACTTGAAGGTGAGGGAGGCTCCTTGATGCCAGACTTCCTGCAAACTTTGCTGTTTTCTGTCTGCTTTCTTAGCTGGTTGCTGTGTGTGTGGCTTGGAGGTCCAGCTGGAGGGGGTGAGGGATGCATGATCAGTCTCCTTAAAGAGGAGCAGCTCTGCGTTGAGATTGTGTACGGTTAGTAACTTTGAGCAAGACGTTCCATTGCAGGAATTAACGTCTCCTGTGGTTTTACTTGTTAGGTCTAAGCAAAGAAGTGGTTCATGTGAAGTCGCCTCCGCTTCTGCTACTGCAGTGGGTTGGTGTAACTTCTTGCTACTGCTTCTGCAACTGCAGAAACTAGAGAGAGCAAGTAATAGAGGGGTTGGGGGGTCCAGCCGCAGCCCCCTGCTTCCTGGCCAGCTCTGCTGTTGCTCTGCCTTTCGTCGAGTGCTGCGGGGCCAGGTTGGACTAAGCAGAGTCCAGTGGGGTGTTTTCCGAGAAGGAGGCGAGGGGTGGGCTGTTGAGCACTGCCTGCTGCCTCCTAGCATGCTGGTCAGCATGGACTCCCTCCCCTTCCCTGTGCCTGAGGGTTTCTTCAGCCACCATCTACCCCTGGGGTGCCCAGCTCCGAGCGTGGCCCGAGTATGACTACCTGTGGTTGGTAGTCGGTTTGTTTTGTGTTTTCAGGTTTTCTTCCTTGGAATCATGTTGTCCACAAAGAAATGTCATTATCCATCCCATTTCTAATTCAGTATCTACCGATCTAGTGTGACCCAGAGCCTGTGTGAAGGAGGAGCCGCCCCAAAGGATCCTGCAGCGACCTGTTTGTCCACAATCCTTTCTCCGAGTCCACTTCTGGAACTGCAGGGGCAGTGCTTGTGTGCAGAGTCCCGGAACAGCAGCACTGCCAGGGAGCCCCAGCGCCTGCTGTGTCCAGAGCTGCTCTTTCCACTGCCACACTCTCCTCCTGAGCCCTTCTGGTGTTGTAAGGCCGGAGTGCTCCAGCAGCTTGGCCACAGTTCTCCCGTGTGGCCATCCTGTGACAGCAGGCAGGGAAAGGCACTGGGCACTGCTGGGACAGAGCTCGCCATGCTCCAGAGCAGCATTTGCGTCATGGAAGGAGACCCCCTCAGGGCAGTGCCTTAAGGCTTAGGTCTTCTTCCAAAGTTTCTCTCAAGAACATGCAGGCTCTGGCCATGTCCACCAAAAATTACCCTGTCCCGTATTTTTAAGCTGCTTTTTAAGCTCCAGACTAGCTGAACGAGAAGACATCCACTGTACATTTAATTGAGAAAGATGTACGCAAGACGCACCAGCTGGGGACTGATGCTGCCAGCAGGTTCAGCACCCCAGGGGAAGAGGAGGGCAGCCACCCTCTCTGGCTGGAAGCCTGTCGGGGCTTCAGCGTTTCAGCTTTGGTGGCCCCAGGCTGCTGCGGAGCCGTAGTCCAGTCTCTGGGGCTGCAAGGACCCATGCCAGGGGCTGTGTGGACGGAGCTGGGTAGGGGCAGGGCTGCAGGAGGTGATTGCAGGGCTCTGACCCCAAGCAGAGTGGCTGCAGCACTTGCGTTTGACCCCCAAACCTTGCCTCATCAGTGCCTTTACGGTAGCTGGAGATCCTCACACATGAGGAGTTGCAGGCGTGATCTGTACCAGCAGTGGCTTAGGAACCCGGACCAGGGCTAAGCCCCAGCAAGAGCCTTTGCACAGAGCTGTTGCTCTGCAGCTCCCCGGCTTGCCTCCCAAAACTCCTCATCCAGCAAAACCTCCCACGCTTATGCGGAGCTTTGATTCTCGGGGCTCCGCTGTTCCTCTTGCTGATGCTAATGCCCTTGGTGGCATCAGTTCCCATAATCACGGATTGCTATGTAAAATATTTATTGCAGGACTGATCCTTCTGAGATTGTTATCCTGGATGAAATGTCACAAATGACCGTATGGAAGGCTCTCACTTTGAAGACAGAAACCCTTTGAATCCAGGGAGGAAAAAGGTAAAGGATTGTACGTGAACGTGACCGTGCTCCTCAGCAAGCGACGGCGCACACCTACGCTTTTCCCACGCTTTGGCCGGCAAGGCTGAGCAAACGGCCTGTCCCTGGGAACAGGCAGGGAGGTCTGTGGCACGCAAACCAGCTCCTCTCTGCTGGGGTGGTCCCCCGAACAGGGCAACATCATCAGCAGCTGGCAGGTCTTCCACTGATGATGCTCTCCCTCTTTTTCTCTTCCCTTCGCCTTTCCCCACTCCCGCTTTTCACGTTTAGGAATCTTGACTTTGAAGGAGAGGAGTGAGAGCGTGACTCGGGGATGTGCCAACGCAGACAGAGGGAGAAAGCGCTTTGTTTCAGTTGGAGGATTCCCATTAAAGCCATGCAGATGTTTTCAGTTATCCTTGGTGTGCTTCAGGCATTCAGTATCTCTAGACCAGCAAGCTGAGGGGAACATCACAGTCAAGGGGAGTTTGGTGGTGTTCAGTCTGTGTGTGTACGTGTGTGGGGGGGTGTGGGTTTGTAGTGGTAGAGGGACTGCTACTGCTTTATCATTCAGTGCTCTTCTTTTAATACCTAATTCCTCCTCTTTTTTTTTTCTCTTTTTTTCAAATGTAAACTGGGAATGTCCAAAATAATTTTCTGTTATATTTGATGCATTCTCCACTTTCTTCTTCATCACGACCAGGTTTTTGGTGTGGTTTGGGGTCCTGGCTTTAATTCACTCTTATGTCTCTTACTGGTACGAGAGGGATGCCCTCTGTGGCAGGGCAGCATAGAGAGCGTCCGAGCAGTTGGCCTAAGGTGAAAGAAAAGCATTTGCTCCCTGCGCTCCAGTTTTACCTCTCTTGGTTGGTTTGGTTTTGGGTTTGTTTTTTTTGCTTTGGCTCTGCCATCAGCCTGGGAGCTGCAAAATGCAGAACTGCCACCTTCTTGTCCCCTGGCTGTAAACTGCATCTAAGGGAGCACTTCAGGTATTTGATTTTGAATACACCATATGGTCACAGGAGCGGCCAGATGAGACCTGGGGCTCTGTGTCCCTGGGCTGCTCCCTCTGTTGTTTCTCCACTTTCCTTCTGTATTGGATCTGGATGAGTTGGAGTTCCTTTACCTGACAGCAGCCCTCGTAGTGCTGTGCTCTGTACTGGTAGCTAGAAAGCTGTTGATAACACAGCAGTGTTTTGGCCATGGCAGACAGCCAGAGCACACCCACACACCCAGGCATCCTCCACGTGGAGGCCACTTCCCACCTTGGCTGGCCAACGCAACGCGCTGCCTACCTTCTTCAAGGACGTCAGCCGTTTGATGCTGACGAAGCCCATCTTGTTCTTCTGGACATGTTTCAGGAGGAAAGCATCCTTGGCCAGGTTCTCGTCAGAGAGGTGGAATTCCACTTGGGACACAACCCTCCTGGCCAGCTGCCGGTCAGGGACGGAGTAGCTGCAGTCCAAGAGATCAGCCCCGAGAACATCGCTCGCATCACAGAAGCTCCCGGCAAAGCAGCAGGGACACGGGTGTGACTTGGTGGCCTTTGGGATGTGCAGCACTGCCCAGTCCCAGCCACAGCAGTGCAGATGGCAGAGTCTTGAGGAGCGGGGTGGCTCAGCTGCGCTCTGAAATGAAACGGAGTTTTATACTTTTAGAAGCGCGCTTGCCTTCATGCCCCCAGCATTGGTCCCTGCCACAAGTTATGCGGCACATGGCCTTGCACAATCTTGCAGCCAGAGGTGCCTCACGAACAGAGCGCAATCTCTTTGATTACCAGGATACAGGCCAGGAGAGATCTTTGGCCTCCGGTTCACGGCAGTTGTCCCGACTCCCCCAGGCCACACACTGTTCACACAGCGGGAGCGAGAGGCCTGTGTCCTTGGTACCCTTGGGGTGTCCTTGCTAGCGCCGAATCCTCCAAGCACGAGGAGGGGATGTACTAACCCCATCCCTGGCATCCCGTAGAGTGCAAACAGCCCCAGCGCCCCGACACCGGATGTTGGGCAGAATCCAGTCCTTTTCTGGGAGCACGCGGCGGCGGGTACCGTCTCCTCCGGGGTGTCACGCACCCAGGGAAAGGGCCGCCCCCTCCCAGGGGGATCCAGAGCTGCTGCTTTTCCCAGCAGGAGACTGAAAGACCTGACAGCACTACTGGAGCGAGGGCTGGGGGAAAGCGTGCCACCGAGCGACACCGCGTGACCTTCCTTCGTGCCCTCGAGGTCCTTTTTCCTATTTCTGCCTCGCTCCGGTCAACGCAGCGAACAGAAGCGCGGGCAACGGTCACAAAGGCATTTGCCATCTGGCGCAAGGAGGCTGCGGCTGCAGCTTGGTCCCCGCTTGGCTCGGCTGAATCAACTTGTTGTTCTTCCCCCACCGGAAAAATACTGTTGAAAGCCAAGAGCATTTGCACCCGCAGACCCCGAGAGCCGCCTGTAGTCCCCAGGGGCACCCCAGCCTCCCTTAACCCTTTCCCTCCCCAGGAGGAGCTGGGGAGGCTCTTGGGGGTGGGGTGGAACACAGGGACCCCCCACATTCCTTCCGGGGAGACGCCAAAGAGTCCTTGGCAGCCAACAGCCAGAAGGGACCATGGCGCGGCCACCAACGCAGCTCCCACTGCCTGGGCCCTGTGGCCCCCCGGCGCCCCAGCTTTTCCAGCCATTCGTGCTCCCCAAAACTTTCTACCCTCGAGGTAGGGACCGACCCCAAGCCCTGCAGCCCAGGGATGCTCTTGGGGGGCAAGAGCAGAGGTGACCGCCGGCCATCGCTCCTGTCTCATTCTCTTAGGCTCAGCCAACCCGTGCCGCCTGCCCACGCGGGAGCAGCCCTTCCCTGCAGCCCGGGCACCCCGGGCCCCCCAGGCACCACCAGCAGATATGGCACCCCAGTCTGCTCTGGCACCTTCGCCATCCCCATCACACCCGTTCCCCCGGCACTTTTCGCATGGGGGTTCAGCAAGCCCCGGTGAGCATCCTTGCCCTCGCCCGGGCGGCGCGTGCCCAGTAAAGCCCATCTGCAGAGAATTCCCCAAATATTTGGGGCCTCCTCTCCCCTTTCACTTCCTAGATGCCAGTCTCCTCCCCGATTTGCAACCCTGTCCCACCGGCACAGCGGCTCACCCCGTGGGGATCACCCCGGCCACAAGCTCCCCACGCCCCTGGCCCAGAGCTGGGGGATGTCGGCCATCAGGGCTGGCTCAGCGGGTGCTCCTGGACAGCCACCCCGGCCCAGCACGGTTCCCCCCTCACCCACACAGGTCTGCAGAGGGCTCCATGTGGCTGCCTCTTCGACCCCCGGGTCTTCTGCATCCAGTGGACAACCGCCGTCCTGCCTCCACCGGCCACCGCCACGCTCGGCCAAGGCGCCGCTTCTCTGCCGGGTGCTGCCCTGTGGGGTCCCGCGGGCTGCGGGGCCCCCCAGGGCCAACCATGATACCTCACACCCTACAAAAACCAGAGGAGTGGGGTGACCCCAGACCCTCTGGAGCCGCCAGTGTCCATCCCTGGCTACCAGCACAGCGAGGGGCAGCTGGCACAGATAAACATCCCCAGCACGGCCACCCCTGTGGGGGCACCCCCGGGCGGCGATGTCCACACCAGCCCCTGCGCTGCCACCAACAACGAAGCCCTTGGGGACACTGCAGGCGACCTTGCAGTGTCCGAGGAGATGGTCCTGGAAGAGGCCCTAAGGCTCTTCGGTTGCTCCCTGGATGGAGTGGGGGTCAGCCAGGATGCTCCCAGCAGGAGCTCCGTGCCCGAGGATGCTGGTGACACCAGCACAGACACCCCAGACCGCGACTTCAGCTCGCTCTCGCTGCCTGAGGAGATGCTCACCCCCGACTACTGCATCCCCGAGCCCAGCGACGCCATGCCGAGCCTCAAAATAGTCAACGGCGGCGGGATGGAGCCCCAGGAGCCGTGGCAGGATGCGGGGATGGACCTGCCACCGTCCCCACCTGCCACGGCCGGCAAGCGGAGGAAGAGGCAGGCGCAGAGCTCCTTGCCAATGGCACCCAGCAAGCGCAGGGCTCTGGCAGCCAACGTGAGGGTGTGTGTGGGGGTGGGGATTAGACAGGGGTGAGAGGGATGGAGATGGGGGGAGTGGGGGGGGTGGGAGAGGAGGGGTGGGGTATATGGCAGGGGGGGTGGGCGGGGGTGGCTAGGGAGGGGTTAGACCAGCTTGGATGGGACCTTTTCTCTTGTCTTTTCAATTAAAAGCTGTTTCTCTAGAACCGCTCGGTGCCTATGTGGGAGGGGGAGGGAGCACAGGGGGCATCAAGAAACAGCCCCCAAGAGGTGCAAAAGCCCCACTGAGCCCCAAATCCGAGCCAGCAAGCCACGAGGGGAACCCAGCCACCCCCAGGGCCCAGTCACCACCAGCGGGGCAGGCGATGGTGGGGGGGGGACGGGAACGGGAACAACTCCCCTCTCCCCTTCCCCAGGGGAAGCAGCCCTTTGGTGGGGAAGCCAGGACAGACAGGTCCCTGCAGGACTCACGGACACGGCCCCATGCAGAAAGCAGCACAGAGCCCCTGCGACAACGACAGACCTTGGGGGCCGGGGGGGACACGGGCACACACGTCAACAAGGGCTGCAAGGCCTTCGTCTTGAACACCACCAGCGTCCCCTCCAGCGGGGACAGGGCTCGGTGCACAGCCCTTCAAAGCCTCAAGACCATCACGGCCTTCCTCGGGTCCCACTGACCTCAGCCCCCAAGAGCCCAGCTTTGCCTCACTAACACAGCAAAATAACCCCAAATCACCCTAAGAATGGCGAGGGAGGAAGCTGCAGGCCAGGCAGGGACCCTCCTCCACTTCTCTGGCTGCACCTTGGGCAGCTGTAAGACCAGCAAGGAGGGAGAAAAAATCAGAAGGAAAAAAAAAAAAAAATCACTGCACCGGCCAGAAAGTGCCTGAAAACTTCATCCCTCTTCATTGCCCATTTCCCATGCGAGCTCCACAACCTGGGAGCAACGCAGCCAATAGAACCTTCGAGAAGCAGACTCACAGCCTGCTGCAGCTGGCCCTGCTCGAGCAGCCGAGGTGGGCTGGATGATCTCTAGAGGTCTCTTTCAGCATCCATTCTGTGCTGCTGTGACTCTGTCTCTATCATGGTTTAAGCTATAAAAATGAGAGCTATAAAAATGGAACGCTGTGTTAAGAGCACAAGGCTCTGCTAGCAACGACCTTGCTGTGGCTCCTTGCTGTGCTGAGCCCAACCGCGTTTTTAAGAGTAGATTCTTAGTGTGAGCAAAAGTGTGATTATTTTATTTTGTAATTTATGTAAATAAAGTGGGTTTGGTTTGTTTTTTTTTTTTAAATAAGACTCTTCCAGAGCTCAGGTCAGGCTGAACCTGAGGGAAAGGGGCAGACCCTCGCAGAGGGCAGAGCCACATCATGATAGGGGGGCCAGCAGGATCAGGGGGCCATGCGACACCCCCTGCTCACGTCCTGCCGGCTCCAGGAAGATGGTTGCACAAAGGACTCGGGGCGCAGCTCCAGGGACAGGGGTTTGGTGACCTGGCTCCAGCGCCTCTGGGGCCAGGGGCTAGGAGCTGTCGGGGGCTTCAGGGCTGTCAGGGGCTTCGGGACTGGGGGCTGCAGCCCTCTGCTTCAGAGGGACGATGCAGATGCTGTTCTTGGCCTCTTTGACTCTCCACCACGAGCCAAGCCTGCAGATGAGAGAGATGGGGGCTACCCTCCGCCAAGCCCTTGGAGGAGCAGGGGGGGGCTGTGCCCCTGGGCAGCACCAGGGAGGGGGGACAGTACCGGTGCTGCTGTCCAAGGCCAGCCACCAGGAAGTCACCGGCTGCAGAGAACTTGAGGCTGTTAACAAAACCCACCTGGAGGGGACAGGGCAGGGTGAGGGGCTCTGGCAGCCTCCTCCTGCCGCCCAGGGAGGGGAGCCCCTGCCCAGAGATGCCCCAAGCCCAGCTCCAATCCCCCACCTCCCCATCCATACCAACGGGATGTCCCAGAGGGGCTCCAGCTTCCGAAATCCCTCACCGCACTTCCAGAGCTTCACGCTGGCGCTGTGGGAGCCTGGGGCAGAGAGAGAAGACTGCCGTGCACTCCCACCCAGGTAAGGGAGCAGGACGCCCCCCTCTCCACACCCCCACTCCAAAGCAGCTGCCACACACCTGTAGCCAGGAGGTCCCTGTTGCGCAGGGCGGCCACTGCTGAGATCCAGTATGGCTGCTGCAGGCCCTGGGCATCCTGCATGCCATGTGCCTGCCGGGCCAGTGCCAGCGGCTTCTTTTTCGTTAGCCCCCACAGGGCTAGGGACCTGCCAGGGAGGGAAGGGGCGAGGGGGCCGAGGGGGGCACCGCCTGCGCACCCCAGGCACCACCCCGGCCCTGTGCTCACCCGTCATCGGCGCCTGACACCATGTGCTCCTCACTGATGAGCTGGATACAATCGATGGAGCCCCTGTGAAGAGAAGGGGCAACTGCCATCAGTTATGAGCATGCTTTGGGATCCTATTTAGGAGACAAGGGCTCACCGGGGCATCAGCATCCCCACAGTGCCGGCAGGCTCCTAGTGATGCTTGGCACCTGCACACCGCTGCCCCAGCCTGACCCCCCTGCCTGCAGCCCCCTCTCCCGCCCCAGACCTACTGGTGCCCGTAAAACACAAGCTGCGACTCCTCCGGGATCTTCCAGAGCCGCACGGTACCGTCCCGGCCCCCTGCCGTCACACAGCACTCCCGGCTCAGGCTGTCCAGCCCCGTGATGACATCCTGGTGCCCGAACCTGGAGAAGGAGATGGCAAAGTGCTGTGGCAAGCAGGGCCCTCTGCTACCACAACTCCCCCGGGCCTGCTGGCTCTTGTGACTTCTGACATCCCCAGGCAGGAGTGGCTGCGCAGCTTGCGGTGCGGGCAGGAGGCAGAGCTGCCCTTCCTGCTGGGGACGTGGAGGGGAGGATGCTGCTGGAGTCAGAGCATTGGTGGCTTTGTAGCTCCCGAGCTCGGCCACGTCAGCCCAAAGCAGCACAGAATCCTTGGACGGTGGGAGGCAGAAAAAGGGATTCGCCCCGGCGTGGCCCCGCAGAGGGGAGGGAAGGCTTCAGTTTCAACTTTGGCTTCAGCCTGTTTCAACAGCCCAGCAGAGCAGCTGGTGCTTTGTGGCAAAGATGAAGCGCGTGGACAGGCGTTGTCCTAGACCACTGGAAAGAGTGGCTGTCCTGCCACTCTCCGGAGGCTGCCGCGTCCTCCTCCAGCTGAGGTGTCTCCTTTCCTGTTAGACCTCAGGAAGAGGAGATACCCCAGCCTGCAGAGCATCCTAGGGCTGGGGCTCCAGCGTTGTCTCTGCCTGAGCAGAGTCCTCGCTGGGGACTGAGTGTGACCTCATCCGTGCCCTCGTCATCTGTAAACTCAGCCGTGGTAGGTTAAACCTCGACTTCAGCCTTCCTCGTCCCAGGATGAGGAGTGTCTGAGTTGCCAGGGAGGAGACCAAGGGGCTGGTGTCTTTGCTTGGGCCTTGAAGGACTGTGGGGACAAAGCAGCAGAGGTGAGGTGACAGCCCCATATCCCTTCCAGGCAGGGCACATTGCACCTCACGATTCCCAGGGCCAGGAGGGAACCAGGGGGCAGATGGCTCAGCTGGAAGCTGCTGGTTAGGAATACACCCCTCCCGAAACACCCCTCTTCCCACAGATGTGCTGGGAGCAGAGCCCCCCTTGCCCAGGCTGGGGGGGGAGCTCCATACCAAGGTCCTTCCTCCTCCCCGCTGCCCTCACTCACTCTCTCTGATGTACTTGTGCTCGTTCTCGTGCTCATCCACATCCCGTCCAAGGAGTCCTGGGGGGACACAGCATGTCAGGGACCCACTGGCCATCAGGGACCCACCAGCCAGCCTGTCTGGCCACACAGTTCCCTGGGGAGGGCTGACCCCAGGGTGCAGCATCGGGGAGGGGATGGATGAGCCTCCTGCCAGCCCTACCTGTGCAGGCAGGAGTGGGAGAGAGTGAAGGGGTGCCCCACAGGTCCTGCACTGGGACACAGGGACCCTGGGAGAGAAAGGGACCCTGGGGCTAGGGGCTCACCGATGAACCTGACAGCCTCCAGCCGCAGGGACTCCTGCGGGCTCCGCAGGTAGGTCTGGCTCTTCCACAGGTAGTACGTGGCCCTGCTCCTCTTCCTGGCCAGCTGGAGAGAAGGGTGCAGAGTTGGCACAGAGATGGCCCCCCCGTTGGGCCATCCCTCCACCAAGGACCACCCTTCTTCTCCCCAGCAGGACATTCCCAGCTCTCCGCTCTCCGCATTGGGGTTCGGAGGGAGCAGAGGGCTCCCAGGCAATGCTAGGGTGCCATCCTGGTGGCGGGGTCCCCTTTGGGACCCCGGAGGTGAGGACAGCCTGGAGCAGAGCCTGTTCCAGGAGGGTGCATGCAGCTGTGGGGACACTGCCCTTGGTCCCCTCTGCTGGGCACGGGCAGGGCTTACCCAGGGCAGATCCCAGGGGTGTTCGGGCTATGCTTACCAAGCACTCGCAGATCCTCCATGCCTGCGCCGTCTCGGCCAGTCGCACCAGCTGCCTCCACTTCAGGAACTGGCCAGCGCTGCGGAGGGCTTCCTGGGAGGCCTGGTGAGCAGCACAGATGCTACCACCACCATGGGGGGCACAGGACCCTGTGTCCTCCCTCCTGGTGGGGCTCAGAGCCTGTCCTGGCCCATGCAGGGAAGACGCACCAGCTGGGGACTGATGCTGCCAGCAGGTTCAGCACCCCAGGGGAAGAGGAGGGCAGCCACCCTCTCTGGCTGGAAGCCTGTCGGGGCTTCAGCGTTTCAGCTTTGGTGGCCCCAGGCTGCTGCGGAGCCGTAGTCCAGTCTCTGGGGCTGCAGGGACCCATGCCAGGGGCTGTGTGGAGGGAGCTGGGTGGGAAAGGGACCCACCTGCCCATCCACCAGCCAGCAGGAGGAAAAAGGCAGCAGTGGGCAGGGAGGGGGGCTCTGCCTGTTCCTAGGGACTCAACAAGCTAGACCTCACAGTGCAGTGTCAGCATTGCCCTCCCCAAAGGACCAGTCAGGTTGGGAATCCCACCTTGGCCACACTCTCGTCCTGGTCATGCAGGTGAAAGAGCAGCGGCAGCAGGCTGTCCCACACCACCTTCTTCATCTTCTTCTTTTCAGCACCCACCACGAGCCCCATTGCAATTTGGAAGAGATGGATGGAGAGCTCCCGCACTGTGTCCAGCTCCTGGGGGAAGAGGGGAGGAGGACCTCAGCCACAAGCCCATGGCAAGCAAGGGGCTGACATGGAGACAGACATCCCCAAAATGGCTGCAGGCAGCCCTGCTGCAAAAGGCAGCGAGCTGCGGCATGCAGATGGTCTGCCCAGGGAGACTGGGGTCTCCGGGGCTGAGGGCCAGAGAGGGAGGCCCTGCAGAAGGCTGGAGGATGCTGCCAGAGCAGGGTGTGCATTGGTGGGGCTCAGCACGCCTGCTGCCATCCTGCCACCACTGTCCCCCGCTGCGGCAGGGAGGCCGAGCCGGAGTGAGTCCTTGGTGGGGGGTTTGTGACACAGCACGGAGCCACCAAGGGCAGCAATGGGGTCTGGGGACTGCAGGGCAAAGCATCCCCCTGCAGAGCACAGGGGCTGCAGTGGGAGGCGTGAATGGAGGTGCCCAGGAAGGGGGACATGGGGCTCTCCCCCAGCCTTACATTGTTGAAAAGCAGCAGGAGCTTTCCAGCCAGTGCCAGGGCAGTGAGGCTGAGTCTCTTCCCCTCCAGCAGCCAGAGCATGTTGCCAAGCACGGGCAGGGCCGCGGCGCTGGCATCACTGTCATCATCCAGCAGCTGGTCCATAACGTACGGCAGCAGGATAAGGGCTTTCCTTTCCTGTGTGAGACATGCCACCTCCTTTTTGTAAAGGAGCCACCGATCACAGGGGTGAAAACCCTCTCCACGAACACCGGCCTCCCCACTGGGTTCTCTGCAGGCAGTGCAGGTTACGAGGGCAAGGTCCCGGCAGACAGGGCTCACCAGCATGCCCATGGGAAGAGCAGGGCACAGAGGGGGAGGACAGACAGCACTGGCTCCTTGCCAGCCCTTCGGCTGCCCCCTTCTCCACCAGACCCCCCTGGATAGGCTGGTGGGTGACTGGCGCTGCCTGGAAAGCTGCCCAAGCTGCCAGCAGCCCCTGCCATGGCTGCTGTGTTTCACCCTGGGGCTCAACACCTCACGGCCAGGCCCTGCAGACCCCACGCTCAGGCCGGTTGCTCTGCCGCCAGCATCCCTGCTGGGACGTGCTGGCAGTGGGAGCCCGTTCCCGTCAGCACTGCTGCTTCTCTCCTTGGCATGGCACAGCCATGGGGCAGAGGGCCGGGGAGGCAGGAGAGCTGGCAGCAGCCAGCACAGCCCACAATGCCCAGGAAAGCCTGAGCTGCCACGTTACCCACTGTTCCACCCTGGGCTGCTGTCCCGGCTGCCCCCTACTCACTGTGTCAGGCCTCTCGGTGAGCCTGAGGATGGCCCTGAGCACCAGGCTGGGCATCCCCAGGCACTGGCTCTGCAGATAAATGGGGAAGATTTCCAGGGCACGGACCAGCTCTTCACTGATGTTGGTAAAGTCCAGCATCTGAAACACAGGCAGTGGGAGCTGGTGAGGTGTGGTGCTGGCTCCAACCATCAGCTCAGGACAAGGACGCAGGGCAAGACCAAGCCCAGACAGAGAGAGGCAGCAGGGATTGCAGAGAGTCCCCGTGCCCCACACCACAGCACATTGCTTGCTCATCTGCTCCTCCATGGTACCAACCAGAGCCCACCCACTGCCCCAGCTTTCCCCACAGTGGTGGGCATGGGAGAACCGAGCATCGGGGGGAGCTTGGAGTGGTGCCATCAGGCTCACCTCAATGAAGAAGACCATAGCGACCATCTGCCAGGTGGGGTCCTCTGTCCGGAGGAGCTCTACCAGATGGCAGAAGATGGCGGAGCGCAGGCGCCTTGGCATCTTCATCATCTCCCTGACGGGGAAGGAGGCACTGTCAGGCCTGAGCCAGGCAGGCACATCTTTTGGGGGTTTGCACCAGCCTGGACATCGCCAGTCTGTACCACTTTCTCCAAGTAATGGGGACCCCACTGCCATCAGCCCCAAGGGAGGGGGTGGCATGGGGTACCCTGTCCCCAAGGAGCAGGGAGAAGGGGCTCTCACCTGGCGATAATGCGCACTCCCATGAGGTGGGTCTGGGAGCTGAGCAGGGTGTCCCAGCCACCCTGCGCCTCGATGGCCAGTACCTGGCTCTCAAAGCCCATGCTGCAGAGCAGCACTTTCAGGGACTGCACCGCAGACCTGCACAAGGAGAAATGCTTAGCTCCCACCCTGGCTTGGCTCCGGGTGGTTGGCAGGGATGAGAGGAAAGGGATGGAGCACCTGATGGGAGTGAGCTGATCCTGTCGGTGCTCCGTCCAGAAGATGTGCACTTCCTGCAGCGTCAGCTCCGTGGTGAATGACGCTTGGAAAAGCAGCGCCAGGAAAAGCTGGGGGAAAATTGCCTCCACCTGCCACAGGCAGACAGGCTGCAGGAGGATCTCGCTTATCGCCCTGGTTGCCTGCAGAAGACACCCGGACGCTGAGATGTCCCCTCATCCCTGGGGAGGTAAAGCCTTGAGGCGGGCAGGGAAGGGGAGCAGGGGCCCCGGACAGCTGAGATCAGCCCCGGAGGTCAGCAAGGCTTCGTCCAGCAACTCACAGCCAGGGAGAGGATGCGCGGGTTGTCCTTGGTGGAGGTGGAGGTCTTGCGCAGTGACTGGTTCACCAGCAAGCTGAGCAGCTCCCTCAGCACCTTGTCCGCAGCCCGGAGGTCAGACATCATCGCCCTCCACATGGCCCTGGCGACACTGCAGGGACACGGGGCTCTGTCAGCAGGGACACCCCAGAGGATGGCCGGGCTGAAATCCCTCGGGAGGGTCTTGGGGCCCCTCTCCTAGTGTGAGAGGAGCCCCCAAAGGCTGGTGGTCCCCTTACCGGGTGCACGTCGGGGAGCACTGCAGCAGGCTGGCCACCAACTCCCTGGGGTGTTTGCGCACAAGCACCACCAGGGCCCTGTCCAGGCTTTTGCGGGCTACCACCGCCCTGACGGAGGGCCGGCTTCTGTAGATGGCCCACACAACGTTCAGCACCTGGAGGGGAGACACGGGCGGGAGTGGGGATGTCAGCATGGTGAGCGCGGCCATTTCCCCAGCTCCTACTGGGAGCTGCTTCCGTTCCTAGTGCGGTATGCCAGCTCGAGACGGCATCAGTGCTAGCCAGGCACAGAGCCAGGGGAGGAACAGTCCCCCAGTGGGCTGGAGCATCAGCTGTGCCACCCATGGGCTATTCACCTGCCCCGGCTGGAAGGCACGGTCCGCCACAAGGACATCGACCATGTGGGCAGCCAGCCTGATGCTGTAGGCGCTTGGGTGTCTCAAGCTCTTGATAGCCATGAGGATGATGTCTGCCTGGTCAGAGGACTGGAGGTATTTTGTGAACATCTGCAGGATGAAGGAGAGGAGGGGAGATTTGTTGCCTCACCCAGAGCATCACCCAGAGCATCTTGACTGTGCAGTGAGAGCGGGGCACGGAGCCAGGCTGCGCTGGGGAGGAGACTGATGGTGGGCATCAGGGTCCCGCAGGGGACTGAAGCTCCCTGAGGGCCTTTGCCTAGGGAACAGCGTGAGCCCCTGTCATCCCCACGCATCGGGTGTCCCTTCACTCACACTGAGCCAAAGACACTTCTTACCAAGAAGATTTTGCGGGTGTGGCTGATTTTCAAAAGCTGCCAGGGCTTCATTGCTTGCCAGTCCTCCTGGAGCTGCAGCTGCTCTGTGCCATGCAGCCAGGGCCACCTGCCTGGGGGGGAGCAAAAACGGGGTGCTTAGAGAGAGGGTGCAGAAGTGGAAGTGCAGTCTGAGAGCATTGGGCAGAAAAGTTGCTGGCAAAGAAAAAGGGCACCAGACAGGTCCAGGGAGCAGATACCCAGGGAGGGTCCAGGGCTATTGTGAGCGGGGGCAAGGCAAAATGACTTTTCAGACTGCAGGCAGGCAGGCAGGTTGGATAAGGCTTTCTCTCGTCAAGGAGAGTGGCCCCTGACTGCCCATGCCTGGGGGATCCAGCCCGACACAGCTTGTCTTACTTCTCTGCTGCAGGACAAACATGTGCAGGTGATAGAGAGCTTCTGCAGCCTCAGGACGCATCCCCTTGTCCTTGCAGGTGCAACAGAGGGTGAGGTGCCCCACCAGCTTCCCCAGCATTACAAACTGATGTGTCTTGGAGCACTGATGCCTGCGGACTGTGGCTTGGGCAAAGCAGGGGCAGACCTGGGGGAAGAGAGGCAGTGTGAGCACAACGGGAGCCCCAGCTGCTCCCAGAGCAGCTAGGCAGCAGCCAAGAGCAGGGCAGGGCTGCCGGACCCAGGTTCCTGCCTGTGCCCGGGGCAGCCCTGCCCTGCCCTGCCCTGCCCTGGGAGAGAGCATCGACAGGACAGGGGCAGGGCAAAGACCCCTGCTCCCGACCTGCTGGCTGGGTGCCCAGCTTCCCTGGGAGGTGCCGGGGCTCAGGGGCACAGGGACAGGGCACTGGGGCTGCCCAGACCAGGAGCTCGGTACCTGCGGCAGGGAGTAGGTGGTGATGAAGTTCACCAGCCTGGCGATCCGTGCCATGGCCCTCTCCTGCACCTCTGCCAGCTGGGAATCGGTGAAGGGCAGCAGCAGCTGGGAGGAGAAAAGCTGCTGGTGTGCCAGGGAGGTGGCATGGCACAGCATGGCACAGCCAGGCTTGCTCTGGGGCAGTGCCTGGGATGGGGCATGTGTCCTTCTTGCCCCTCACAGCAACCTGCTGCGGGCAGGCAGGTCACTGCATCCCGCTTCTGCTGCTGCCTCTGCTGCCTTCCATTCACTCACTCCCCACCAAAAAACATCCCTCTGCCTCCCACCCAAGGACTCCAAGGCTTTGGGGTGACCACCTCACTGGGGACCTGTGGTGGGGGCTCTGGGATATGGCCCATGGTGAAGCTGGAGGGGGAAAGCCCCAGGGCTGGGCTCCCCTTGCCAGACAGGCAGGTCCATCTGGGAGGCAGTGTTGGGGAGGACGGGCAGTGGGCAAGGCTGCAGAGGTGGCGTGGGCTGGGGCAGGAGAAGGGGCTCTGGCGGGAGCCAGGAGGCAGGGGGGTGGGGGGGGGGCATGGCTGGTAAGGAGAGACATTCCCTGCCCCCCTCCTTGCACCAGGTGCTGGGGGTGGGCACCGCTCAAGCCAGGGGTCACTGCCCATGGGGACCCTGTGCCAAGGTCAGACCTCCAAGATGTTCTGCAGCTCCACGATGCCAAGGGTGCCGGCACTGCGTACCAGCACCTGCAGCATGCTGTCCATCGTGGCCAGGGTCTGTGAGGGGGACAGAGTCTTGGGGGCAGCCCTGGAAGCCTGGCAGGGGACGGCCATGGCCCTGCGGTGCCCAGGAAGGGGCCTCGCAGCCAGGGAACTCCCCATGGTTCACCCCCTGGCACACCTTGGAGTAGAGTGAAGCATCAGGGCCCTGAGTGTCCTCCTGAGGAGGCAGGTGGAAGATGTTGCAGAAGCAGGCATACAGGAGGCTGTTCTTCTTCTCCTGCAGAAGCAGCCCCGCTCTGCTGTGGGGACAGAGGAGGAGGCAGACCCTGGGCTTAGAGACCTGAGCTGAGCCCCATGCCATGGGGGACCCCTCAACCCTCCATCACACTGGCACTTGCCTTTGCAGGAAAAACCCTGTGGCACCCCCTGCCCTGTTCTCTGCCTCCCTCTCAGACCCAGGACTGGGGATGCCCCCCACCTGGGACCGGTGCCATCGGGGCCACCAAGCTGGGGGCTGGGGCAGGTACCTCATGGAGATGATGGCCAGCATGGCTTGCTGCTGCACCATAATGCCCTGGGGGCCAGCAGGCTCCTCTTGCAGCAGCACCTGGGGAGCACAGCAGCGTGGGACAGCTCAGGATGGGGCAGTTTCCTTCGCCCAGCAAGAGCCTGTGGGGCTGGCAGAGCCCAGGTGCCCCCATCCTGGCACCCAGTGGTCCCAAGCCCCATGGCTGGAAGGGCTGTGCCCGTCACAGAGCCACAGGCTGGCCAAGGGACCTGCAAACATCCAGCCAGGCCGCCCAGGTGGCTTTGGAGCATCTCCAAGGATGGAGACCTGGAGCAGTGCTCATCCGCAACCCCCCTGCCTGGCCAAGCTCTCATCTGCCCCCGGGGCTGTGTCGCTGCCTGCTGCCCCTGCCCCTGCCCCTGCCCCTGCCTCAGCCTGACTGGCCGTCCCCTCACCTCGATGGTCTCCACCACCTCCGGCTGGCAGAAGTAAAGCATGTCCCACGCAGCGGAGTCCACGCTGGTGGTGCTGCAGACGGTGCAGATGGAGGCCAGAAACCTCAGCTTCTGGGCCTCTTGCTGCCAGCCAGGGAGGAGACAGACAGACAGACAGTGTCAGGGGGGAGAGACAGCCAGGTGGGGGGCCCAGCACAGCCCCCAGCACCTTCTGAGCATGGGACAGGGGCCGAAAGACAGGCTGGGAGACACGGGCACAGCCTCATAGAAGTGGCCACGGATACCTTTGGTCTGCTCCTGAGGAAGGCTCGAATGATGTCCAGGGTATTGTCTTCCTCCCTGGGCAAAGCCAAGGCAGAGCAGCACAGATCTGGCCAAGAGAGAGCAGGAAGGGCTGGGGGGCAAGCAGCAGGGAAAACCCGAGCCCTCTGCCCAGCTCCCAGGGATGCCACAAGCCCTTGCTCAAGGCTGGGACACCGGTGTCCCCTGTGTGCCCCAGGAGAGAGGGTGTGATGCTGGAGGGCAGCACAGGGAGGGGGCCCTGCTGTGGTCTGGTAAGGGATGCGCTGGCACCAGGGCACAGGGAGAGTCCCTGTCCCAGAACGCCAGAACAGAGCTCCCTTCCCGGCCACTGCGCTGTGGGAGCTCCGATGCCAGCCTGGCTGGGGGATGTGAGCCTGGCCCAGGACAAGGCAGGGCAGGCTGGGGAGCCCCCTGCTCCACAGCACCCGCACACTCACCTGCCCGCAGCAGCTGGACCTCGGACATCTCATGGGGCTTTGGCCTGGATCTGGGAGCCGGGGCAGCTCCAGCCTTCTCCACCCAGGCCTGCCTAACGTGGCCAGGGGGTCTCTCCGCCATCCTGCAGGAGGGAGGGAGGAAAGGGGTGAGGAGGACCCCCTGCCACCCCAGGGGTGGTGGGGGCAGAGGTGGCTGTGCTCAGGGGCTCCTCGCTCCCATCCTGTCCCAACACTGTCCTCCCAGACACTGCGGGAGCAGGGCTGGCTGCCACAGGGTGTCGCAAAGTACCCCAATGTCACTCCCCTAAGCCCCCTGATCCCCCCTCCCCAGAAGCCCTCTGGCTGCCCCGGAGCACGTGGACCCCTCCTCGCCCCGGGGGGACGGGACTGGCTCCCTCTTCCTCCTCCTCCCGCTATGGGGCTGGGGTTTGTCTGTATGGGGGCATCCCGCTTGTCGCAGACACCCCTCTGTCCTCTGTCCCTTCCCTCCCAGGGCCTGGTGCCACCCCCACCTATGGCCAGGCCGAGCCGGGGAGCAGCCCCCAGCCCCTCAGGCACGCCGAGGCTCTTCCCTCGTCCTCAGGAGGCGCAGGACAAGGCCCGCCGGGCTCCCCTCGCTCGAAGGCAGGTGGGCACACCGGGACACCAGAGGCCTTCCTGTGCGCTCAGCCACAGCGATCTGCGACCGTTGGGGTCTGCTGGGTTGCCCTGGTTACGGCTGCCGCGGCAGGCGGCAGGGTTCCATCGGCCGTTCGCTGGCACGAGGGAGGGGGGGAGTCCCCCCTCCCCCCCTCCCCGGGGCCTACGCCCCCGCTGGGCTCAGCCCGGGCCTGCTGGGTCGTCTGAGCGGGCGCGGGGGCCCGGGCCGGGGTGCTGGGGGACGCGCTACGCCCGGGGTGGTGGGGCCGGGAGCGAGGTGGCGTGGGCACAGAGGGGTCGGTGCGTGGGGACGGGCGGGAGGTGAGGCGAGAGGCCGGTGGGCAGCGGGAGGCTGCGGGTCGGGCCGTTGCGGCGAGCTCGGCCCAGCAGCGGGGAGCAAGGCGGACGGCAGCGGCGGCGGGGCCGGCAGGTGGGTACGGGCGGGAAGGGGACGGGAACGGGGGAGCGGGGGAAGAAGGAAGGAAGGGGGAAAGGGGAGGGGGAGAGGGGTCTGGTGATGGGTCAGGGATGGGGTCGATGAGGGGGTCATGGATGGGGTCAGGGATGGGTCAGGGATGGTCAGTGAGGGGCTGGGGGCCACTTGTCTGGGAGGTCCAGCCGTGGGGTGGGCGCAGTGATCAGCTGGGTGGTGCCGTTCAGGTTTGTGCAGCCTGTGCGGGTGTAGCATGGTTTGGAGTGATGGGGGGGTGCAGGCAGGGTGGGCTGCGCTGTGCAGGGGTGCAGTCTGTTTTGGGTGCTGGGGGAGGTGCCCTGGACAGACGTGTCATTCATGCTGGGGAAGCAGAACCAGGCGCTGGTGAGCCGGTGCAGCGGTTCCTCCTGCGCAACATTCTTAGGAAAACTCTCCTTTTTCTTTCCTTTTCCTTGCTCCTTCGCTTCCAGATCTCCGTGGTCGCAGTTTGTGCTGCCTCACCTCCAGCACAGCGTGCAGAATGAAACGACGGTCACAGAATTCGTCCTCCTGGGGTTCTGCAGCACCCCAGCCCTGCAGCGCTGCCTCTTTGGCCTTTTCTCTGCCCTCTGCTCTGCCACTCTGATGGGAAACGCACTTGTCTTTCTGCTTATCTGCCTGGACTACTGCCTCCCCATGTACTTCTTCCTCTGCCACCTCTCCATCGCGGACATCTGCTACGCCTCCAGCAATGTCCCCCGTATGCTAAGGAGCCTCCTTGGACAAGGCAGAACTCCCTCCTTTGCTGGGTGTGGGGCACAGAGCCATCTTTATTTAATCTTTGCACTTACGGCGTGCGTGCTGCTGGCCATCATGTCTCACGTTCGCTATGTGGCAATCTGCCGTCCCCTGTGCTATGCCCTCATCGTGATCTGGAGGCTGCGCCTCACCCTTGCCACGGTTTTGTGGGCTTTGGTGTTTGTATTTGGTACACTGCAAGCCTCTCTGGCTTTACACCTGCCTTTCTGTGGCCCCTGCGAGGTTGTCCACTTCTCCTGTGAAATTCTTGCTGTCTCAAAGCTGGCCTGCCCTGCCGCTCCTGCCAATAAAGTCCTGATCTTTGCTGTTTGTGTGTGCTTCTTCCTCTTCCCTTTAGCCCTAATCCCGATTTGCTCCCTGGACAGCCTGGCCACCGATCTGCGCATCCGCTCTGTGCCAGGATGGCACGAAACCACCTCCACCTGTGGCTCCCACCCGACCGTGGTGGGTGTCTTTTATGGAAACGCCATCTTCGTGTACGCGGGGCCCGGGAGCGGTAACTCCTCTGGGAGGGAGAAAGTTCTTTCCCTTTTCTACAGTCTCGTCAGCCCCAGTTTGAACCCCGTCATTGACAGTCGGAGGAACAAGCAGGTGAAGGAAGCCTTGCTGAAGCTTCAGAGAAGGAAGAGGGTCTTTCATTCCCTCTAGCTGGCGCTCTAGGCTTTCACCTGTCTCCTGTCTTTCTGCTCTTTCTTCTTGAGCTCTTGCAGTATTTCTCACGGAATGTTAAGTGGTTAAAAGTGTCCTGGTTTCAGCTTGGATAGAGTTAACTGTCTTCCTAGTAGCTGGTACAGTGCTATGTTTTGAGTTCAGTATGCAAAGAACCTTGATAACACTGATGTTTGCAGTTGTTGCCGAGGAGTGTTTAGACTAAAGTCAAGGATTTTTCAGCTTCTCATGCCCAGCCAGTGAGAAAGCTGGAGTTGGCACAGGACACAGCCAGGGCACCTGACCCAAACTGGCCAACAGGGTATTCCATACCATGCGACATCCCATCTAGTATAGGAACTGGGGAGTGGGGGGGGAAATCGCTGCTCGGGGACTAGCTGGGTGTCAATTGGTGGGTGGTGAGCGATTGCACTGCGCATCATTTGTACATTCCGATCCTTTTATTATTGCTGTTGTCATTTTATTAGTATTATCATTATTAGTTTCTTCCTTTCTGTTCTATTAAACCGTGCTTATCTCAACCCACGAGTTTTACTTCTTTTTCCGGATTTTCTCCCCCATCCCACTGGGTGGGGGGGGAGTGAGTGAGCGGCTGGGTGGTGCTTAGTTGCTGGCTGGGGTTAAACCACGACAGAGACAGAGTCACAGCAGCACAGAATGGATGCTGAAAGAGACCTCTAGAGATCATCCAGCCCACCTCGGCTGCTCGAGCAGGGCCAGCTGCAGCAGGCTGTGAGTCTGCTTCTCGAAGGTTCTATTGGCTGCGTTGCTCCCAGGTTGTGGAGCTCGCATGGGAAATGGGCAATGAAGAGGGATGAAGTTTTCAGGCACTTTCTGGCCGGTGCAGTGATTTTTATTTTTTTTTTCCCTTCTGATTTTTTCTCCCCCCTTCCTGGTCTTGCGGCTGCCCAAGGCACAGCCAGACAAGCGGAGGAGGGTCCCTGCCTGGCCTGCAGCTCCCTCCCTCGCCATTCTTGGGGTGATTTGGGGTTATGTTGCTGTGTCAGTGAGGCAAAGCTGGGCTCTTGGGGGCTGAGGTCAGTGGGACCCGAGGAAGGCCGTGATGGTCTTGAGGCTTTGAAGGGCTGTGCACCGAGCCCTGTCCCCGCTGGAGGGGACGCTGGTGGTGTTCAAGACGAAGGCCTTGCAGCCCTTGTTGTCGTGTGTGCCCGTGTCCGCCCCGGCCCCCAAGGTCTGTTGTTGTCGCAGGGGCTCTGTGCTGCTTTCTGCGTGGGGCCGTGTCCGTGAGTCCTGCAGGGACCTGTCTGTCCTGGCTTCCCCACCAAAGGGCTGCTTCCCCTGGGGAAGGGGAGAGGGGAGTTGTTCCCGTTCCCACCCCCCCACCATCGCCTGCCCAGCTGGTGGAGACTGGGCCCTGGGGGTGGCTGGGTTCCCCTCGTGGCTTGCTGGCTCAGATTTGGGGCTCAGTGGGGCTTTTGCACCTCTTGGGGGCTGTTTCTTGGTGTCCCCTGTGCTCCCTCCCCGTCCCACACAGGCACCGAGCAGTTCTGGAGAAGGAGCTTTTAATTAAAAAGACAAGAGAAAAGGTCCCATCCAAGCTGGTCTAACCCCTCCCTAGCCACCCCCGCCCACCCCCCCTGCCATATACCCCACCCCTCCTCTCCCACCCCCCCCACTGCCCCCATCTCCATCCCTCTCACCCCTGTCTAATCCCCCCCCCACACACACACCCTCACGTTGGCTGCCAGAGCCCTGCGCTTGCTGGGTGCCATTGGCAAGGAGCTCTGCGCCTGCCTCTTCCTCCGCTTGCCGGCCGTGGCAGGTGGGGACGGTGGCAGGTCCATCCCCGCACCCTGCCACGGCTCCTGGGGCTCCATCCCGCTGCCGTTGACTATTTTGAGGCTCAGCATGGCGTCGCTGAGCTCGGGGATGCAGTAGTCGGGGGTGAGCATCTCCTCAGGCAGCGAGAGCGAGCTGAAGTCGTGGTCGGGGGTGTCTGTGCTGGTGCCAGCAGCATCCTCAGGCACGGAACCTCTGCTGGGAGCATCCTGGCTGACCCCCACTCTATCCAGGGCGCAACCGAAGAGCCTTAGGGCCTCTTCCAGGAGCATCTCCTCGGACACTGCAAGGTCGCCAGCAGTGTCCCCAAGGGCTTCGTTGTTGGCGGCAGCGCAGGGGCTGGTGTGGACATCGCTGCCCAGGGGTGCCCCCACAGGGGTGGCCGTGCTGGCGATGTTGATCTGTGCCAGCTGCCCCTTGATGTGCTGGTAGCCAGGGATGGACACTGGCAGCTCCAGAGGGTCTGGGGCCACCCCACTCCTCTGGTTTTTGTAGGGTGTGAGGTATCGTGGTTGGCCCTGGGGGGCCCCGCAGCCCCCGGGACCCCACAGGGCAGCACCCGGCAGAGAAGCGGCGCCTTGGCCAAGCGTGGCGGTGGCCGGTGGAGGCAGGTCGGTGGTTGTCCACTGGATGCAGAAGACCCGGGGGTCGAAGAGGCAGCCACATGGAGCCCTCTGCAGACATGTGTGGGTGAGGGGGAGCTGTGCTGGGCCGGGGGAACTGTCCAGGGGCACCCGCCGAGCCGGCCCCGATGGCCGACATCCCCCAGCTCTGGGCCAGGGGCGTGGGGAGCTTGTGGCCGGGGTGATCCCCACGGGGTGAGCCGCTGTGCCGGTGGGACAGGGTTGCAAATCGGGGAGGAGACTGGCATCTAGGAGGTGAAAGGGGAGAGGTGGCCCCAAATATTTGGGGAATTCTCTGCAGATGGGCTTTACTGGGCACGCGCCGCCCGGGCGAGGGCAAGGATGCTCACCGGGGCTTGCTGAACCCCCATGCGAAAAGTGCCGGGGGAACGGGTGTGATGGGGATGGCGAAGGGGCCAGAGCAGACTGGGGTGCCATACCTGCTGGTGGTGCCTGGGGGGCCTGGGCTGCAGGGAAGGGCTGCTCCCGTGCGGGCAGGCGGCATAGGTTGGCTGAGCCTGAGAGAATGAGACAGGAGCGATGGCCGGCGGTCACCTCTGCTCTTGTCCTCCAAGAGCATCCCTGGGCTGCAGGGGTTGGGGTCGGTCCCTACCTCAAGGGTAGAAGGTTTTGGGGAGCACGAATGGCTGGAAAAGCTGGGGCGCTGGGGGGCCCCAGGGCCCAGGCAGTGGGAGCTGCGTTGGTGGCCGTGCCATGGTCCCTTCTGGCTGTTAGCTGCCAAGGACTCTTTGGCGTCTCCCCGGAAGGAATGCGGGGGCTCCCTGTGTTCCGCCCCACCCCCAAGAGCCTCCCCAGCTCCTCCTGGGGAGGGAAAGAGTTAAGGGAGGCTGGGGTGGCCCCGGGGCCTACAGGCGGCTCTCGGGGTCTGCGGGTGCAAATGCTCTTGGCTTTCAACAGTATTTTTCCGGTGGGGGAAGAAGAACAAGTTGATTCAGCCGAGCCGAGTGGGCACCAAGCTGCAGCCACAGCCTCCTTGCGCCAGATGGCAAATGCGTTTGTGACCGTTGCCCGCGCTTCTGTTCACTGCGTTGACCGGAGCGAGGCAGAAATAGGAAAAAGGACGTCGAGGGCATGAAGGAAGGTCATGCAGTGTTGCTCGGTGGCACGCTTTCCCCCAGCCCTCGCTCCAGTAGTGCTGTCAGGTCTTTCAGTCTCCTGCTGGGAAAAGCAGCAGCTCTGGATCCCCCTGGGAGGGGGTGGCCCTTTCCCTGGGTGCGTGACACCCCGGAGGAGACAGTACCCGCTGCCGCGTGCTCCCAGAAAAGGACTGGATTCTGCCCAACGTCCGGTGTCAGGGCGCTGGGGCTGTTTGCGCTCTACGGGATCCCAGGGATGGGGTTAGTACATCCCCTCCTCGTGCTTGGAGGATTCGGCGCTAGCAAGGACACCCCAAGGGTACCAAGGACACAGGCCTCTCGCTCCCGCTGTGTGAACAGTGTGTGGCCTGGGGGAGTCGGGACAACTGCCGTGAAACGGAGGCCAAAGATCTCTCCTGGCCTGTATCCTGGTAATCAAAGAGATTGCGCTCTGTTCGTGAGGCACCTCTGGCTGCAAGATTGTGCAAGGCCATGTGCTGCGTGACTTGTGGCAGGGACCGATGCTGGGGGCATGAAGGCAAGCGCGCTTCTAAAAGCATAAAACTCCATTTCATTTCAGAGCGCAGCTGAGCCACCCCGCTCCTCAAGACTCTGCCATCTGCACCGCTGTGGCTGGGACCGGGCAGTGCTGCACATCCCAAAGGCCACCAAGTCACACCCGTGTCCCTGCTTTTCCGGGAGCTTCTGCGATGCGAGCGATGTTCTGGGGGCTGATCTCTTGGACTACAGCTACCCCGTCCCTGACCGGCAGCTGGCCAGGAGGGTTGTGTCCAGGGTGGAATTCCACCTCTCTGACAAGAACCTGGCCAAGGATGCTTTCCTCCTGAAACATGTCCAGAAGAACAAGATGGGCTTCGTCAGCATCAAACTGCTGACGTCCTTGAAGAAGGTAGGCAGCGCGTTGCGTTGGCCAGCCGAGGTGGGAAGTGGCCTCCATGTGGAAGACGCCTGGATGTCCGGGTGTCTGGGTGTGCTCTGGCTGTCTGCCATGGCCAAAACACTGCTGTGTTATCAACAGCTTTCTAGCTACCAGTACAGAGCACAGCACTACGAGGGCTGCTGTCAGGTAAAGGAACTCCAACTCATCCAGATCCAATACAGAAGGAAAGTGGAGAAACAACAGAGGGAGCAGCCCAGGGACACAGAGCCCCAGGTCTCATCTGGCCGCTCCTGTGACCATATGGTGTATGCAAAATCAAATACCTGAAGTGCTCCCTTAGATGCAGTTTACAGCCAGGGGACAAGAAGGTGGCAGTTCTGCATTTTGCAGCTCCCAGGCTGGTGGCAGAGCCAAAGCAAAAAAAACAAACCCCAAACCAAACCAACCAAGAGAGGTAAAACTGGAGCGCAGGGAGCAAATGCTTTTCTTTCACCTTAGGCCAACTGCCTGGACGCTCTCTATGCTGCCCTGCCACAGAGGGCATCCCTCTCGTACCAGTAAGAGACATAAGAGTGAATTAAAGCCAGGACCCCAAACCAGACCAAAAACCCGGTTGTGATCAAGAAGAAAGTGGAGAATGCATCAAATATAACAGAAAATTATTTTGGACATTCCCAGTTTACATTTGAAAAAAAGAGAAAAAAAAAAGAGGAGGAATTAGGTATTAAAAGAAGAGCACTGAATGATAAAGCAGTAGCAGTCCCTCTACCACTACAAACCCACACCCCCCCACACACGTACACACACAGACTGAACACCACCAAACTCCCCTTGACTGTGATGTTCCCCTCAGCTTGCTGGTCTAGAGATACTGAATGCCTGAAGCACACCAAGGATAACTGAAAACATCTGCATGGCTTTAATGGGAATCCTCCAACTGAAACAAAGCGCTTTCTCCCTCTGTCTGCGTTGGCACATCCCCGAGTCACGCTCTCACTCCTCTCCTTCAAAGTCAAGATTCCTAAACGGGAAAAGCGGGAGTGGGGAAAGGCGAAGGGAAGAGAAAAAGAGGGAGAGCATCATCAGTGGAAGACCTGCCAGCTGCTGCTGATTCAGCCCTGTTTGGGGGACCACCCCAGCAGAGAGGAGTTGGTTTGCATGCCACGGTCCTCCCTGCCTGTTCCCAGGGACAGGCCGTTTGCTCAGCCTTGCCGGCCAAAGCGTGGGAAAAGCGTAGGTGTGCGCCGTCGCTTGCTGAGGAGCACGGTCACGATCACATGCAATCCTTTACCTTTTTCCTCCCTGGATTCAAAGGGTTTCTGTCTTCAAAGTGAGAGCCTTCCATATGGTCGTTTGTGACATTTCATCCAGGATAACAATCTCAGAAGGATCAGTCCTGCAATAAATATTTTACATAGCAATCCGTGATTATGGGAACTGATGCCACCAAGGGCATTAGCATCAGCAAGAGGAACAGCGGAGCCCCGAGAATCAAAGCTCTGCATAAGTGTGGGAGGTTTTGCTGGATGAGGAGTTTTGGGAGGCAAGCCGGGGAGCTGCAGAGCAACAGCTCTGTGCAAAGGCTCTTGCTGGGGCTTAGCCCCGGTCCGGGTTCCTAAGCCACTGCTGGTACAGATCACGCCTGCAACTCCTCATGTGTTAAGTATGAGGATCTCCAGCTACCGTAAAAGCACTGATGAGGCAAGGTTTGGGGGTCAAACGTGAGTGCTGCAGCCACTCTGCTTGCGGTCAGAGCCTTGCAATCACTTCCTGCAGCCCTGCCCCCGAATTCGATTTTCCCACCAAGCTGCCTGCTGGTTTCTGTGGGATGCCCCACAAAGAGGCAAGTGGAGAAAACTCTGCCAAACACCATCAAGCTAATCTTGCCGGGGGTCCTGGCGCTTGGTGGGGCTTTACCCGTCACTGCTTTGCTTTGGGATATCCACGTCACTGGTCTTCCCCACGTTCAGCTGAACTGAACTTGCAGCAGCAGCAGCTTCCATGGCCCTCCTGGACTCCTGATGTAAAAAAGGGACAAATCACGTTCTCTGTGTTTGATCAAAGTGGAGATAAGCTGAATGCCCAGCACAAACTTAGCAGTCTGCCCTCCGCTTCTGCCCCTTGGCAGCTATAGGTATTAGTGCAGCAGGGGAGAAACCGTTCACTCCAAAGATTTCGGGGCAGGGGGACTGTGTGTTCAAAACATGATTATGAGCAAGTCTTGCCAGCAGCAGCAGCCGCAGCAGCATCTAATAATAATCATCATAATGATAATGACCTTTGTGAAAAACGACTCGTTTTAAAAATTACACCTGTATTCAAGCGTTCAGCTCACTGCTACTTGAGGAAACAAAGGTTACAAAAGTTACAGGCTATTGGGATCTATTTCGATTGAGTGCTGATCTTCCCCCAACATTTCCAGACAAGCTGTAAGAGAAACAGGCAATCTCACAGACACACGGAGATGTCCAGCCCCGAGGACACAGCAAGCCTTACCTCGTCTTCTTCTCCAGCTTCATTTCTGGCATCGTCCAACTTCTTCTTCCTTTCTGGCATAAGGTCATCCAGAAAGCTGAGCTCTCGCTTTGAGAAGCAGAAATCCATCGCTTTCCGGACAAATACGAGAGCCAAAACCTTCATGAATAAGAGGGAAGATGCGGTGAGCTCAGAGACGATGCCACCTCTCACAACAACGCTGCAAACACCCCGCTGCCGAGCGGTGGCAGCTCTTACCATCATGGGAAAGATGATGGCGGCACGGGACACCTTGATGGTCCAGAGCAGGACGAGGCAGGTCAGCTGGATCGCCGTGAAGAAATGCACCTTTCACAAGGGCACGTGCCGCAGGTAGATGAAATCCGGCTGGTGTTTCGCTGGCATCCAAAACAGCTTCAAGCGATCAAAGAACTGCGAAATAAAAGGGAAAGGTTGCCACCTTGGGACTGCGGCAAGTTTCTGGCCCTCTCGAGACGTGGAGGCACTTTGCAGCATCTCGCTTGCCGTCAGAAATACTGGATCCCACCGCATTCCTCCTGGGAGCAGCACCCATTTTCCCTTCGCTCCATCTAGCAACCGGCTTGCCCCTGAGAGCTGCCCACCAAACGGCAACTATTCCATGCCATTCCATTATTAGCATTTCTCGGCCCACTGAATCCCCCCGCGAGGATTTCCACCAGTGGTAGAAACTGCCTTCCCTTTGCACCAAATTCCCCCGCTTTTCACGTAACCAAACACTGACCTGCCCTAAACCCTGCAACAGAGAGCGCTGAACTTGCCTGGTCCTCCCAGCCCTATCTACCTCCTGTGCCTCCACCAATCTCTTTCTTACACAAAAGAGTTTCATTGCTTGCTCTGCGAGAAGTTTTTCCCATGCCACTGCTTTTTTCCCTGCTGCTACAGAGACAAAATACCAGGGAGCCGACATGCTGCACGCTGTAAAAGAGTCCGTACCTGAATTCCTCTGAGCGACGACACACCCATGTAGAGAAAGACGCCATAAAGCACAGGCATTGGTATAAACTGGGGGGGGGGGGGGGGGAAGAAAAAAAAAAGAAAGAATGCAATCGTTTCTTTTTCTGTATTGCATTTTCAGTATTACCACCCTCTTCCACAGGCACTGCCTAAAATTGCTTGAAGCTTTCCAGCTTCCATTCAGGCTTAGAGATGGGTCAGATATTAACCATTGTTTTGCCATTTTGTGCGCACGAGTGAGCTAAGGCTCTGCTTTAGGCTGAACTTGGGAGTTATCTCTCCTCAGAATAATCCTATTTTCCAGAAAGGTTGGAGGAAAATAGGCGATTTCACCCGTGCTACCCTATGCCGCATTCTCTGGCGGTAGAAGAAACACTTCTGCCTATTCTTGGGGCAACAGGCAAAGGCCACAGGCCTCCTTTTAGCCTAGAGACGAGATTACTTTGTGGGAGGAACGTGCAAGGAAGCCCACAGGGATGACCTCAGTGTGTTTAGCTCCTGGGAACGGCTGCTCCGCGGCATTTGGGGAGCAAATTGCAGCCACTAAAGGGCTGCCTGTTTGAAACAGAGCAGATGTGCTTGTCTGAATATGCTCAACTGTAACCCATAAACATGGGTGGGCCTGAAAGACACCCAAAAATTCAAGCAGTTGCGTTGCTTGCTCGCCTCGAGCACACCAAACGGGGGCCTGAAGGGCTGCAAAACCTAACCGAGGCTGGTTCCCACCGTTGGTCAAGCCCCAAGGGTGGGGACCACCTCCTCCTCCTCCGCTCCACAACTAACTACTCAGGCCTGCAGAGAGGGGACTGTTTTTCTGTAACCTCCAACAAGCTCACGGTTGTTGGGTGGTTTGCATTTTCCTCTCACCTTTAACACGGAAGTGAAGAAGACAGAGCAGCCCATGAGCACAAAGATCAGCAAGCCAGTGACTCTCTGCTCTCGTATCCCCAGCAACTTGGGTTGTTCTCCTGGAGCTGAGCAGTCAGACTCTACTTTGAGGCTATTCACGTGGGTGATGGACAGGACGGTCGCAGCCACAAACCAGGGCAGCCCCATCACAGAGCACACCCCGAGCATCACGGCCACCACAAAAAGGTCCAGGTGGTACCCGCATCCTTTCTGCAGGCAGGAAAACAAGAAACAGAGCATCCCATAGCACAAGAGCAAGGATAACGTCGCAAGTCAGACTCAAACCCTGCTCGAGCACAAGTCAACTTCTTCAGAATTCAAAACAAGAAATGGAAACAAGCAAGGGTGTATGCAGGCTTTGCACAAGCACCTGGCATGAAAATCTGGCAGGAGTTCAGACACAATGGATATGCAGAGCTTGTGCATTAAATACTTCTCCAAAAAACAACAAGCCACAACCCAAAAGCACCAAACCATTTTTTCCACTCACAAAGAAAACTGTACCACTTGCAAGGAAGGTGTGACTCTGAGTTATCCCTGGCAGCGCATCAAAACAATTCATTCCCCACACCTGCTGCTGCTGCCATTTTAAAACAAAAACGCAGTTCTCTATTGCTCCAAGATTAATTTGCTCCCCCAAAAGGTTGCTCATCTGAACTGCCCTGTCACTTGCTCCCTGCATCATTGTTAATCCAGGAGAGCATCCTGCCACACAGCCTGACCTTGTCCCAAACCAATGCCTTCAGAAAGCATCGGGAATAAGAGCTTCCCCCCAGACCTGCAGCCCAGAAGGGGCTGGAGTCATCTCTCGCAGGCCCTTACCTTCAGCTTGTGCTCCTTCCTGTTCACAATAACGGCACTGATCTGCTGGTCCATGAATATCAAGATGGTGCAGAGCAGAGCTGGGACGAGCGCAGCCAACACCGTCCACCAAGGGTTGGGTCCTATGGGGTTGATGAACCACCCGCGGTCGTCTCTGGTAGGCTGCAACAAAGCCCACACATCAGCATCGTCTCCCAGCCCAGGCACTCCACTGGCTTTCATTTTCCCCTCCCTCCTTGCGTCAGAGCACCTCCCAGCCCTGGCTTCATGTCCCCCTCTCCCGGGGGCTTCAGCAGTGCCAGTCTCCTCCTTGCAAGCAGCTCTAGATACTTCCCCTGTAGGTATCTAGTTTTGGGGCCATCTTCTCATTTCTAGGAGGAAGCAAGGCACTTGGAGGTGGAAGAGGAGATGGTCACACCACCAGCATCTCCTCCAGACTCAGCCCTGCCCTGCCCCGGCATCACCTTGTGGCACCCCCACGTGCCAAAACACCCCGTACCTTGAACGCATGGGGGACCTGGAGCTTCGGCAATGGGATCCCAACCACAAAGTCAAGGAGCACCATGATGACGATGGTGAGGAAAACAGCAAAGTTGCTCACTGTGGACCGTACCTGGGGCGAGAAACCAGAGGTGAGAGGGGCATGGCAAACAGGGCCGTAAGGTGAGATGCAAGAGTTGCAGACATCCACAACATTAAGGCTGCTTAACCAAATCCCACCACCCCTCTGAGCACATGCAGCCTGATCCCTTGCTTAGATACTGCTGCTGTGTTTGTCCCTGTGAGATCTGGGGTCAGACAATAAAAAAAAGCTTAACTAGGCCAACAAGGGTTGGTTTAAGTCAAAATCTAAAAATAATAATAATAATATTAAAAATAAGAAAACACATGTCTGCCACTACAGCTACACTCACAGCTACAATGGCAACAAGGCACTGAGGCATCCTTTAGTCCTCAAAAGGAAGCTCCTCATTCGAATCTACTTTCCACTCGAGCACATAATGCGCAGAAGGTAGGGGAAAAAAACCAAACCGAAAACCCCAACCCCCAAAACTTTGGGAAACCTGACTTCCTACTACCTGAGGAGAAGAAAAAAAATTAAAAAAAATCAAACCCCAAAAATCTTCAATCTGGGGCAGGTCACGAGGCAGGTGGGAAACGCTACGATGATTTTGCACTCATGGAAATGAGTGTGGGACATCCAAGCTCTTGGAGAGCTTGGCCTGCAAGGCCAACGTTTCCCAGCTTGACCAAGGCAGGGCAAATACTGCTTAGTGCTCCAGGAAAGCCATTTTGGGAAACGAGTGCGGAGATGGACACTGGCCACCTCCTTCTACTTACTCTGGTTGGAAAGTAGCGGCTGGTTTTAAACTTCTTCAAGAAGCTTGACAGGGCAAAGGTGGCGAAGAAGAGGATGCAGCACCAGAAGAATACATCAGGGGTGTAGGGGCCGTCGCGTCCACAGGCAGGTCCTTGAAACTCCCCACGCAAATACTGACATTCCTGGAGAAACAGAGCGTCAGGACACAAAGGCAGTGCACGTGCGGCAGGGAAACCTCGCATAGCTAGGGGGTTTTGAGGATCTTGGTCCAAGATCCACAACCCTGTAACTGCTCCTGCCAATGGAGATTTATATTTAATGAGCAGCAGCAGCTGAACAAGTGACACATCGAACTACACAGCGGAGAAATGAGATGTGAGGAGACACCATACGCTAGTAACACATTACAAGAAACACTCATCCAGGTGACACTCTTCCATCAGTTGCTTGCATTCATAGCACTGTGTTTCCTTAACTGCATCTGGCTTCAGTCCTCACATCTTCCCGCAAAAAACAACATGCCAGGCTCTCCCAACCCTGTGAAGAAAACCTCATCAGCTTTCCTAACTAAAAAGTAATTCTTTTAAAAATTATTTTTAAACCTGAAAAGGACTAGGATTCACAGGACTAGCATCATTACATTCACTTCACAGTCCTCCTCAAAATGGGAGAACAAAAGATAATTGACATGACAAACGCCACAGTTACAGACGTTCCTTCCTGGGGGTGCAGTTCGCACACCTAGGAGCTCATGCATGCACGAATGGGTGACGCCAGGCAGCAGCCTCCTTACGTGCCTCTGACCTCAGGAAGAAACAGATAACATGAATACTTTTACTCCATTTGCATCCTGAGGACCAGAGATGAAGCCCAAGATTTGCCTAGATGACACAGTCAGTTCCTTTAAGGGATGAAATTGTTCGTTTGAGTTTGGCTTCAAGGACTCCCACAGCTGGCGATTAACTAAGAGGTATGCTACAGTGAGGAGCCCGACACACAGACTGCAGGACAACTCATCACGCCAGGCCTCTGAGCTTGCAGTTCTCCGCAGGGCCCGGTGCTGCCTGAGCAGGTGGATGGACTTCCCAGTTCCAGAAATACAAGCTCGTGAATCAAACCCTCCTCAAGCACGCAGGCAAAACTGGCTGCGCTTTAGCGAAGCAAACCAACAACGAGGCTTCCTTTGTTTGGGTGCCTCCTGTCTGACGATGCTCTGGGCTACTTTCTCTTCCTGGCAGCAACAGGAATAAGTTGCTCTCATACCTACCAGCTTCTGACAGAGAAAGAGGATGATCTCGTTCTTGCCTGCTAGGACCAGGGGTGGCAATAACGCAGTCTGCCGAGACTGGAAGGGGATGCCTTGGAGGCGGAAACACGCGGGTGTTCATTACTCCTGGGCACTCGGAATCACGGGAGGAGATGATGCCGAAGGGCCTGATCCGATTCACAAACTGACACACCTTAGGACTGAAAAGGCTTCTCCTTCCACTAACTTACTTTTCTCTGCAACAACAGCCTCAGGAGAGTAACTTCTCCGTAACCCTTTACACTACAGCAACTACAATACTTAATCCTAATGTACCTTACAAGAAAACTACTGCGGTCTTCTCTACTAGAGGGCCAACGCTGCTGCGCTTTACATTTTATTAACCTTTTGAAACAACGCACTAGCTTTCCTTGCAATCGCATTACGTGGGCTTCCTGGGACTTTATATATGCACGTTCGTTTTCTCTGGCTAAATCAGATTTGGAACGCAGGGGTGGCCATCTGAAAACACTGCAAAACATTCTTTTTACATACATCAGTTCTCTGGTGAAGGCAACAACTGAGGAGGATCTTCAGCTAATGTAAAACTGCGAAGCTCAGAGGAGTCGTACTCCAGCTAAAGATCTGCGCACTACTAGGCAGGAATGTCAAATTAAGCAATGCCCAACAGATACAAGTCATTGGACCTTTTCTTTTACAAGTAGGAAAGAAAGGGTACACAGAAAGATAGTGGTCTGTAGAAAATGCATGTAAATCATCAAGATTTCCAAGGATTACTCGAATCGCTTCCTGGAGAGGCCAAAACAAGAAAGGAAGGAAGAATATTAACAAGATAGCCACAATCCCACTGCCAAGTACAGTTTTCAGGCTTGGGAAAAAAAAATAACATTACAGTTTGCAGGAGTCATGGAAGAGCAGGTTCCAGATATTTTGCTTTTCCTCCTCCCCTTCTTCCCCCTGCTCCCTCCCATCACCTTAGAGCACGCTGCCCTAACAGATTCACAGAAACTGAAGTGAACGAATATCTTAACCCTGAATTAACATAGAAGCAATACTATGGAGAGTGGAGGTGTGCTTTTAAATTTAACAAGTTCTACATTTAAGAAGCCTCCTCCTTGCCAGCACAACACATGCAGTATTGACCTGTTTCAAAAATAAACATATTCCCCTTTTTCGGAATATTGACCCAATTCAGTTACAAAGGAACTGTAATTCAGCCCCAACAAACTCCTGCTTTATAAACGGGAAACTTTTTCTAGGAATACCTTTTGTTGGGAAGTGGCTTGCTGAAAAAGGACATGGGCCTGTGGAAAAGTTGTGCGAGCAGAGTTCTGTGTGAAAGAATGTCAGTTTGAGCAACAAGACTAGGCCTTGGCTGAAAATAGCTGGCTTTACTGATATTGGGAGAAAAACAACAGCTGGTCTCGCTGTTATCAGGAGAAAGACAGGGACGGTGTGACCTTGGCATAACTTCACAAGTAACTTTTGAAGAAGTTCTCATGAGAAAGTTACTGAACACGCGTAGCTGCCAACCACAAGTGGGTGTGTTTTAGTAATGAATAAACATTAGCAATGTACCAATCATATTAGGACTAGTAGGCATAATTATCGCAAACTGTATAAATATGAGCTATCCGTGCAAATAAAGTTGAATCACTTCTATCACTCATATTGGGTCGACTTATGTGCATTCCTCCGCCGCTCCAACAAATGGTGCCCGAACGGGGACCGAAGAAAGGGGAATAATTGGAGCGACGGACACTGAGAAGCACCGGTAGCAGCGACCGGGGGGCAAAAGATTAACCGAACGCTGATCGTCTTGGTTGGTGTGTTAACTCTCGTGCCTGGACCATCCAAAAGGGGTTCGCCGTCAGTGAGGGCTACTGGAAAAAGGCTGCAAAGACTTTTTAACCGAGGTCCCTTAATCAAGGTAGCACCCAGGAGTATCAAGAAGCCGGCCGGCAATGGATCAAGAGGTAGCCCTAAAATTATTACAGTGCTTTTTAGAAAAGCGGGGAGTAAACTGCATTAAGCAAATTTCGGGGTTGGTCGCTGTCCTGGGTTCAGCTGGGATAGAGTTAATTTTTACAGGAACCTGGGAGGTGGGGGCATAGCCGGGGCAGCTGACCTGAACTAGCCAAGGAGCTATTCCATACCATATGACATCCTGCCCAGTATATAAATGGGGAGCGGGCCGGGGGGTGGTCTCTGTTTTTTTCGGTGGGGGAAGTGGCGGAGCGTCGGGTCCCGGGTGGTGAGCAGTTGCACTGTGCATCACTCTTTTTTGTATACCTTTTTTCATTAGTGCCGTTGTTGTTGTTGTAATCTCTTTTGTGTTTGTCCCAGTAAACTGCCTTTATCTCAACCCTCGAGGTTCCAGTTTCTTTTCCTTTTCTCTCCTCCGTCTCCTCCCCATCCCACCGGAGGGGGGCGGAGGAGTGAGCGAGCGGCTGCGTGGTCCTTTGTTACCGGCCGGGCTGAAACCACGACAGTCCTTTTTGGCGCCCAACGTGGGGCAGAAGGGTTGAGATAACGACAGATCTGGCCAGAGCGTGTTGAAACAAATTTGCCAAACGCATTTCTTAGATATATAGATGTTAGTCACAATGTTGTTTCATTTGTTTACATGGTGGCGTTTTGTAAGCTCTTATATGCTCTATGTATTGCCTGTAGTTGCGTATCTCATCTCTGGGAGAGTGATTGGGATTATCATTTTGCTGTACTGGGCAATGTCGACTTATGAAATGATTACATCACTGGTCATGAGGTTAAGCTGGTATCTGTATGAGGCAGTGATATCATTTCCATACTTTGGGCGCCTTCTGTCGGATTTTATTGGTAATTACACCCAATCCATGGGGAAATTAGGGGGGGATACCTCCCCCCGTCCGTTCACCTCCCTCTTCTCCTTCCGACTAATTACAACAGCTTTTGAGAATTTTGAATATCCTTGGGATGCGCAAGCCAGTGTGCTGTTAGTGCTATGCCTCCTGAATATGTTTCAGGTCTTGTTTAGGGCTACAAAAACGCTCTTTAAGAGTACCACTCAGAGATCTCCCCCAAAGCTGGAGACTCATGGGTGGCACGGCATGTGGGAGCATATGGGCAAGTATCTAGAGAACTTCTCACCGCCAGTGACTTGGAAGTTCACTCCCGAACAACTACAGAACCCTTATGAAGTGACAGAATATTTGAAAGAAAAATGCTGTGGCTATTCCAAAGACATACAACTCGCTGCACTGTGCTGGGCTCTGGCCAATATCTACCAAACACTGCTTGATATTATGCAGCACCCTCGGGGGGAAAAGGGGGAAAAGATGGAAAACAGGACAACATGTACCGTGGCTACCCAAACCCTGACAACAGACACCGTGGCTGCCCCTACCCCGACAACAAGCACCGTGGCTGCCCCTACCACGACAACAGGTACCATGACTACCCCTACCCCGGTGACAGACACTGCAGCTGAACCAGAGAACCAGCCTGTGCCAGTATCAGTCGCCCCTGTACAGAAAAAGAAACACACAAAGAAATCAGTTCGCTTAGCGAGAGATGAAGATGAACCAGGGTCATCGCGAGAACAGGAGGTAGAGGCAGAACCTGAAATAATTACCCGATCTCTATCCATGAGTGAGTTGCGTGACATGCGAAAAGATTTTAGCCGCCACCCAGGTGAGCACATTGTTACCTGGCTGCTCCGATGCTGGGATAGCGGGGCTAGTAGTGTGGAATTAGAGGGTAAGGAAGCCAAGCAGCTGGGATCTCTGTCTAGGGAAGGGGGCATCGACAAGGCGATTGGGAGAAAAACACAAGTCCTCAGCCTCTGGAGGCGACTTTTGTTAGGTGTAAAGGAAAGATACCCCTTCAGGGATGAAGTTACATGTCACCAAGGCAAGTGGACCACCATGGAGAGAGGTATTCAGTACCTGAGAGAATTAGCCGTGCTGGAGGTGATTTACAATGATCCAGAAAATGCGCAGTCACCCACAGATCCAGATGAAGTCCAATGCACACAACCCATGTGGCGGAAGTTTCTACGAAGTGCACCACCAACCTATGCCAACTCATTGGCAGTAATGTCCTGGAGAGAAGGCTATGGACAAACGGTGGATGAATTGGCTGTCCAACTCCGGCAATACGAAGGGAGTCTCTCTTCCTCCCTACGGGCCTGTGTCTCAGCTGTGGAGGAGTTGTCCCGAGAGTTCCAGCAATTCAAAGTGGATCTGTCCTCCTCCTCACCTGTACAGGCCCGCATCGCAGTTATTGGGAGTAAGCGTTCCTCTGCCCAAGAGAGAGGAGAGAGAAAGTACACTCGACGGGCTAACCTGTGGTTTTACCTGCGTGACCATGGAGAGGACATGAGGAAGTGGGATGGAAAACCCACTTCAGTCTTGGATGCACGGGTACAGGAGTTGCGAGAAAAAGCAACCAGAAAAGAGAATTCTTGGAAAACTGCTGCTCCAGTTTCCCGTGAGCAGTCCCCCAGACGCAGTAGATGGGCTGATCTCATTTCCGATCCCCTTGAAGGGACTTCCGATTTACGTGTGCAGAAAGTGAGTAACGGATGTTCTAACCAGGATTAGAGGGGCCCTGCCTCCAGCCAGGTGGAGGAGAGGGACAACCGAGTCTACTGGACAGTGTGGATTCGATGGCCTGGCACATCAGACCCACAGGAATATAAGGCTCTAGTGGACACTGGTGCACAATGTACCCTAATGCCATCTAGTTATAAAGGGGCAGAACCCATCTGTATCTCTGGTGTGACAGGGGGATCCCAAGAGCTAACCGTATTGGAAGCTGAAATGAGTCTAACCGGGAATGAGTGGCATAAACACCCCATTGCGACTGGCCCAGAGGCCCCGTGCATCCTTGGTATAGATTATCTCAGGAGGGGGTATTTCAAGGACCCAAAAGGGTACCGTTGGGCCTTTGGTATAGCTGCATTGGAGACGGAGGAGATTGAACAGCTGTCTACCCTGCCGGGTCTCTCCCAAGACCCTTCGGTTGTGGGGTTGCTGAAGGTTGAAGAACAACAGGTGCCAATTGCTACCACGACGGTGCACCGGCGACAATATCGCACCAACCGAGACTCCCTGATCCCAATCCATAAGCTGATTTGCCAACTGGAGAGCCAAGGAGTGATCAGCAAGACTCACTCACCCTTTAATAGTCCCATATGGCCCGTGCAGAAATCCAATGGGGAATGGCGACTAACAGTAGATTATCGTGGGCTGAATGAAGTCACGCCACCGCTAAGCGCTGCTGTGCCAGATATGTTAGAGCTTCAATATGAACTGGAATCAAAGGCAGCTAAGTGGTATGCCACAATTGACATTGCTAATGCATTTTTCTCCATTCCCTTGGCAGCGGAGTGCAGGCCTCAGTTTGCTTTCACTTGGAGGGGCGTCCAGTACACCTGGAATCGACTGCCCCAGGGGTGGAAACACAGCCCCACCATTTGTCATGGACTGATCCAGGCTGCACTAGAAAAAGGTGAAGCTCCAGAGCACCTGCAATATATTGATGACATCATCGTATGGGGCAACACGGCAGAAGAAGTTTTTGAGAAAGGGAAGAAAATAATCCAAATCCTTTTGAAGGCTGGTTTTGCCATAAAAGAAAGTAAGGTCAAGGGACCTGCGCAGGAGATCCAGTTCTTAGGAGTAAAATGGCAAGATGGGCGTCGTCAGATCCCTGTGGACGTCATCAACAAAATAGCAGCTATGTCCTCACCGACTAATAAAAAGGAAACACAGGCTTTCTTAGGTGTTGTGGGTTTTTGGAGAATGCATATTCCAAATTACAGTCAAATTGTAAGCCCTCTCTACCAAGTTACTCGGAAGAAGAACGATTTTAAATGGGGGCCTGAGCAACGACAAGCCTTTGAACAGATTAAGCAGGAGATTGTTCACGCAGTAGCTCTTGGGCCAGTCCGGACAGGACAAGATATTAAAAATATGCTCTACACTGCAGCTGGGGAGAATGGCCCTACCTGGAGCCTTTGGCAGAAAGCACCTGGGGAGACCCGTGGCCGACCTCTGGGGTTTTGGAGTCGGGGATATCGAGGATCCGAGGCTCGCTATACTCCAACTGAAAAAGAGATCTTGGCAGCATATGAAGGAGTTCGAGCCGCCTCAGAAGTGGTTGGTACTGAAACACAGCTCTTCTTAGCACCTCGACTGCCAGTGCTGGGCTGGATGTTCAAAGGGAAAGTTTCCTCTACGCATCACGCGACTGACGCCACGTGGAGTAAGTGGATCGCACTGATCACACAGCGAGCTCGCATAGGAAACCCCGGTCGCCCAGGAATGTTAGAAGTGATTACGGACTGGCCAGAAGGCAAAGATTTTGGAATGTCGCCAGAGAAAGAGGTGACACGGGCCGAAGAAGCCCCGCTGTATAATAAACTGCCAGAAAATGAGAGGCAATATGCCCTGTTCACTGATGGGTCCTGTCGCATTGTGGGAAAACATCGAAGGTGGAAGGCTGCTGTATGGAGTCCTACACGACTAGTCGCAGAAACTGCTGAAGGAGAAGGTGAATCGAGTCAGTTTGCAGAGGTGAAAGCCATCCAGCTAGCGTTAGACATTGCTGAAAGAGAAAAGTGGCCAGTGCTCTATCTCTATACTGACTCGTGGATGGTGGCAAATGCCCTATGGGGGTGGCTACAGCAATGGAAGAAGGGCAACTGGCAGCGCAGAGGTAAACCCATCTGGGCTGCCGCACTGTGGCAAGATATCGCTGTTCGGATAGAGAAGCTAGTGGTAAAAGTACGTCACGTAGATGCTCATGTACCCAAGAGTCGAGCCACTGAAGAACATCAAAACAACCACCAGGCAGATCAGGCCGCCAAGATTGAAGTGTCTCAGGTGGACCTGGACTGGCAACGTAGAGGTGAGCTATTTATGGCTCAGTGGGCCCACGATACCTCAGGCCATCAGGGAAGAGATGCAACATATAGATGGGCTCGAGATCGAGGGGTGGACTTGACCATGGACACTATCTCACAGGTCATCCATGAATGTGAAACATGTGCTGCAATTAAGCAAGCCAAGCGGCAAAAACCCCTGTCGCATGGAGGACGATGGCTGAAATATAAACAGTGGGAGGCCTGGCAGATTGACTATATCACACTCCCACGAACACGCCAAGGCAAGTGCCATGTGCTTACAATGGTGGAAGCAACCACTGGGTGGCTGGAAACATACCCTGTGTCCCATGCCACTGCCCAGAACACTATCCTGGGCCTTGAAGAGAAAATTTTATGGCAACACGGCACCCCAGAAAGAATCGAGTCGGACAACGGGACTCACTTCCGAAACAACCTCGTAGACACCTGGGCCAAAGAACATGGCATTGAGTGGGTGTATCACATCCCTTATCACGCACCAGCCTCCGGAAAAATTGAACGGTACAATGGACTGCTGAAAACTACATTGAGAGCGATGGGGGGTGGAACTTTCAAGCATTGGGATACACATTTAACAAAAGCCACCTGGTTAGTTAATACTAGAGGATCCGCCAATCGGGCTGGCCCCGCCCAACCAAGAGATCCACATACTGTAGAAGGGGATAAAGTCCCTGTAGTGCGCATGAGGAGTATGTTAGGAAAGACAGTCTGGGTTAGTCCTCCCTCAAGCAGAAGCAAACCCATTCAAGGGGTTGTTTTTGCTCAAGGACCTGGGTACACCTGGTGGGTGATGCAGAAGGATGGGGAGGTTCGATGTGTACCTCAGGGAGATTTGATTTTGGGAGAGAATAGCCAGTGAATTGGGCTGTATGATATTTAACTGCTAAATAACCTGCCAATGCATGTCATTGTATCTATAGTGTCTATATGCCATATCAAGGGTATTATTGTGAGAATTATCCAAATGACTACAGGATGGACTTTTGAAACTGAGCCAAGTACAACAGCGATAGAACTTGAACTGGCACCCACCAATTTCCTCAAGATCAACATCTTCGACCTGCAGACCAGGGGCATGAGTTGCACCAAATGTACTAGCCACAAGTTCCAGAGGCAGCGTACAACAACCCAACATCTCACACCATCTCTCTCTTATCCTGAAGAACTGTTACAACAGATAGAGCCCCAAAATTGATGGACACATTAGAGGGATAGCCCATAGGCTAAAGGAACACCGTGTGTGTGTGTGCGAGGTCAGGGGGTGGAGTCCATATACTTATATATAAGACAAGGAAAGTTGTAGTGGTTGATTGGAAAAAAAATAAAAAAAAGTAAGATCTGGGCATGATGTAGATGGTATAGAATAAGGGGTGGATAATGTCCTGGGTTCAGCTGGGATAGAGTTAATTTTTACAGGAACCTGGGAGGTGGGGGCATAGCCGGGGCAGCTGACCTGAACTAGCCAAGGAGCTATTCCATACCATGTGACATCCTGCCCAGTATATAAATGGGGAGCGGGCCGGGGGGTGGTCTCTGTTTTTTTCGGTCGGGGAAGTGGCGGAGCGTCGGGTCCCGGGTGGTGAGCAGTTGCACTGTGCATCACTCTTTTTTGTATACCTTTTTTCATTAGTGCCGTTGTTGTTGTTGTAATCTCTTTTGTGTTTGTCCCAGTAAACTGCCTTTATCTCAACCCTCGAGGTTCCAGTTTCTTTTCCTTTTCTCTCCTCCGTCTCCTCCCCATCCCACCGGAGGGGGGCGGAGGAGTGAGCGAGCGGCTGCGTGGTCCTTTGTTACCGGCCGGGCTGAAACCACGACAGTCGCGTTAAGGGATGCTTTAAGAATCCAGATTTATTATTTAAGGAGAGTGAATGGCGTAGATTAGGAGACGTATTATGGGATATGGTAACTGATGATGATAAATCAGCTAAAAAACTAATGAAGCAAGGACAGAAACCTTTCAATTAGTGTGGGTACAGCTTTTGAGCTTAGTACCTGGAATGCTATCGGAACCTCCCTATGGGATGAAATTAGTGACGGGTCTAAAGAAGTTAAAGATCTTGTAACTTTATGGAAATTGATTAAGACAACTCTGTAAGAAATGAAAGCAGATCGTAAAGCGTCTGCGTCTGCTTTTGCTGCTCTCTCTCTCCAACCGCAAGCGAAAGGGAAAAGCGGGGAGAAAAACATAATGCAGCGAGAGAGACTTTTTGGAGCTTGTTCGCCTACTCTCGTGCCCTTGACTTCTGCTCCACTCCCTGGGACTGCCGATATTAATCAGCCATCCGACAGTTCCCAAGCCTCCCTAACCGTACGATTAAAGGAAACCCTACAGAATCAGGGAGTGAGTAAAAATCTGCCTACGAAAAACCAGCCCTCAGATACCACCGTTCAACATGAACAAATTATACCTAGCATACACCCTGATTCAAATAATGCAAACAAGGACTTGGCTACTCTAATAATAGAACAAAAAGAGACAATGTTAGAATTGTTAAAGGAAATGGGGAAAAGAGACGGGGAAACCAACCGCACCCGTGACAGACGCGGAGCCGCCTGTAATAGCCGCTGCAGAAGAAAGGCAGAGACATTGGAGGGGTGTAATAACAGATGCCATTATAGAAGGGACTATGCTCTAAGCATTCCCAGTTATTGCATCAAATGGACAGAAAAAATGGGAGGTGTTTGACTGGAAGGTCATTGAGAAATTAAGGAATGCTGTGAGTCAGTACGGAATCAAATCTGCGTTAACTCACCAAATACTGCAATTCATTTTTTCTGCTGATACGCTGATACCTCAAGATATTAAACAGCTAGCACAGTTGATTTTGACACCCGCCCGAATGTTAGTGTTTTTCTGGCAGTGGGAGAAGCTCTGTGATAGGGAACAAGCAACATCACGACAACAAACAGATCCACTATGGGGAGTAACCATGCAGATGCTGATGGGTACTGGACCCTTCGCATCAGGGAACGCTCAGTTACAATGTGTCACTGAGGTTCATCATCTATCACAGATCTTGGCGTATCAAGCTTTTCTTACCGTACCAGACAATATGTACAGCCATGCTTTTACCCAGGTGAAACAGGAGAATACAATTTATGACCACCCTGACATGAACGAGGGCATGAAAGAAAACACGTTCAAAATACTCGCTTTTGAAAATGCTACTGAAAAGACACGCAAAGCATTGTGTAATTTGCCGAAAAATGCAGACATCGTTGATATGATAGAATACACGGATCGATCAGTGGACTCACAGAAAGTAGCCTATGCTGCCACAGCTCTCCAAGGAGCTACAAAGAAACACAAGGCCAGTAAGACACCCTTGGTCAAGTGTTCTAACTGTGGCAAACGTGGACACATTAGGAGCAAATGTACAGGTACTGTTAACAGTAAGTGCTGCAACAAGTGTAAGAAAGATAACCATACCACCAAGAATACAGGAAGAAGGGAAACTTTACACCGACTGCGAAGGCCCCTCGCGCGACGACACGAACGCAAGGGGCTTGAGCTGCCAGCCCTCAGGCAGCCTCGCAACCACCAGATCCGCCACCGCAGGAAGCTCCAGAGTGGATGTGGAAACTGCAGTCAACATAAAGGGACCATTGGGGTTTGGACTTAGTGCATTTTTAATGGGGCAATCTTCAACAGCTCTAGAAGGAATTCTGGTGCTCCCAGGGCTTATTGATGCAGATTATTGTGGGACTGTGAAAATTATGATTCATGTTTTAATCCCTCCTGTTTCTATTCCTAAAGGTACCAGAATAGCACAATTAGTTCCATTCAGGTCGTGTGTTCCGAACCCAGGTGAAGTACAACGTGGAGATGGTGGATTCGGCTCCCCAGGGAAACCGCAGGTATACTTTGCCATGGACACAACAAGAGGTAAACCAGAAAAGGTAGTGCAATTGGAAGGGCCCGATGGAGTTGTTGTCAAGAAACCGATGACAATCAATACAGGTGCTGATGTTATGATTATTTCACAATGCATTTGGCCTCCATCATGGCCATCGATCAATCCAAACTTTGGTATTGCAGGGATAGGGGGCACACAAGCCACCTTAGTAAGTCAGCTACCAATTACATTTGTGTTCCCCGATGGTGAACACATTACGACGTGTCCGTATGTCATGACTACCCCAACTGAATTGTTTGGCCTCGTAGGCCATGATTTATTGAGCCAAATGAAGGCAATGTTAGTGACGCATCCTTTTTAGGAGCGGTCACTGAGGGGTAGCCGATTCTGAAAATTAACTGGAAAACAGATGAACCTGTTTGGATTGATCAGTAGCTGCTAAATTCTGAAAGGCTACTAAAAATACAAGGGTTAGTTGAGGACCAGTTGAGAGCGGGACAAGTTGTTCCTTCTACTAGTCCATGGAATACATCAATATTTACCATTCCCAAGAAAAGTGGGAAGCGGAGACTGTTACATGATCTGAGCTGTGAATGTGGTGATGCACAGTATGGGAGCCCTGCAGCCAGGTTTGCCATCTCCAGTTATGCTTCCAGAAGAATGGGATTTGTTAATTATAAATCTAAAAGATTGCACCCAGATGGCGCTGAACGGTTCGCCTTTTCGGTACCATCGATTAACAAGGCAGAACCCTATAAGAGATACCATTGGGTCATGTTACCGCAATGAATGCGCAATTCCCCCACGATGCGTCAGGTGTATGTGGCCTGGGCATCAGAGCCTGTAAGAAAGCAGTTACCTCAGTAACTTGCCACAGGATGAGATTTTAACTCAATTGCAGGACATCTTAAGCCATCGCGGAGTAATAATCACTCCTGAAAAGGTGCAAAAGGCAGCACCTTGGAAGTATTTGGGGTGGCACATAAATGCTAGCAATGTTAAACCTCAGAAGGTTCAAATAACATGAGAAATTTCAATGTTACATGATGTCCAGAAGCTTGTGGGAGATATCCAGTGGGTGCGGAATCTTTGCGGTATCACTAATGGCAATATGACCCCTCTGGTAGTACTCTTGGGTATGAGAACACTGTGCAGATGAGAAACGGGAAATGACAGAGCTGACCAATTGGTTGCAGCGCCACGGGAGCCTCCTCCAGGGAATCGTTTTCAACAAAGCACGGCAATCGCATGCGTTCTTGCACCAACCCGCTAGGATGTTAGCAAAGCAATTTGACTTACTACTTACTGATGCCCAAGGTATCGTTAAAGCATGCCCTGATTGTCAAAACGAAGGGCTCGGCTTGGGCTGTGGGGTTAACCGACGAGGTCTTTTGCCATTGCAGTTGTGGCAAATGGATTTCACCCATGTCATGTGGTTTGGTGCAAAGCGTTCTGTGCATGTGTGTATTGATACCTATCCTGCTGCCATGTGGGCCACGGCACGAACTGGAGAAAAGGCCTTACATATTGAATGACATCTTCACGCTTCTTTTGCAGTACTGGGTGTGCCTCAAGAAATTAAGATGGACAACGGCCCAGCCTATGGTTCTACACGATTTGCTCGATTTTGTAATTTGTGGGGAATTCACCACGGTACCGGTATTCCACATCTTCCCACAGGACAGGCTATTGTCGAATGGGCCAACCAAACCCTAAAAGAACATGCTGCAAAAACAAAAGGGGGGAACCCAGGGCTTACTCCCAGAGGAACGATTGGCCAAAGCCTTATTTGTGCTAAATTATCTTAGATTGACAGGTGATCACAAAGACCCACCAATGGTAGTGCATCATGTTCTTTTACAGGCAGAAAGGACGCAACAAAGTACAGGAATCATGGTAATGTCTAAGGACCCAGAATCCAGGAAATGGTGCAGATCAGCAGAAGTAAAACTTACTGGGAGATCCTGGCTAAGTGGGACAAGCCATGGCTTCGCACTGATGCTGGACCCGGAATTGTTCCAATGGCGACTGGCACAGCACCGGCGGGTGCTGGAGCCACTGATCTGACAGATTCTAACTAATAGAGTATTACTAGTGGACACGGAGTCCTTCAGAGAGGTTTTCAGAACAGCGTGCCTTATTGTATATAGAACCTGCTTTAGGTAAAAAGTGTGTAAAGCATAATTTGATTAAACATAGTGTGATTACGGGAAGACAGTGTGGGGTAAAAGTTAGTTAAAGCCAAAATTAGGGGTAAGGTCTATTTCCATTAATAACCTGGGAACGAGGTTGATTGTGTTTCCACAGATACAGGCCCACGATGGACTCCTGTTCGATTTGCATGACCATCATCATCTGGAGCATCATAGATGATGTGGCAATATGAATACTACCTCAGCCAAAAACTAATGTATAGCTCACCTTGGCTAACATAACAGGTCAAGATTCTCTGTGCATCGCAACTGTATCGTAAAGCCCATGAACCAATAGACAAGATGGCTATGACTTGTGCAGCGCGCCTGGCCAGCGAGCGCATGCGTCATAGATTGCAACCGAGGCGGACTTTTGGCACCCGCTGGCCACGTGTGCTAAAACCCGTTCCTCTGCAAATGTATAAATACTGGGATTTTCCGAAGAGCATCGGGCTGGTGTACGGTGAGGCCATCGTTGCCTCTGTGGGGACGCCCACGGAAAGCTGGCACCTACCGATTGCTGGGCTGAGTTCGTGGAGCAAGATGGCACAAGAATGTATAGATGGTTCATTTTCCTCATGGTCTGGGTCATTAGGGGTAACGGGTTGGCTCAAAGAATTATGGGCATTATTGTAGTTACTGTGATTTTAACTATTGTAATAGTTTTACCTTGTTCAGCTTATTAAGGAAAATGGCATCCCAAGTTATTAAGCAAGCCTGGATTGCTCAAAAACAAAAAGAGGGAGAAAGATTTAAACGGAGACCTACAGTGGATTCAACCTTGTAGTGGTATTACAAATACAGACTTACAGCCGCTGCTGGATTTATTGTGGGGCAGCGGTACCTTAACTTCTGCAAGACAACTAAGTGCACCGGGATGGCAAGCCTTGGCAGCAATTGGACAAAAAAAAAAAAAAAAAACAAACAAAAAAAACAAAAAAAAACCACACACAACCCACAACAAAAAATCCCCATCACATCCTCCATGTCTGGCAGATACGTTCCTGATTTACCCATAAATTTGAAACCTTATGCTGAGATTGATATGGAACACACTGACTGTAGTAAGCAGCATGACAGTGACACTGGTGATTGATCCACATCGGTTAACACCATGGGACAGTAAGAATGTTTGGGTGTCACTAGCTAAAGCTATTAATCAAACCTCTTTTTGTGTGCTTATGTATTTTATTAGGTATAATGTTGTTTTTACTGTGTTTAATTAATTGTGTTCACAGATCTTTGCAAAGGGCAATACAGCAGGTGTTAAAATTTTACCTCAATCTATATACAAACAAATAGATTGGCTGAAGAAACATACACAAAGATCCAGCAAGAAACTAGTTGGTTTGATGGAGTGTTACAATCAATATTCGGCGGGATAACACTATGGGTAATGTCATTGATTAAGGAAGCCTTATGATGGTTGGGTATATTGATATTAATCTGTGTAATAGTTAGAATTCCGTATGGGTGCATGATAAAAGGAGTCTCAAAGCTGACACACCAAGCTCTACTCGCACAAAAAGAAAAAGGGGGAATTGTTGGGAATTGGCTTCATGAAAAAGGACATGGGTCTATAGAAAAGCTGTGCGAGCAGAGTTCTGTGTGAAAGAATGTCAGTTTGAGCAGCAAGACTAGGCCTTGGCCGAAAATAGCTGGCTTTGCTGATATCAGGAGAAAAACAGGGACAGTGTGACCTTGGCATAACTTCATAAGTAACTTTTGAAGAAGTTCCCATGAGAAAGCTACGGAACACGCATAGCTGCAAATCACAAGTGGGTGTGTTTTAGTAATGAATAAACATTAGCAATTTGCCATTGTTGTCCAGGCCCATTGCCTTTTCCAGTCTGGCCCATTTCCAGCTTGGGGGTGCTCTTAGGATTAGTCTGGAGGCAAAGATCACACTGTTGTGCGATCACACTGCCTCACCGTGGTGTATAAATTCCTAGCCACAATTTCTCCTATCAGATGATTATACAGGGCTTCTGTTCCCCAATGTCTTTTCCTATGTTCCTCCCCTATCAAATGCCATAATAAGCAAGAGGGAACGATTAGCTTTCCCTGTGGGGTATGAGCCCACCCCTCTTCATTATATGACCCTTCTAAACCTGTAATGAGCTTTTGATCTTCCTTAGTGTATTCTGGCTTACCTTCTAGGGAAATCCACCTATCAGGAATTAAGGCCCCTTCTGTTTTTACCTGTGTTTTGGCCACTTGTTTTGCCTCTCTGTCCGCCAGCTCGTTCCCTTTTTCCAAATCTGAGCTCGCTTTCTGGTGTGCCTTAATATGCATAATTGCTACTTTCTTAGGGAGCTGGACAGCTTCCAGTAACTTCAGTATTTCTTCTGCGTGTTTGATATTTTTCCCTTGAGAACTCACTAGTCCTCTCTCCTTCCAAATTGCTCCACGTGCGTGTACAACTCCAAAGGCATATTTTGAGTCTGTATAAATGTTCACAACTTTGCCCTGGGCCAATTCCAGGGCGCGGGTTAGAGCAATTATTTCTGCCTTCTGTGTGGAGGTGTTCCTGGGCAAAGCCTCCGATTCTATTACCTCTTGGCTGGCAGTGACGGCGTATCCCGCGTGTCGATTACTGTTTAGGACGTAACTGCTTCCGTCTGTGAAGCGAGTTTCCCCGTTTTCCATGGGGCCGTCTTTCACGTCTGGGCAACTGGCGTACGTTGCTTCGATGGTTTCCAAACGGTCACGATGTACCGGTTCTCCTGTGTTCCTGCTGAGAAAAGAAGCTGGGTTGACAATGTTAGCGACTACAATCTCCACGTCATCCCGCGCTACCAATATAGCTTGATATCTCAGGAATCTTTGTGGAGAGAGCCAGTGTCCGCCTTTTGCTTCCCGTACTGCTGATACTGCGTGAGACACCAGAACAGTCATCTTCTGGCCCAGAGTAAACTTTCGGGCTTCCTGTGTATTTAGTATCACAGCCGCAACCGCCCGCAGGCATCCAGGCCAACCTTTTGCAGTCGTGTCTAACTGCTTAGAGAGGTAGGCAACTGCCCATCGATACGGGCCCAGGTTTTGTGCTAATATTCCCAGAGCAATGCCCTGCTTCTCATGGGAGTAAAGAAGAAACAGCTTACTCGCATCTGGGAGTCCTAAGGCCAGGGCCGACATCAAAGCCTTTTTCGGTAGCTCAAAGGCTCGTTCGGTCTCCTTATTCCACTCAAGGTGTTTCTGCTTAGTGGCTGTCAACGCATACAGTGGTTTAACAAGCAATCCGTAATTATAGATCCACAATCGGCACCACTCTGTCATTCCCAGAAAAGTCCATAACTCTTCTACTGTCTGAGGTCTCCCAGTTTGACATATTGCCTCTTTACAGGCCTGTCCCAAAGGTCTTTGTCCCGCACTAATTTCATAGCCCAAATAATTCACTTTGCCTTGCATTACCTGTGCCTTTTTCTTGGATACCCAGTACCCCTGAAGTCCCAGGAAATTCAACAGACTCGCCGCCCACGTCGTACAATCTTTCTCTGTTTTGGTGGCGATCGGGATATCATCCACATACTGCAACAGCTTCCCCTCCTCAGACGGGGTTTCCCAGGATTCCAAGTCTTTCGCAAACCGATTGCCAAAAATGGTAGGCCTATTCTTAAATCCTTGTGGCAAGGCCGTCCAAGTGAGCTGGGTCTTTCGACCGCTCTTGGGCTTTTCCCATTCAAATGTGAGTAAGTTTTGCCTGGCTTCATGGAGAGGGAGGCAAACGAAAGCATCCTTCAAATCTAAAACACTAAACCAAGTCAATTCAGGTGTTAGTACGGTAAACAGGGTCTATGGGTTCGCCGCTACCGGGTAAAGATCTTCAGTTATCTTATTCACCGCCCATAAGTCTTGGACCACCCAATATGACCCATCGGGCTTCCGAACAGGTAATATAGGGGGATTGAATTCAGACTCACACTCTTTTAATAGTCCCAACCGCAAAAATTTTTCTATCACCGGCCGGATTCCTTCTCTGTCTTTCTTCTTTAGGGGATATTGTTTAATTCTTACCAGCTTTTGGCCTTCCTTGATCCTAACTTCAACAGGTGGAGCACTTTTCGCTCTTCCAGGTGCATCGGTAGCCCATACCCCCGGGTACACTTGCTTTAAGATGTCCTCATTAATGATTCCTTCTAGGGGGAGACTGGTTAAGGTTAGGCTCAATATTTGAATATTTTGCTGATCTTTTACCTCCAGAGTAATTTCTCCCTTCTTGAATACAATTTTTGCTCCCAATGGTTCCAACAAGTCCCTTCCCAAAAGGGCCTTTGGGGAGTTCGGCATATATAAAAATTTATGAATGCCCCACTGTTTTCCTAATTTATATTCTAAAGGTTTACAAAACTATGCCTTTTCACTTTGGCCAGTCGCTCCTTTCACCGTGACATAATCATTCCCCGGGGCATCAAAGCCTGATTCAAAACCGAGTATGTTGCTCCTGTATCTACCAAAAATTCTACCTCTTGTTCTGTTTTCCCTAGCTTAATTATAACCAGTGGATCCGCTAGGGTAGATTCCCCAGGTTCTCGTCAGTCTCCCTTCACAGAGGCTACTGTTCCTCCTGTTTGAGCCCTCTGATGCTCCTTGTTCCCTGGGCATTCCCTCTACCAATGACTGAATTTCTTACACAAAGCGCATTGATCCTTGCCCAGTCGGGGCAAGTCTCGTCTAGGCCCTCTTCCCCTTTCTTCCCGAATAACAGCCATTAATTTCCTTTGTCCTTGCCTATATCCTTCTTCTCTGTTACTAAACACCCTCCGTGCTTTTGTGGTACAGAACAGAGATGTAGCAAGAAAGGAAAAAAAAGAAGGGAGGGAGAACAAAGGGAGAGAGACACAAAGACTGGAAGAAGGACAAAGGGATGGCAGAAGAAAAAAATAGTGATAGGCTACAGGACAGAGATGGAGGAGTTCCAAAAAGACACAGGGAGCATGACAGAACGAGAGTGAGAAACAAGGGACAGAGCAGGACAGCACTGGAGGAAAAAACAACTGTCATTGATAGGCTGTGAGAGAGACATGGAGGAAGAGAGAAAAGAGAAGGGACAGCTAGCTGGAGAGGGGGATACAGTTAGAAAGGATGGAAGAGGGAAGGGAACAGAGAGAAATACAGAAAAGATGGCAAGAGGAAGCAAGGCAGAGGGACAGCAATAGAAGAAACAAGGGACAGGGATCTGGACAGATGAAGAAAAAAGCAGGAGAAAAATACAACATGATACGATGGGACAGAAAGTAACACAGAGCGTCAGATGATAATAATGACAAGAGATAGAGAGAGACTATGAAAAGCACAGGAGGTTGGAGAGAGAGAGAAGACATGAATGAAAAGAGTAGAGAGCACCACAAAGGGTCAGGGAAAGAGAAGGACAACAGAATAAAAAAAACCCTCACATATTACACACATGTTATCCACTCATCAAGCCCATTTCAGAGTTACACAGTACCTCAGCCCCTTTAGGAAAAGTAACACATGCGCCCGAGCCCATTTCGGCGCCGCACCACGCCCGAGCCCATTTCACGGTTCTCTACCTACAGCTCCAATTTCAAAGTTCTGCAATCACTAGAGGAAGGAATGCACCCCCTTTCCATTAACCCAGCAGCAGCTACATTTACCTCAAGGTATCTACAACTCGCCCTTGGATGCCTAATTCCAACAGACACTTTCACTTACTTCAACAGCTAAGTTTACCTATGGGCACTAAACGCCCATGCTTCCCTCTACGCTTCCCTTTGTGATTGCCATTAGTACTGTAATTCCCACAAGGACACATAATTACCTGTCTTTTTTACATTTTATTTTCAGTGCTTCATTTGGTCCATTACTCATTCCACATAGATTCAGCTATGTCAGTATTTCAATCCAATTCTACAATGTACTTTTTCTACAATATATAGAAAAGACTTATGGCCTCACTCGTCAAATATTTGACACTATTAGATTTAGTCCTCTTTTAATCACTATTTTTACAAATACATGTAAACTCCAAAAATTTAGCATTACCTGAAGAAGAAATGCCACTATTTAGTACCTGCAATGCTCTACGGAGTGGTCTTTTCCACATTCCTCGCTCCCATTACATACATCGCTGCACATCCAGAAGTTTTACTCCCTGAGGTGACATTACCGCCATGATCCCTGTTCCCGGGCACCAAACGAGTGACCTCCAATCATCTTGACAGACCGTCCACTTCCACACCTCGACACAAAACCAGAAATTGAAAAATATCATTACATCACAAGCTACAAAGAGCAACCAAATATTTTACAAACCCACCACAGACAAATACAGTTACACTCACGCACTTCACAACCCTGGCCTACTCCATGCTGGCCATCTAGTCCAACTCCCCCCACAAAATCCTCAACTGTCTTCCAAAGACCATCCACCGAACAACATATCTCTCTGTGCTGACTGGCAATTACCAGGTTCCAGGGGAGCGCTCCACAGGAACACCGTTCCCGGGAGCCTTGGAAAAAAAAAAAAAAAAAAAAAAAAAAAAAAACACAAACAAAAAAAATCGCCCTGCCTTTGAAAACCCAGGCCCGAGGCAGACCCCAGTCCAAACATTGGCGATCAACACTGCCTCATGGAGCAGCTGGGACCAGGGAAAAGAAAAAATAAATGGGGCAGGGGAGGACACACCAAAAACCAACCCATATCCCAGCTGGGGTTTTTTATTCTAAGTTTGGGGTTTTTTTCCTAATTCCCTGAAAAACATCTCAACTCTACATCCAACCTGAAAGGAAAAAAAAACCAAAAAGGCTTAACCACAGAACCCTACAAGGTTAGAGACATTCACAACACACCACTCGTTCAGATCACATGCACGCCAGCCCTCACTCTCAACTCATCCATCATACCGTCCACAGGCCTCAAGAGGCCGTCACCCCGTCTGCAGCAGCAGGGGCCTCAAAAAAGCACCCTACCTGCAAAAACCCAGGCCCCAGCCCAACCTCCTTCCAACCAACCTCCCCACAAACTGCCCTTCCGTTACACCAACATTTCAACACGCACCATCATCTCCACCATCTGTGCATTTTCAACCCGATAATTAGCTTTCACAGTGCCACGTGTCACAGTCCAACCTCCGTAGCGCCATGTCACCTAAACGCAAGGTTCTTTCAAGCACCTCTCGTGCCCTGTCATCACCTGCAAAAACAACACACAAAGCTTGTCAACAGACACTTCATCCTCGAGAGAGAAGTCCTCCACCACTCCCCTACCCTGCTTCCCACCTATTCCAAAAATAACACATCCTCACAGCCAGTGTCCTCCATGACACTTGAAAAAACCAGAGCATCAAAAACACAGAGCTGTCCCAAAGTTACCGATCGCTCCAAGACCCATCACGCTGCTACTTAGACCTCAAGGCCTTGACCATTTCTAGAGACTTGCCACAAAGCATCTGCATAAACAAGATGAACACCATTGCCCAGTTCCTGCCTTACTCAATGCTAGTTCACAGTCCAATTGCGATCCCCTCAACTCTGCATGCAAAGAGCCCGAAGTCATTAAACCTTCTACGCTGCCTCTACAATGCCATACAAGACACACACAAACATAGAGCCATGTAATTCACATGCAAATGTAATGCCATACAAGGCAGTACTCTTACCTCAGTCAAGGCAAAACAACTCAGAGCCTTGCCATACCAGACAAAACAGAACAGGGCCAATGCAAGAGACTCTCACGTGACAGTCAATACAAGTACAGACCAAAACAATACAAAACCAATACAGAACCATAGAAGGCAAGGCAGTCTCAGGTGGCAATCCATACAAGTACAGAGCACTGCAATATAAAACACAATGCAGGGCCAGGCAACGCGAGACAGTCTCACATGACAGTCGATACAAATACACAACAAAACACCACAGGGCAAAGGCAAATACAGACCAATACAATGCAAGAAAACTGCAAAACACAGCAAAGCAAAGCAGTCTCATAGAGCCACCGGATGCATCTTCCTTCAGAGTCCACTCACGGACTCAACTCCTTACAGTGCTCTGCTGCCTTCCCCCATCGCTCTGTGGGACACATCCTGTCCCTCCACATCTGAAAAAAAAAAACCCAAAACATATTGAATGAGTCACCTGGATGCAGAGCAAGAGCTTCACAACTCCAAAGGTCTTGATTCCATCTACAAAGACCATCTGGAATGCAGCTACAGCCTGTCATTTTAAAAACAACAACAACAAAAAACAACACACAACCAAAAAACAAACAAAAAAACAACACAAAAACCCAACACACACACCCCCCTGCCCACTGTAGGGTTCAATTATATGGAACTTCGTTACTGGCCCTGAAAGTAGCTCATGGTCGCAAGAGAGTTCCAGACACCTTTGAAGGCTCTGAACAGAACAAACAAGAAGATAGAAGAAGAAAGATCCCAATTAGAAAAACACAGGTGCACATTCCACAATAAAGGGAACTTGGCACAACCGACCTCAATTCAGGGGCTTATCTCGACCAGTTGGACTAAGACAAGTTTTGCATGCTCTAACATAGCCAATTATATCCTGTGTGTATGCACGTGTACAGAGCGAGTATAACTAACTGTATCTTATGTTTCTACGCGTGGACAGTATCGATGTAACCAATCACCGCTTACGCTTGTGCGCGTGGACACCACATGCTTGCGTGCAGCAGCCAATCAAAGCTTCTAAACAACTTAGAGAATTGTGTAAGAATGATCAGCTAAGCTCAATAAAGGGGCGACTTTGATCATCATACTGGTGTTCTATCATCCGGGCCCCGCACGGAGTAACCCTAAACCCTACACCCCACCAACCAAAAAAACCCAGGGCCAAACTTGGAGCCCATCACGTGCAAGTCTTAACACCTTAGAGACTCAAATCCGCTTTACTGCCCCTCAACAACCCCTGCCACACGGCTCCAATTGTCTCCGTGAAACACTATCGGCATGGCTGTCCGCGCAGGCCGCTGATGGCTACTCGAGCCAAGATGACTGTACAACCCTCGCCTAAACGGTCTAGGCACATCAACGTTTCACCCGTAGACTCTTATCGCTGTTCCACCTACCCCTGACTCCACACCCTCCCAGGCAGAGCAGCTCCAAGCCAAGCACACCGTGTGCAGAACGTCACCACGTGGAACGCCACCAACGAGGTGATTCAACGAGAGAGAAAACTCTCAGCAAGAAGAATGACCCCCGGACGGGAGGCGCCGTCGGGCAAGATGACCTACGGGGCCGCAACCGCGAGGCCAGGAGGCTCCACAGCAGACCCAGAGGAGTCAAACGGAGCGGCCCGTTACAAGACAGCACTGTCAAAACCCAGACGACAGATGCGCCAGAAGCCTGGCATCGAGACCTAAGGATGTCAGGATGCGGGGAAGAAGTCCCACTCCGAGAAAACGGACGGCTAGAGAGCAGAGCTGCCGATGCAGGCTGAAAAAATGCTGCCATAGAGCACTGACCGGAACCCGCCAAGACCGATCCATGCTTTAGAGCTCCGAGCGCAAGAAAAGAAGCACCCGATTGGCACCGGGCCAATAAGTAAGAGCATTCAAAACCCTAGGGACAGCACCCGAAGCGCATGCCTTGCTCCTCTGGCGCAAAGCGCGACAAGGACATCGAGACCTGAGGAAGGTCTAAGCGCACAAGACAGACTACACAAACTACACGCCACCGCGGACACGGGCTGGAACTGCCCTGCCCGGCACACACGGGTCTCGTGCTGAAAAGCAACCCGCTCACTTCTCCTGCGCAAAGGCGACTGCTTTGGGACAGCCCTCTCTCCTGCGCTAACTTTAAAACTCCTCCCTGCTATTCCCAGCTTTGTCCCTTCCTCTCAGCCTGGTCCCTCAACTTAGCTTTCAGAGGGCTGAGGGTCCAAATCCATCCTCCACAAAACCACACGGGCTAACTGGGATGTTCCTCAAGGGGAACATTGCTCTTCAACATCTGCAATGAAAAAAACAAACACAAACAAATCAGAAAAGGGAGTAAGCATCCCGCTGGCCAACGCCAACTACTTCCCCAACTCCCCCCTCCTCACAAGTGCCACCGTGTTCACTTCCCCACTCATTCCAGACTCAGACCCTGCAGCCATCATCACTCGTGGTATCTAAGGTACCGAGAGAAACCACATTAGCGTGGCACTCGTGAGAAGCCATCGGCCCCACGCTCCTCCTCGCTAATCCACAGCTCACCTGAAACGCTCATCCAATTCAAAGATAGCCCACACAGCACCTCCACAACAGAAGGTAAAGGCTGAACCGAGCAGCCCCATAATACTTTGCTATTCAACACCGACCCGGCCGACGACCGCCTCACCTTCTCGGACCGCTCACCGGCATGCAGCTTTTCGGGAGACCTTATAGCAGACTTCACGGTACGTAAAGGGTGCCTATAAGAAACCTGCAGAGGGACTTTTTACAAGGGAGTACAGCCATAGGACAAGGCGGTAACGGCTTTAGTCCTAAGGAGGGTACATTTAGTTTAGGCGTTAGGAAGACGTTTCTCACTAGGGGTGGCGAGGCACTGGAACGCGTTGCCCAGAGAACCTGCGGATGCTCCCTCCCTGGAAGCATTCAAGGCCAAGTCAGATGGGGCTTTCAGCAACCTGGTCTTGCGGACGGCGTCCATGGGGGAGGGTTGGAACTAGAGGATCTTTATGGTGCCTTCCAACCCAAACCATTCTACGATTCTATGACATTCAAATCCAACTGCAAAACTCCTCTGAGAAGGGCTGGTGAACCCTCCTCCCTTTCCCCAGCAGTCCCAAAACTTAAGAAACCCCTTTTCTTCTCCTCAACTGTCAGGAAAGGAACCCCACTGCTTCCTGACACCTCCTGCCCTCAATCTGCACTCCTGAACCCCCTTCAGTGGCTACTCCTCAAGAGCCGCTCTTCTGAGCAACATCCCAAATTCTGGGGGCACCCCCTAACCTACAGCTCCCCAGAGACTCTGAGCTCTGCTACATGCCCACAAAAGAAAGTCAAGTCCCAAGCCTTGTAATCTACAAGGGGCCTGCCACCAGCTGCAAAGATTCTAAGGACAACGTGGCATTCTGTGGGCAATGAGGAAAGGCACCCCAAAACCTGAAGGGCACTGTGCCTCACGGCCCTTCTGCTTTCATCAGTAGTACTAAAACTCCATGGACAAATACATACAAGATGCTCACCCTAACCCCTGCTAAACAATGTCACCATCAGTCCCGTTAAGAGAGATAACAACTTACACAGCAGAACTGTTAAAAAACCAACGTTCCTTCTTCAATAAAGTTGGGAATTGCAGGAAAACACAATGCATGAAGAATAAAAAAAAAACCAAACAACAAAAAAAACCCCAAACAATGCATACTATTAAACCATCTTTCTACCCCTGAACTGATGCAGAACCTGACACTAGGCCTAGTAGATGTAGAAATAGAACGTATGTTTAGACTCAGTGTATTGCTAAATAAAAGACTCAGGAATTTGTTAGAAGGTTAACAACTGCCTCTGTAAGTTGATTTACGTAGACAAGCCAAGGACATAAAGCACAAGATTCCTGTGTCTGTAATATAAGACAAAATAACATGCCCTCTTTGAGGAGGTATTCTGTTTGATAAGAAAATATGTTCTGTCTCTTGTGGTGACTGAGCCAAAAGCTAGGTGATAAGCAGAGAAGTTGTTTGTGGGGCCCAGAAGGGGATCGTACTGCGCAAACTCGTACAACAAAGTTCAAACAGCGGACAAGTGAGGAAGACTATGGAAGACCACCAGAGGACTCCAGAAGACCACCGAAGACCTTCAACACGCATGCATAAAGGACATTTACATATGCTAATGACTTCTCGGAAAATCAATGAATATGTATATTATTTCTCAGAAATTTTATGAATATGTATGTAAGGCAGGTATTTAACCTATACAATTAGACCCAGCCAGAAAGCACATTTGGAGGAGCGATCCTCCGTTCTTCCAGCGCTGCAATAAAGAATACTTAACTCCATCACTGAATGCTCATTTCGAGAAACAGAACACTCGAAACAAAATTACTGACCTGAAAAAAAGAAAGGGGGAAAAAAAAAAGCTGCATACAAGTGTGTCGTGGTTTCAGCCCAGCCGGTAACAAAGGACCACGCAGCCGCATATCATGTCTGAATAAATGTGAGTTTAGTAGGTGTATATGTAGATACACATTCAGAAATGCACAAGAACTGAAAGGAGTAATCTGTAACTGGTAGACTAAGAACGCTGCAATAGCATGCAATGTAAATCAACATGCACCTATAAGGAAGGGAAGGGAAGTACAGAAACATTCTTCTGGATTTAAAAAAAACCAAAACGCAGCAATGGTAGGAAAAGGTACTTGGAATGTGCCACTTTCAATCCACTGAAACGACGTCTGCAACAGCAGTAAGAACACTGGCAAACTACCTTCTCTGTTCCACAGGGCCTTGAAACCCATACGCATTGTCTGTTGCCAGTTGCCCTTAGGAAACAAAGATATTAAATAGGGCAAATCAGAAGTAACTTGAACCAATCCCTCCCACCCAGCTATAAACCAGGACCATATACAGCCCTTGCAGACTACACAAGACCCTGTCTCATTCCAGCCATATCATTAGCACAAGCTGTGCAAACCCATGCAAATCAACAGGTTTTCCAGGCATAAAAGCAGACTCCAACAGCAGTTAAGCCACTTCTTACAACTGACAAGGTCATACTTCCATCACTGATCATAGCACAAGAACAAAAGAGAATGGGTCTTTATTGTCCTTCATGAACTTGAGGGGCTGCAAGAAACCAGTGAAGTTACAAGCCTGGATTCTGTAACGTCGCTACCAGCATAATTTCCAGATCAAAGATCCGGCCTCCTGTTAAGATCATCAAACATAATTTTGAGTTCAGGGGACAGGTCATCACAACACTATGTTAGGTAGAGTATAAAACCTTATCATCAGATTCTCAGCTAGTTTAAGTCAATGTATTCTGTGTGTTCCGCTGAAGTCAATGAAACTAAACACACTATCATAGGAAAAAGATATTTCAGCACGCCTCAGACCTGGAAAACTATCTTGAAAAATGCCCGTAACTTTTAACACAAATTCTCTGCACTTCCCACGATCTCTCAACAGCGAGCAGTAGTAAGACCCTAACAGTTACTTGCAACCTATTTCTTGCATAGCATTCCTAATAAATAAGATTTTTGCAGCTACTCACAAAAATCAATAAGCAAAGACATTTGTTCCAAGACTTAAATTTCTTGTATAATTTAAAAAACTATCAAAACTCTGTAAAGTAAAATAGATACATTTACCTACTAATGTAGGAAACTACAGACAAACTTCAGGAAATGACCAAAGGTGCAGAGGATAGGCTAATGCCTATTAGCATTAGGTAGAAAAACAAGGTAGAAAAGGTAGAAATGCCTATTAGCATTAAGGTAGAAGAACAACAACAACAACAACAACAAAAAACCCCCAGAAGTTCTACAGAAAAATGAGTGAGCAGCCCACAGCACTGGCAGACAACAGATTTTTTTATCCCCGCTTCCTCCACCCCTTCTTCTTACCCCCCCACCCCCGTTTTTTTTTAAAGGAAATAATTATTCTATTCTGAAACATATTGCCAGTGATGCAGTTGAAGCCAAAAGTTTAAATGAGTTCAGGAGAGAATTAACCGAATTCTAACACATGTGCCAACACAACTGCTATAAAAAGCATCTGCATCATGGTGAAATGCAAACAGCTACTCTGAGAATGACACATTATTATTCACTAAATTTGCCTTTTACCCTGTTGTATAGTTACTAATGTTGAAAAGAGTCACTGCTGTGCAAGAAACTAAAACTTACAGCGCTTTATGCTCGGAGAGAACTGTGGCCCATCAGCTCGTGGCTGTGAAGTCTTACAACTTAACACGTTGCAGTTGCGCACCAGCAAGTTCTGAGGCGGACTGCCGACTGTATTCAATAGTCACAGCTTATGTAGGAGGATATGATAAACTTTACTTATTTGCCTTTAACCGATGCTCCAAATATGTTAAAGTCGTTCTTAAAGCAGGTTACTGGTTTGATTACCCTTCATACAAAATCCTCCTTCAAATGGAGGTTTCTCTTCTCTTCTTTTCAGATTTAAGGCATGAACAGAAACCACACCTGCATCATCACTGAAATCAGTGCCTATTTTTCAATAAACTTTAGCAGCAGCATCAGAATTCGTCCTCAAGTACCGTTCATAAAGCAAATGCTTCATTCTTCAAAACTTTTTTTAGCAAAGGTTAGTAATGCTGTACCACAGACTCTCACGCCCAGTCACGCATGTTCTTCCCGAGACTGTTACGCAGCTTAGTATTTTAAAAATCACCATCCTAACTGCGTACCTGATACTACTGGTTCTCCCCTTTTTAAAGTCTGATGTTAAGGAAAAGCTGCAAGTCCTACAAAACCAGGCAGACTTGCTTGTTCATGCCAAAGAGAAAAAGGTTAAGCATTATTAAAAAATAAGACTATTGCCTACCTTTAAGTATCCATAAAGCTATCAACATGAACCGTATGGTGGCCTGTTAGCATCGCTATTTGAACACGGGCATGCAAAATGTCCTTCAGTTAAATTCCAAACTCTATGAAGTAATTGGTGGGCAATTCCCCAAGGATAAAACGTCTATCAAAAGCCAACAGTAAGCCAGAAATCTCTTTCCGTTTCATAGGGTAAAAAAAAATAAATACAGTGAATCCTGAAAAAAGAAATAGATATTAGACAGGGAACGCCTATATACTTATAGGGCAAGTAATAAAACATTTAGTGTTTTGATTTTATTTTTTTTTATGTCATCACAATAGTTAGACAAACATGGAAACATTTGCAACAGCAATACTTGGGTCACTTTAAAATCTTGGTAACACTGAAATACAGGGCAGCGAAAGCTAATGATGTGGGGAGGGGACTTTAGGTCTTCTTATTTTCATACACATTCACACACACACACACACACACACACATAGATATATACACACGCGCACTCCACAACTCCAAAGAGCTATCTTAACTATGTCTGCCAGTAAACGGAAATAGTAGGCAGAAAGGAACCATATCTATACTAAGACAGTTAGCTGTGCCGTAAAACTGAAGATCACTGCGACCAGTGCCATCTTAAAGAAGAAAAAACAACCACCACCAACAACAACCAAAAAACCTGAAAGGAACCATCACTGTGCATGTCATAAGCATGAAGTTATTTTAACCTGATGACTACTCTGCTCTATACTTTAAGCATCATGAAGTTTTTATGTATTTTTAAAGTCTAAGGTTATTATTTTAAATGGCCTACTTGTAGTGGCAGCCCAAGTAGCATTCTGGAGAACACCACAGTGCCCACAACTTCTACAGGTCAGTGCAGTCTGATCAAGCACTACATTTCTAGGGGAGGAAAACAAAAAACCACTACCGCTCATTTATTCAATTGAAAAGCTTATTACCTGCACCTTCCAAAGCAACAGGCTACAGGAACACTGAATGCAAAGTAAACCAGACCCATCTGGAATACTCTGACTCAGTCTCAGCTCCAAGTTACACATCTTTCATTTCGTATTTGAAGGGATTAACAGCATTTGGATGCACAGAAACTGTCTTTACAGTGAAGTCTGCAGACCTCCGAGTCAAAAGTTAAAATGTCTTCCTAAATTATAACAGTATTAGCACTTCCTCTGAAAAGGAGTGAAAAAAACACAACCAGGGAAGGAGGAAAGTGACACAACACCAAGGGTTTTTTTCCCAGAGATTACAAAATCCTGAGAGAACAAGATGCTTGTGCTATCAGAATAAAAATCCCCAAAGAAACAAAAGAGTTTACCTTTCCCTTGGAAAAGTTACTTTTGAGTCAAGATCTGCCCTTTTTCTCTCCCAAGCATGAAATCTCTCTTCAGCTTAAGACTCTCTTCTACTGCAGTAGAAATTTAGTGCACATGCTGGAACCTGGACAGAATCTTATTTAAAAAAACAAACAATACAATAGTACTACAGTGGCTAGAAATCTTTTACATATTCTGATGAAAAGACTCAACTTATTTCTAGGAAATAAAGTGTTTGGGGCCAAAGCCAACAGATGATGTTCATGTAAGGTTAAATTTTTATTTTTTTTTTTTTTTTTTTTAAATTGATATATTGAAAAAAGCTGGAGAAGGAAGCGGGGACAGAAATGAAAAACCACTCAGGGAGTCAGTGGTATAGACTGTCACCATGCAATCTCAATATTGTAATTGCAGATCACATAGTCAGAACAAGCCAGTCAAAAGTAGCACACTCCCTGGGAGAGGGGCGGGATTCTCTCTCCCCTTGTCTTTCAAGCCAAGACCCAACTAGCAGAAGGCAGCTTTTCTGTCAGATAAAGCAAGGCAAAAGGATCATGTACAGCAACTTCCTTGCAGCCTCTTGCTCCTGAGCACCCTTCTTCACCTCTTTCTTTCTTTCTCTCTTTCTTCTGGTGATGGGAAGGCAAAGCATGTTCTGTTCCTGTGAGCCCATACTGCTTGTCCCTATAGTCACAGCAGGCACCTGTGATTCCTCTCCGAAGACATTTACGCATAGAAATCAGTTGAGTGGTGTGTTACGGAAGCATAAGCTGCAGTGGACGTGATTTTGAATCAGTTAATTTTGTGCCCACCATGACAAAATAAAACCAGCAATTTCTTACTTTATAGAAATTCTCCTAAAGTAGTAGTTGCCCCCAACAGCTGTCAAGTTTTTGTATCACAGGAGAACAAATGCAGCCAAAAGAACATTTTCTCTAAAAGGACCGCTCCGAACTACACAAGCAGGCAGGCCCAGGCAGCTGCCGATTTAATAAAGCGTATGTACACAGCACCACTTAGTGGTGCAAGCGGAGTCACCGCTGACAGGAATGAGAAGCTTGAACACCAACCTTCCCGCCCCGGCTCCCTGGACATGAACGATGTCTGGTCTGTCTGTCCTCACTCGCAAAATACCACTACAATGCCTTTACTACAAGAGAGTACATCTGCCAAGCAAAACAAGTCCAAGAGGGCTGAACCTCAAGGCCAGCAGAACCAACGGCTGCTGAGCATCAAACAGATGCATCCACTCTGAAGAGCTTTCAGAATTCTGCAGCACTCTACCACACGGTTTCTGGCGACACAGCCTGAAGCAGGGTTTAAACAAATGATCCAGCTTAGTATCTGCCTGTAGTGCAAAGAATAGCAATCTCTTGGCCCACGATTTGGGTTTTATATAGACTTGGGCCATAAACAAATGCAACAGATGTAGAAAAACTGAAGACCGACAGCAACTGGAACGTAACTACTCTTTTTCCACTCCATCAACCCGTTGGAAAACTAACTCCCTCGTGCACTTACGTAACTGAGCACAAAGAGAACAAAAAGAAAGGCTTTTATTCAGAACAAATTAGTGTGTCTTTACAGGAAAGTAACGGTTTCAACTTACAAAACCAGCATCATCATTAGTGATGCACCTTTCCTGAATAAGGGATAAAAGAAGAGGATAACCATTGCTTTTACTGATACGTTCTTAATAATTAGCTGAGCACTTCTAAAGAGGAAGAACTTTGCTGCTTTCAGGACCGAAGTAAGAAAAAGTCTAAAGCATAGTCTTCCTGACGTGGGAAGACGTGTCCGCAAGAGAGGCACAAGATCCGATACAGAAATGTATCTACGTCTCGCTGAAAATTTGCACTCTAAGCATCACCAGCTTCTGCTTCCAGGGCAGTATACCACCAGCTTAACCGGAGGGTAGTAATTTTACCCCACACAAGAAGTCAGAACACGCGCTATCCTTTAAGGAGGCAGAACAATAACCAAAGCAGAAAGAGGCTTAGAAATTAAGGCAAGATGGCACTTGCTCAGACACACAGTGAGGAGGTGCAAGCTGGGTAAGACAGCAAAATGGAGATTGTTCCTCGTTCACACAGAGCTCATTTCGACTCGAGTTGGTCATCCTCTCCTCTTCCCACAAAATTAGGAATGCTTTTACGTAGGAAGTCCTGACTTTGTAGCCATCTATGCCGACAAACAACAAACTATTCTAGGTCTGCTCTTGTGGTATTTAGGAAGTCGCAGAATTCAGCTTAGGGATGCATAATCACAGTATTTAATTACTGTTGCAGTACTGACCTACCTACACCAGCAGATAATAAACTAAAAATCATAGTGCTTCTGATTTGGTATAAGCCAACAGACCTCCGGATTTTTTTCAGAGCACGTAAAGGTACAGCTCTCTGGGCATCACATGGTAATCATAACTGCCAAATGACTTGACAAGCTTGTAAACATCCAAACCGCTGCAAACACATCTATACATACAATAATGGATAAAACGTAGATGCATTCCACCTACACGCTTATGCAGGCAAACACTCGTGAGTTAAAAGCCACTGTATGAACCAGCTTACGGAGCGCTTAACAAAGCCAGTGATTCCCTGGCACACCTGAAGACCATAAAAACATTCACCAAATAAAGTTAGGGACATGCTCTTTTTTTTTTTTTTTTTTTTTTTTTTAAACTGTAACGTGTACTAAGACAGCAAGATCACTTTTCCAGCGTCCTTCATACACACATATGCCCCAGAAGCTACTTGAAATTACCTTGTGTAATGGAATTGTCTGGAAAGCTCAGCTTAAAGTAGCTGAGCTCAGTGACTGATTGATTTACAGGTACAGAAAATAAATGCATGCAGCATTTTAACAAGGACGACTTACCAGTGTTATGTTATTTCCATTTAGCAAAATCTGGTCTAGCTTTGTGATTCTTCTGCCCTCAGACGGAGTCTCACTGAAGCAGCGTTAAAAACAAATAAGTAAGCACACATAACCAGGGACAACAGTTCCAGTTTTGATTACAGAATAAATCTCTACATTAAGATGGCAGTTGTTGGAACTAAGAAATGAATTGGCCACGCTGCAGCCTGATCTTGACAAATTGACCGCCTGGATAAAGCAAGCTATCTGGCAACTAAAAAGATCCATTGTACTTTTCTGCTCAGTACACCTAAAGATACAGATTCACCCTCGAAATCTCGGCAATATCTTGAATACCACCAACACTCAGAACAGGTTTCAAATAGCAACGTGGCAGGACAAAGTAATAAATGCTTATCCTTAAGTCTGCTAACTCTCTAAGCCTTTGCCTAGACCTTAAGGAAATGTAAAAACAAACAAACTACTGCAAAGTTCAACACACAATCCACACAAAGTTAAGGCTATCAAGTAGGAACCTGATTACAAGTATAAATCATGCAACAGCTACTCTATGACATGGATGTCCTGAACAGATCATCCTCTACAGTGTAAGTCCAAGGTACAAACCCTTCAGCTGGCAAATATTCCAAAAACATAAAACCTCTTTGCTTACAGAGCTTACACAGTATTTTTCCCCAGGAAACCAAACGTTCAAGAGGAACAGGAGGCAGAAACAACACTTGCAATTCTGTAACGTCTTCTAGCACCGTATCTGAAAAACCAGTTTCAAGGAAAATAAGGCCCCGAATTTAAAAATAGAACTATTTCCAGTTATTTCCATCTCACGCTGAGCTGTGATTTTACCTGTAAAATAAAAAAAAATCAGAACAAGACAACTGATCCATACAAAAAAGGCTCTCCTATCCGGTGAACTCAAACCTCTCAAAAGCAGTAACATCACTGAGCTGGAGCATAAACTGGACGGCCTTAAACACCTCCATCAAAGGATACGGACAAAGTCATCGAGTCCTAGAAGCGTTCCCACAATTTCTGATCGCTCTTCATCACAACATGAACGCGTGCGTGGACCTACGCATTTGTCCACAAGTTCTGTAGATTGAAAGGCACAAGATATTGCTTTGTAGAACATACATGTTTTCCAGCAAAAACCTTAACGCTGTGGCGGCAAAAAAAGTCATTGCCGCGGGCACTGGTGAAAAGCACAGAAAGAAGGCGAAAAAAAGAGACAGGAAAAAAAACACAGTAAAAAAACCCGCTTCCTCAACTGCTGCCGGCAGGTACCTCCACAAGTTCCTGCGGCCGCAGGAACACGTTCCCTCCACCGAGAACCTCCCTCCACCTCGGTGCCGCCGGGCTGCAGCACATCACCGCGGGTCTGCCGAGCGCCAACGCTCGTCCCCAGCCGGCCTTTGCAAACCTCCTTTGCCCGGAGCCACCCCCCCCCCCGCTCGCTGCCCGCGCCGGAGACCGGGACGCCCCAGCGCCTCTCCGCCGCCGCGGGCAGGGGCCGCGCCGCTGACAGGCCCGGCCGCGGCTCCCGAGCGGCGGGAAGCCCCGCGGCCTCAGGCGGACGCCTGACTGACGAGCCCGGAGGGCCGCCGCGCCAGCAGCCCCGGCCCCTCAGCCCCGGCCCGGCGAGGATTTTTCCCTCGCCGGCCAACAACGACGGACGCTGCGGCCAGACCCGCGCACTTCACCGCGGCTGCGAAGGCGACGGGCTTCGCCGCCCGCCACCGCGCCGACGCGGGGGGGTGGCGCGGGGCCGCCCGGCCCCGGCCCGGCCCGGCCCCGGCCCCGGCCCCCTCGCCCCATCCAGCCGAGCCGCTCGCCCTCCCTCGCCTCCCGCCACCTCCGCACAGCCCCGCACCCCCGGGGTGAGCTGAGCTGATGGGCTGAGCTACAGCCTCCCCAGAAACCTCTGCCCTGACACCAGAGTCTCTCTGAAAACAGTTTCTGACCTCTTTTGGCACGTCACAAGATAGTAACCCAAACCACAAGACCATGTCTCTCCTACTTTGCTCTGTTGCAGAAGAATCTCAGCTTGCAAAGCACATCAGTTTTCCGTAACACAGATAACCAGGGTTCACACAGTCAGACTTTTCAGTCAGAAGGCCACAGAAAGAATCGTAAAGAGACCGAGTATCTTTTCCTTAAACATCCTGTTTACAGACAGCTATGTTACCTCCAAGTGCTATGAAAGTTACTTTCTCTAAAACTATCTTCCATTTAGTTTTCCTTCCCCCCCCCGAAAACAATCTTATAGCTTAATCCTCATAGGATTTTTTTTCAAGTTTTGGTTTTTTCTAACGAGTATCAACACATGAACACTCTAAATAGTTTCAGGAAGTTCAGTATTTGCTACAGTTGCACTTGATCCAACATCCCACTTTTTTTTCCACCAAGCAAAGGAGTTCAACCAAGTTTCTTTCAAGAGCCATACAGGAGAAAGTACAGATTCTGCTCTGTCTGCTAACAAGCAGGCGAAGGAGCTGCTACTAATTTGAATACTATACAGGCTCTGCTGTGCCCATTTTCAACTGGGGAAGAGAAATAGCCCATCCTGTTTGAATATTTAGGTCCACATTTTCTCATTTGCAAAGCAGATCCACTGCCTTGGGAGACTGACCAGAATTACCTGGAACAAACATTCTGTTTGCCTAGGATCTGTTTGTTAGTTGAGAAAACAGTCACTACGTCCCTGTGATAATATGACACGATTTCATCACTACATTTCTGTCTCAAGGGGCCCAGCTGTATTTTATTTTCTCGTAACACAGTATCTATCCAATTCCGGTCTCTGACTTAAGAGATGAGCAACATGCAATTTCTTCAATGTCTACTTATCACGTGAGGAAGTCAACAAACCTCTTTTCACAGTTACAAGCACTTTTCAAAGATGTGACAGTTCCCTCCGGTCATCAGCTGACCCTGAACAAGTTGGAAAATATAAAAGGATCAATAAATGTGAGAAAGACCTTTGGTATGAGGGAACCCAGACAAACCGGTGCAGCAGCTTTCTTCCCTATTGATTGGAAGAGAATGCTGTTTGGCTGCTGCTTCTACGGATAATCCACAAATTATTTGCTATTCTTCTTAGCCAAAGGGCTAAGGCAGTGCCATCAGCAACTTCATAATATACGCTGAAACAAGAAGCAGATATTACAGCTCCAAGTCTGAGGAAACAGCATCAATGTGATTAACACAGCTCTAACATGGAAGGCCTGGTAAGTGGCAGTGGTATAAGGCACTAGCAATTTATCAGGGCTCTCTTTCAAATGCTGGCATTTTCTGTGACTTGGATTTTGCCTATTGTTATGAGATCATTACATCACCTATCACACAAGTGTAGCTTTGTTAACTTTCAAAGAAAAGCTGCTAGACAATATACAACACAAAGTTAGACAAGCGAGGGAAGTACACAGTGATGTCACAGGCAATCTGGAATTGGGCACCCGACTTGAATTCCTGGCTTTGAAAACCTCTCTCCAAATGACTTGCCATCCTTTCACTAAGATCCAGCAGCAGTTCTCTCCTGTGCCTCATGCTCTTCTGTAGTCAGCCAAAGCCCACGGAGCTGCACTGTAAGCTTGAAGACCAGGGTGCCAGCTTCGTGTCCTATTTCTGTCACCTAGTTCTTATGTACCGTTTCTTGCTAATCAAAAGGCCCAGTGAATCCTCGTCACACATCACACTTGAGGTAGTACATCCAAGCATTATTTCTGCCGCGCTACATTTGCACGGATTAGCTGCTGAACCCTCCAGATGATGTACTGCTTTTCAAGAAGGGTGTAGTATAACTGGCGAGGGTCTACAGTAAGTCCAAGAGGGTGCTCAACGATGTACAGGAGTCTGACTTCAAAGCATAAATTGAAAAACAGCCGCTTAACCTAGAAAGGGCAATACTGAAGAGAAAGAACAATGTTTAAACTCTAAAAGGTAGCTATAAGGAAGAACTTTTCTGTGCATCCACTGCACACAGTTACACGGAACCATGGGGCTTAAATTACAACCTGAAAAACTTAGGGTATGTGGCAATCTTTGCAACAGTAGTAATAATTACAGGAAATGTTTAAGAATAAATTAGGCAAGCATTTGTCAAGAATGGTACAGAAAGTTGATCATTCACCTCTAGAACGAGAGCAACGCTAGACTATCTTCAAAGGTTCTTCTTTCCCCAGTGCTGTCCCTCTCTGTATTTCTACGCTCACCCAATACAAGCATCATCCCCAGCCGTGTACTTACAATTCTATATGCATATGCACATGTCTAGAGATGCACATTTATTTCTTCGTTACACACAGCTGAAGGAGAGTACTCATAGGCAAGACAATTTACATAAACAGCTTCTGAAAGTAAAACACCTCAGCCTCTTGCAAAACGTCAGCCCAACAGAACACCGGGAGCGGTATGTAAATCCTTATGCCAAAACTGCATTCTCTTAAATCTTATGAAAACCATTTCTAACGTAAAGCCTGACCTGACTGGTCTATTTTCTGACACTCCCCTTCTCTGTCATCAGGTACTTATTAGATAGTAAAACAACTGACGGGGTAAACACCATAACTAGCACAATAGCTGACTTCCGTAGCAGTTGCATATCAGGTCTGAATAAATGCGAGTTTAGTAGGTAGATACACATTCAGAAATGCACAAGAACTGAAAGGAGTAATCTGTAACTGGTAGACTAAGAACACTGCAATAGCATGCAATGTAAATCAACATGCACCTATAGGGAAGGGAAGGGAAGTACGGAAACATTCTTCTGGATTAAAAAAAAAATATATACGCAGCAATGGTAGGAAAAGGTACTTGGAACGTGCCACTTTCAATCCACTGAAACAATGTCTGCAACAGCAGTAAGAACACTGGCAAACTACCTTCTCTGTTCCACAGGGCCTTGAAACCCATACGCATTGTCTGTTGCCAGTTGCCCTTAGGAAACAAAGGCGCTGCGATCAGTAGAAGCGTGTAGAACACCAAAAATGAAACTTTTGAGTATGTCACATGCAAGATCCTCATTCTCCGTACAGTCTACAAGGTTACACAATTGTAAAATACTTTGTAAGAATGAAAATCCTGAAGTTTGCCTTGGATTATAAAAGTTTTAAAACTCCGTTTTGAGGTTTTTTTCCAAGGGTTTTAGAAATAAAAGCATCTTGGTAAAGTGATTTTCACACACTGCACAGACACAAGCAGTGTTTCTCCCACTGCGAGAGGAGTATCAAAATACTCTTATCTAATATGTTATAGACAAAAGTGACCAAGGTCACAGGAGAATCTGTACTTTCCCACTGATTACAAGGAACGGGCCAGCTGCTTTGTGCCTCCTATGCAGCTGGAGCATGCAGTTGCCTGGTAACTTGTTCCGAGCTATTGCATCTTAATCACATATACATGGAGGAATACCAAGCTGACCGCTTAGGTTTATCAGCCAAAACAGTTTACAGCAACACAATAGTTTAGAGCAATTCAGGAAGTTTAACACTGAATTTAGGTATGCGCTTATATGGTTTGACGAACAGAACTTTTATAAATGAAAGGGAAACAACAGGTGACTTTAGAGCATACAAAAGGTATAGTCTACAAACCAAATATCAATTATTAGCAATGTTTCCCTGTTCAAAGGGCATCACTTGCTGTCTCAGACTCAACAAGCATGAACTGACAGACTGTTATGATTTGAAAATTTTAAAAAAGTTCTAATAGTGTGCCCAAAACAGAGCTGTTTCAGTGTTCAGGCTAGACTCGTTGTCTCCAGTAAATACATATCTTAATTCTAACACAGGATAAAAACCGATTTATAAATTTCCTCTTGTAAAAATGAAACTGTTCCAATCACCCTGTTCACTCCTATTTAAGATATTAAATAGGGCAAATCAGAAGTAACTTGAACCAATCCCTCCCACCCAGCTATAAACCAGGACCATATACAGCCCTTGCAGACTACACAAGACCCTGTCTCATTCCAGCCATATCATTAGCACAAGCTGTGCAAACCCATGCAAATCAACAGGTTCTCCAGGCATAAAAGCAGACTCCAACAGCAGTTAAGCCACTTCTTACAACTGACAAGGTCATACTTCCATCCCTGATCATAGCACAAGAACAAAAGAGAATGGGTCTTTATTGTCCTTCATGAACTTGAGGGGCTGCAAGAAACCAGTGAAGTTACAAGCCTGGATTCTGTAACGTCGCTATCAGCATAATTTCCAGATCAAAGATCCGGCCTCCTGTTACGATCATCAAACATAATTTTGAGTTCAGGGGACAGGTCATCACAACACTATGTTAGGTAGAGTATAAAACCTTATCATCAGATTCTCAGCTAGTTTAACTCAATGTATTCTGTGTGTTCCGCTGAAGTCAACGAAACTAAACACACTATCATAGGAAAAAGATATTTCAGCACGCCTCAGACCTGGAAAACTATCTTGAAAAATGCCCATAACTTTTAACACAAATTCTCTGCACTTCCCACGATCTCTCAACAGCGAGCAGTAGTAAGACCCTAACAGTTACTTGCAACCTATTTCTTGCATAGCATTCATTTTTATTTTAATTTTAAAAGGGGCAACTAATACATAAGATTTTTGCAGCTACTCACAAAAATCAATAAGCAAAGACATTTGTTCCAAGACTTAAATTTCTTGTATAATTTAAAAAACTATCAAAACTCTGTAAAGTAAAATAGATACATTTACCTACTAATGTAGGAAACTACAGACAAACTTCAGGAAATGACCAAAGGTGCAGAGGATAGGCTAATGCCTATTAGCATTAGGTAGAAAAACAAGGTAGAAAAGGTAGAAATGCCTATTAGCATTAAGGTAGAAGAACAACAACAACAACAACAACAAAAAACCCCCAGAAGTTCTACAGAAAAATGAGTGAGCAGCCCACAGCACTGGCAGACAACAGATTTTTTTATCCCCGCTTCCTCCACCCCTTCTTCTTACCCCCCCACCCCCGTTTTTTTTTAAAGGAAATAATTATTCTATTCTGAAACATATTGCCAGTGATGCAGTTGAAGCCAAAAGTTTAAATGAGTTCAGGAGAGAATTAACCGAATTCTAACACATGTGCCAACACAACTGCTATAAAAAGCATCTGCATCATGGTGAAATGCAAACAGCTACTCTGAGAATGACACATTATTATTCACTAAATTTGCCTTTTACCCTGTTGTATAGTTACTAATGTTGAAAAGAGTCACTGCTGTGCAAGAAACTAAAACTTACAGCGCTTTATGCTCGGAGAGAACTGTGGCCCATCAGCTCGTGGCTGTGAAGTCTTACAACTTAACACGTTGCAGTTGCGCACCAGCAAGTTCTGAGGCGGACTGCCGACTGTATTCAATAGTCACAGCTTATGTAGGAGGATATGATAAACTTTACTTATTTGCCTTTAACCGATGCTCCAAATATGTTAAAGTCGTTCTTAAAGCAGGTTACTGGTTTGATTACCCTTCATACAAAATCCTCCTTCAAATGGAGGTTTCTCTTCTCTTCTTTTCAGATTTAAGGCATGAACAGAAACCACACCTGCATCATCACTGAAATCAGTGCCTATTTTTCAATAAACTTTAGCAGCAGCATCAGAATTCGTCCTCAAGTACCGTTCATAAAGCAAATGCTTCATTCTTCAAAACTTTTTTTAGCAAAGGTTAGTAATGCTGTACCACAGACTCTCACGCCCAGTCACGCATGTTCTTCCCGAGACTGTTACGCAGCTTAGTATTTTAAAAATCACCATCCTAACTGCGTACCTGATACTACTGGTTCTCCCCTTTTTAAAGTCTGATGTTAAGGAAAAGCTGCAAGTCCTACAAAACCAGGCAGACTTGCTTGTTCATGCCAAAGAGAAAAAGGTTAAGCATTATTAAAAAATAAGACTATTGCCTACCTTTAAGTATCCATAAAGCTATCAACATGAACCGTATGGTGGCCTGTTAGCATCGCTATTTGAACACGGGCATGCAAAATGTCCTTCAGTTAAATTCCAAACTCTATGAAGTAATTGGTGGGCAATTCCCCAAGGATAAAACGTCTATCAAAAGCCAACAGTAAGCCAGAAATCTCTTTCCGTTTCATAGGGTAAAAAAAAATAAATACAGTGAATCCTGAAAAAAGAAATAGATATTAGACAGGGAACGCCTATATACTTATAGGGCAAGTAATAAAACATTTAGTGTTTTGATTTTATTTTTTTTTATGTCATCACAATAGTTAGACAAACATGGAAACATTTGCAACAGCAATACTTGGGTCACTTTAAAATCTTGGTAACACTGAAATACAGGGCAGCGAAAGCTAATGATGTGGGGAGGGGACTTTAGGTCTTCTTATTTTCAGACACATTCACACACACACACACACATAGATATATACACACGCGCACTCCACAACTCCAAAGAGCTATCTTAACTATGTCTGCCAGTAAACGGAAATAGTAGGCAGAAAGGAACCATATCTATACTAAGACAGTTAGCTGTGCCGTAAAACTGAAGATCACTGCGACCAGTGCCATCTTAAAGAAGAAAAAACAACCACCACCAACAACAACCAAAAAACCTGAAAGGAACCATCACTGTGCATGTCATAAGCATGAAGTTATTTTAACCTGATGACTACTCTGCTCTATACTTTAAGCATCATGAAGTTTTTATGTATTTTTAAAGTCTAAGGTTATTATTTTAAATGGCCTACTTGTAGTGGCAGCCCAAGTAGCATTCTGGAGAACACCACAGTGCCCACAACTTCTACAGGTCAGTGCAGTCTGATCAAGCACTACATTTCTAGGGGAGGAAAACAAAAAACCACTACCGCTCATTTATTCAATTGAAAAGCTTATTACCTGCACCTTCCAAAGCAACAGGCTACAGGAACACTGAATGCAAAGTAAACCAGACCCATCTGGAATACTCTGACTCAGTCTCAGCTCCAAGTTACACATCTTTCATTTCGTATTTGAAGGGATTAACAGCATTTGGATGCACAGAAACTGTCTTTACAGTGAAGTCTGCAGACCTCCGAGTCAAAAGTTAAAATGTCTTCCTAAATTATAACAGTATTAGCACTTCCTCTGAAAAGGAGTGAAAAAAACACAACCAGGGAAGGAGGAAAGTGACACAACACCAAGGGTTTTTTTCCCAGAGATTACAAAATCCTGAGAGAACAAGATGCTTGTGCTATCAGAATAAAAATCCCCAAAGAAACAAAAGAGTTTACCTTTCCCTTGGAAAAGTTACTTTTGAGTCAAGATCTGCCCTTTTTCTCTCCCAAGCATGAAATCTCTCTTCAGCTTAAGACTCTCTTCTACTGCAGTAGAAATTTAGTGCACATGCTGGAACCTGGACAGAATCTTATTTAAAAAAACAAACAATACAATAGTACTACAGTGGCTAGAAATCTTTTACATATTCTGATGAAAAGACTCAACTTATTTCTAGGAAATAAAGTGTTTGGGGCCAAAGCCAACAGATGATGTTCATGTAAGGTTAAATTTTTATTTTTTTTTTTTTTTTTTTTTAAATTGATATATTGAAAAAAGCTGGAGAAGGAAGCGGGGACAGAAATGAAAAACCACTCAGGGAGTCAGTGGTATAGACTGTCACCATGCAATCTCAATATTGTAATTGCAGATCACATAGTCAGAACAAGCCAGTCAAAAGTAGCACACTCCCTGGGAGAGGGGCGGGAGTCTCTCTCCCCTTGTCTTTCAAGCCAAGACCCAACTAGCAGAAGGCAGCTTTTCTGTCAGATAAAGCAAGGCAAAAGGATCATGTACAGCAACTTCCTTGCAGCCTCTTGCTCCTGAGCACCCTTCTTCACCTCTTTCTTTCTTTCTCTCTTTCTTCTGGTGATGGGAAGGCAAAGCATGTTCTGTTCCTGTGAGCCCATACTGCTTGTCCCTATAGTCACAGCAGGCACCTGTGATTCCTCTCCGAAGACATTTACGCATAGAAATCAGTTGAGTGGTGTGTTACGGAAGCATAAGCTGCAGTGGACGTGATTTTGAATCAGTTAATTTTGTGCCCACCATGACAAAATAAAACCAGCAATTTCTTACTTTATAGAAATTCTCCTAAAGTAGTAGTTGCCCCCAACAGCTGTCAAGTTTTTGTATCACAGGAGAACAAATGCAGCCAAAAGAACATTTTCTCTAAAAGGACCGCTCCGAACTACACAAGCAGGCAGGCCCAGGCAGCTGCCGATTTAATAAAGCGTATGTACACAGCACCACTTAGTGGTGCAAGCGGAGTCACCGCTGACAGGAATGAGAAGCTTGAACACCAACCTTCCCGCCCCGGCTCCCTGGACATGAACGATGTCTGGTCTGTCTGTCCTCACTCGCAAAATACCACTACAATGCCTTTACTACAAGAGAGTACATCTGCCAAGCAAAACAAGTCCAAGAGGGCTGAACCTCAAGGCCAGCAGAACCAACGGCTGCTGAGCATCAAACAGATGCATCCACTCTGAAGAGCTTTCAGAATTCTGCAGCACTCTACCACACGGTTTCTGGCGACACAGCCTGAAGCAGGGTTTAAACAAATGATCCAGCTTAGTATCTGCCTGTAGTGCAAAGAATAGCAATCTCTTGGCCCACGATTTGGGTTTTATATAGACTTGGGCCATAAACAAATGCAACAGATGTAGAAAAACTGAAGACCGACAGCAACTGGAACGTAACTACTCTTTTTCCACTCCATCAACCCGTTGGAAAACTAACTCCCTCGTGCACTTACGTAACTGAGCACAAAGAGAACAAAAAGAAAGGCTTTTATTCAGAACAAATTAGTGTGTCTTTACAGGAAAGTAACGGTTTCAACTTACAAAACCAGCATCATCATTAGTGATGCACCTTTCCTGAATAAGGGATAAAAGAAGAGGATAACCATTGCTTTTACTGATACGTTCTTAATAATTAGCTGAGCACTTCTAAAGAGGAAGAACTTTGCTGCTTTCAGGACCGAAGTAAGAAAAAGTCTAAAGCATAGTCTTCCTGACGTGGGAAGACGTGTCCGCAAGAGAGGCACAAGATCCGATACAGAAATGTATCTACGTCTCGCTGAAAATTTGCACTCTAAGCATCACCAGCTTCTGCTTCCAGGGCAGTATACCACCAGCTTAACCGGAGGGTAGTAATTTTACCCCACACAAGAAGTCAGAACACGCGCTATCCTTTAAGGAGGCAGAACAATAACCAAAGCAGAAAGAGGCTTAGAAATTAAGGCAAGATGGCACTTGCTCAGACACACAGTGAGGAGGTGCAAGCTGGGTAAGACAGCAAAATGGAGATTGTTCCTCGTTCACACAGAGCTCATTTCGACTCGAGTTGGTCATCCTCTCCTCTTCCCACAAAATTAGGAATGCTTTTACGTAGGAAGTCCTGACTTTGTAGCCATCTATGCCGACAAACAACAAACTATTCTAGGTCTGCTCTTGTGGTATTTAGGAAGTCGCAGAATTCAGCTTAGGGATGCATAATCACAGTATTTAATTACTGTTGCAGTACTGACCTACCTACACCAGCAGATAATAAACTAAAAATCATAGTGCTTCTGATTTGGTATAAGCCAACAGACCTCCGGATTTTTTTCAGAGCACGTAAAGGTACAGCTCTCTGGGCATCACATGGTAATCATAACTGCCAAATGACTTGACAAGCTTGTAAACATCCAAACCGCTGCAAACACATCTATACATACAATAATGGATAAAACGTAGATGCATTCCACCTACACGCTTATGCAGGCAAACACTCGTGAGTTAAAAGCCACTGTATGAACCAGCTTACGGAGCGCTTAACAAAGCCAGTGATTCCCTGGCACACCTGAAGACCATAAAAACATTCACCAAATAAAGTTAGGGACATGCTCTTTTTTTTTTTTTTTTTTTTTTTTTTTAAACTGTAACGTGTACTAAGACAGCAAGATCACTTTTCCAGCGTCCTTCATACACACATATGCCCCAGAAGCTACTTGAAATTACCTTGTGTAATGGAATTGTCTGGAAAGCTCAGCTTAAAGTAGCTGAGCTCAGTGACTGATTGATTTACAGGTACAGAAAATAAATGCATGCAGCATTTTAACAAGGACGACTTACCAGTGTTATGTTATTTCCATTTAGCAAAATCTGGTCTAGCTTTGTGATTCTTCTGCCCTCAGACGGAGTCTCACTGAAGCAGCGTTAAAAACAAATAAGTAAGCACACATAACCAGGGACAACAGTTCCAGTTTTGATTACAGAATAAATCTCTACATTAAGATGGCAGTTGTTGGAACTAAGAAATGAATTGGCCACGCTGCAGCCTGATCTTGACAAATTGACCGCCTGGATAAAGCAAGCTATCTGGCAACTAAAAAGATCCATTGTACTTTTCTGCTCAGTACACCTAAAGATACAGATTCACCCTCGAAATCTCGGCAATATCTTGAATACCACCAACACTCAGAACAGGTTTCAAATAGCAACGTGGCAGGACAAAGTAATAAATGCTTATCCTTAAGTCTGCTAACTCTCTAAGCCTTTGCCTAGACCTTAAGGAAATGTAAAAACAAACAAACTACTGCAAAGTTCAACACACAATCCACACAAAGTTAAGGCTATCAAGTAGGAACCTGATTACAAGTATAAATCATGCAACAGCTACTCTATGACATGGATGTCCTGAACAGATCATCCTCTACAGTGTAAGTCCAAGGTACAAACCCTTCAGCTGGCAAATATTCCAAAAACATAAAACCTCTTTGCTTACAGAGCTTACACAGTATTTTTCCCCAGGAAACCAAACGTTCAAGAGGAACAGGAGGCAGAAACAACACTTGCAATTCTGTAACGTCTTCTAGCACCGTATCTGAAAAACCAGTTTCAAGGAAAATAAGGCCCCGAATTTAAAAATAGAACTATTTCCAGTTATTTCCATCTCACGCTGAGCTGTGATTTTACCTGTAAAATAAAAAAAATCAGAACAAGACAACTGATCCATACAAAAAAGGCTCTCCTATCCGGTGAACTCAAACCTCTCAAAAGCAGTAACATCACTGAGCTGGAGCATAAACTGGACGGCCTTAAACACCTCCATCAAAGGATACGGACAAAGTCATCGAGTCCTAGAAGCGTTCCCACAATTTCTGATCGCTCTTCATCACAACATGAACGCGTGCGTGGACCTACGCATTTGTCCACAAGTTCTGTAGATTGAAAGGCACAAGATATTGCTTTGTAGAACATACATGTTTTCCAGCAAAAACCTTAACGCTGTGGCGGCAAAAAAAGTCATTGCCGCGGGCACTGGTGAAAAGCACAGAAAGAAGGCGAAAAAAAGAGACAGGAAAAAAAACACAGTAAAAAAACCCGCTTCCTCAACTGCTGCCGGCAGGTACCTCCACAAGTTCCTGCGGCCGCAGGAACACGTTCCCTCCACCGAGAACCTCCCTCCACCTCGGTGCCGCCGGGCTGCAGCACATCACCGCGGGTCTGCCGAGCGCCAACGCTCGTCCCCAGCCGGCCTTTGCAAACCTCCTTTGCCCGGAGCCACCCCCCCCCCGCTCGCTGCCCGCGCCGGAGACCGGGACGCCCCAGCGCCACTCCGCCGCCGCGGGCAGGGGCCGCGCCGCTGACAGGCCCGGCCGCGGCTCCCGAGCGGCGGGAAGCCCCGCGGCCTCAGGCGGACGCCTGACTGACGAGCCCGGAGGGCCGCCGCGCCCGCAGCCCCGGCCCCTCAGCCCCGGCCCGGCGAGGATTTTTCCCTCGCCGGCCAACAACGCCGGACGCTGCGGCCAGACCCGCGCACTTCACCGCGGCTGCGAAGGCGACGGGCTTCGCCGCCCGCCACCGCGCCGACGCGGGGGGGTGGCGCGGGGCCGCCCGGCCCCGGCCCGGCCCGGCCCCGGCCCCCTCGCCCCATCCAGCCGAGCCGCTCGCCCTCCCTCGCCTCCCGCCACCTCCGCACAGCCCCGCACCCCCGGGGTGAGCTGAGCTGATGGGCTGAGCTACAGCCTCCCCAGAAACCTCTGCCCTGACACCAGAGTCTCTCTGAAAACAGTTTCTGACCTCTTTTGGCACGTCACAAGATAGTAACCCAAACCACAAGACCATGTCTCTCCTACTTTGCTCTGTTGCAGAAGAATCTCAGCTTGCAAAGCACATCAGTTTTCCGTAACACAGATAACCAGGGTTCACACAGTCAGACTTTTCAGTCAGAAGGCCACAGAAAGAATCGTAAAGAGACCGAGTATCTTTTCCTTAAACATCCTGTTTACAGACAGCTATGTTACCTCCAAGTGCTATGAAAGTTACTTTCTCTAAAACTATCTTCCATTTAGTTTTCCTTCCCCCCCCCGAAAACAATCTTATAGCTTAATCCTCATAGGATTTTTTTCAAGTTTTGGTTTTTTCTAACGAGTATCAACACATGAACACTCTAAATAGTTTCAGGAAGTTCAGTATTTGCTACAGTTGCACTTGATCCAACATCCCACTTTTTTTTCCACCAAGCAAAGGAGTTCAACCAAGTTTCTTTCAAGAGCCATACAGGAGAAAGTACAGATTCTGCTCTGTCTGCTAACAAGCAGGCGAAGGAGCTGCTACTAATTTGAATACTATACAGGCTCTGCTGTGCCCATTTTCAACTGGGGAAGAGAAATAGCCCATCCTGTTTGAATATTTAGGTCCACATTTTCTCATTTGCAAAGCAGATCCACTGCCTTGGGAGACTGACCAGAATTACCTGGAACAAACATTCTGTTTGCCTAGGATCTGTTTGTTAGTTGAGAAAACAGTCACTACGTCCCTGTGATAATATGACACGATTTCATCACTACATTTCTGTCTCAAGGGGCCCAGCTGTATTTTATTTTCTCGTAACACAGTATCTATCCAATTCCGGTCTCTGACTTAAGAGATGAGCAACATGCAATTTCTTCAATGTCTACTTATCACGTGAGGAAGTCAACAAACCTCTTTTCACAGTTACAAGCACTTTTCAAAGATGTGACAGTTCCCTCCGGTCATCAGCTGACCCTGAACAAGTTGGAAAATATAAAAGGATCAATAAATGTGAGAAAGACCTTTGGTATGAGGGAACCCAGACAAACCGGTGCAGCAGCTTTCTTCCCTATTGATTGGAAGAGAATGCTGTTTGGCTGCTGCTTCTACGGATAATCCACAAATTATTTGCTATTCTTCTTAGCCAAAGGGCTAAGGCAGTGCCATCAGCAACTTCATAATATACGCTGAAACAAGAAGCAGATATTACAGCTCCAAGTCTGAGGAAACAGCATCAATGTGATTAAGACAGCTCTAACATGGAAGGCCTGGTAAGTGGCAGTGGTATAAGGCACTAGCAATTTATCAGGGCTCTCTTTCAAATGCTGGCATTTTCTGTGACTTGGATTTTGCCTATTGTTATGAGATCATTACATCACCTATCACACAAGTGTAGCTTTGTTAACTTTCAAAGAAAAGCTGCTAGACAATATACAACACAAAGTTAGACAAGCGAGGGAAGTACACAGTGATGTCACAGGCAATCTGGAATTGGGCACCCGACTTGAATTCCTGGCTTTGAAAACCTCTCTCCAAATGACTTGCCATCCTTTCACTAAGATCCAGCAGCAGTTCTCTCCTGTGCCTCATGCTCTTCTGTAGTCAGCCAAAGCCCACGGAGCTGCACTGTAAGCTTGAAGACCAGGGTGCCAGCTTCGTGTCCTATTTCTGTCACCTAGTTCTTATGTACCGTTTCTTGCTAATCAAAAGGCCCAGTGAATCCTCGTCACACATCACACTTGAGGTAGTACATCCAAGCATTATTTCTGCCGCGCTACATTTGCACGGATTAGCTGCTGAACCCTCCAGATGATGTACTGCTTTTCAAGAAGGGTGTAGTATAACTGGCGAGGGTCTACAGTAAGTCCAAGAGGGTGCTCAACGATGTACAGGAGTCTGACTTCAAAGCATAAATTGAAAAACAGCCGCTTAACCTAGAAAGGGCAATACTGAAGAGAAAGAACAATGTTTAAACTCTAAAAGGTAGCTATAAGGAAGAACTTTTCTGTGCATCCACTGCACACAGTTACACGGAACCATGGGGCTTAAATTACAACCTGAAAAACTTAGGGTATGTGGCAATCTTTGCAACAGTAGTAATAATTACAGGAAATGTTTAAGAATAAATTAGGCAAGCATTTGTCAAGAATGGTACAGAAAGTTGATCATTCACCTCTAGAACGAGAGCAACGCTAGACTATCTTCAAAGGTTCTTCTTTCCCCAGTGCTGTCCCTCTCTGTATTTCTACGCTCATCCAATACAAGCATCATCCCCAGCCGTGTACTTACAATTCTATATGCATATGCACATGTCTAGAGATGCACATTTATTTCTTCGTTACACACAGCTGAAGGAGAGTACTCATAGGCAAGACAATTTACATAAACAGCTTCTGAAAGTAAAACACCTCAGCCTCTTGCAAAACGTCAGCCCAACAGAACACCGGGAGCGGTATGTAAATCCTTATGCCAAAACTGCATTCTCTTAAATCTTATGAAAACCATTTCTAACGTAAAGCCTGACCTGACTGGTCTATTTTCTGACACTCCCCTTCTCTGTCATCAGGTACTTATTAGATAGTAAAACAACTGACGGGGTAAACACCATAACTAGCACAATAGCTGACTTCCGTAGCAGTTGCATATCAGGTCTGAATAAATGCGAGTTTAGTAGGTAGATACACATTCAGAAATGCACAAGAACTGAAAGGAGTAATCTGTAACTGGTAGACTAAGAACACTGCAATAGCATGCAATGTAAATCAACATGCACCTATAGGGAAGGGAAGGGAAGTACGGAAACATTCTTCTGGATTAAAAAAAAAATATATACGCAGCAATGGTAGGAAAAGGTACTTGGAACGTGCCACTTTCAATCCACTGAAACAATGTCTGCAACAGCAGTAAGAACACTGGCAAACTACCTTCTCTGTTCCACAGGGCCTTGAAACCCATACGCATTGTCTGTTGCCAGTTGCCCTTAGGAAACAAAGGCGCTGCGATCAGTAGAAGCGTGTAGAACACCAAAAATGAAACTTTTGAGTATGTCACATGCAAGATCCTCATTCTCCGTACAGTCTACAAGGTTACACAATTGTAAAATACTTTGTAAGAATGAAAATCCTGAAGTTTGCCTTGGATTATAAAAGTTTTAAAACTCCGTTTTGAGGTTTTTTTCCAAGGGTTTTAGAAATAAAAGCATCTTGGTAAAGTGATTTTCACACACTGCACAGACACAAGCAGTGTTTCTCCCACTGCGAGAGGAGTATCAAAATACTCTTATCTAATATGTTATAGACAAAAGTGACCAAGGTCACAGGAGAATCTGTACTTTCCCACTGATTACAAGGAACGGGCCAGCTGCTTTGTGCCTCCTATGCAGCTGGAGCATGCAGTTGCCTGGTAACTTGTTCCGAGCTATTGCATCTTAATCACATATACATGGAGGAATACCAAGCTGACCGCTTAGGTTTATCAGCCAAAACAGTTTACAGCAACACAATAGTTTAGAGCAATTCAGGAAGTTTAACACTGAATTTAGGTATGCGCTTATATGGTTTGACGAACAGAACTTTTATAAATGAAAGGGAAACAACAGGTGACTTTAGAGCATACAAAAGGTATAGTCTACAAACCAAATATCAATTATTAGCAATGTTTCCCTGTTCAAAGGGCATCATGTAATGTCTCAGACTCAACAAGCATGAACTGACAGACTGTTATGATTTGAAAATTTTAAAAAAGTTCTAATAGTGTGCCCAAAACAGAGCTGTTTCAGTGTTCAGGCTAGACTCGTTGTCTCCAGTAAATACATATCTTAATTCTAACACAGGATAAAAACCGATTTATAAATTTCCTCTTGTAAAAATGAAACTGTTCCAATCACCCTGTTCACTCCTATTTAAGATATTAAATAGGGCAAATCAGAAGTAACTTGAACCAATCCCTCCCACCCAGCTATAAACCAGGACCATATACAGCCCTTGCAGACTACACAAGACCCTGTCTCATTCCAGCCATATCATTAGCACAAGCTGTGCAAACCCATGCAAATCAACAGGTTCTCCAGGCATAAAAGCAGACTCCAACAGCAGTTAAGCCACTTCTTACAACTGACAAGGTCATACTTCCATCCCTGATCATAGCACAAGAACAAAAGAGAATGGGTCTTTATTGTCCTTCATGAACTTGAGGGGCTGCAAGAAACCAGTGAAGTTACAAGCCTGGATTCTGTAACGTCGCTATCAGCATAATTTCCAGATCAAAGATCCGGCCTCCTGTTACGATCATCAAACATAATTTTGAGTTCAGGGGACAGGTCATCACAACACTATGTTAGGTAGAGTATAAAACCTTATCATCAGATTCTCAGCTAGTTTAACTCAATGTATTCTGTGTGTTCCGCTGAAGTCAACGAAACTAAACACACTATCATAGGAAAAAGATATTTCAGCACGCCTCAGACCTGGAAAACTATCTTGAAAAATGCCCGTAACTTTTAACACAAATTCTCTGCACTTCCCACGATCTCTCAACAGCGAGCAGTAGTAAGACCCTAACAGTTACTTGCAACCTATTTCTTGCATAGCATTCATTTTTATTTTAATTTTAAAAGGGGCAACTAATACATAAGATTTTTGCAGCTACTCACAAAAATCAATAAGCAAAGACATTTGTTCCAAGACTTAAATTTCTTGTATAATTTAAAAAACTATCAAAACTCTGTAAAGTAAAATAGATACATTTACCTACTAATGTAGGAAACTACAGACAAACTTCAGGAAATGACCAAAGGTGCAGAGGATAGGCTAATGCCTATTAGCATTAGGTAGAAAAACAAGGTAGAAAAGGTAGAAATGCCTATTAGCATTAAGGTAGAAGAACAACAACAACAACAACAACAAAAAACCCCCAGAAGTTCTACAGAAAAATGAGTGAGCAGCCCACAGCACTGGCAGACAACAGATTTTTTTATCCCCGCTTCCTCCACCCCTTCTTCTTACCCCCCCACCCCCGTTTTTTTTTAAAGGAAATAATTATTCTATTCTGAAACATATTGCCAGTGATGCAGTTGAAGCCAAAAGTTTAAATGAGTTCAGGAGAGAATTAACCGAATTCTAACACATGTGCCAACACAACTGCTATAAAAAGCATCTGCATCATGGTGAAATGCAAACAGCTACTCTGAGAATGACACATTATTATTCACTAAATTTGCCTTTTACCCTGTTGTATAGTTACTAATGTTGAAAAGAGTCACTGCTGTGCAAGAAACTAAAACTTACAGCGCTTTATGCTCGGAGAGAACTGTGGCCCATCAGCTCGTGGCTGTGAAGTCTTACAACTTAACACGTTGCAGTTGCGCACCAGCAAGTTCTGAGGCGGACTGCCGACTGTATTCAATAGTCACAGCTTATGTAGGAGGATATGATAAACTTTACTTATTTGCCTTTAACCGATGCTCCAAATATGTTAAAGTCGTTCTTAAAGCAGGTTACTGGTTTGATTACCCTTCATACAAAATCCTCCTTCAAATGGAGGTTTCTCTTCTCTTCTTTTCAGATTTAAGGCATGAACAGAAACCACACCTGCATCATCACTGAAATCAGTGCCTATTTTTCAATAAACTTTAGCAGCAGCATCAGAATTCGTCCTCAAGTACCGTTCATAAAGCAAATGCTTCATTCTTCAAAACTTTTTTTAGCAAAGGTTAGTAATGCTGTACCACAGACTCTCACGCCCAGTCACGCATGTTCTTCCCGAGACTGTTACGCAGCTTAGTATTTTAAAAATCACCATCCTAACTGCGTACCTGATACTACTGGTTCTCCCCTTTTTAAAGTCTGATGTTAAGGAAAAGCTGCAAGTCCTACAAAACCAGGCAGACTTGCTTGTTCATGCCAAAGAGAAAAAGGTTAAGCATTATTAAAAAATAAGACTATTGCCTACCTTTAAGTATCCATAAAGCTATCAACATGAACCGTATGGTGGCCTGTTAGCATCGCTATTTGAACACGGGCATGCAAAATGTCCTTCAGTTAAATTCCAAACTCTATGAAGTAATTGGTGGGCAATTCCCCAAGGATAAAACGTCTATCAAAAGCCAACAGTAAGCCAGAAATCTCTTTCCGTTTCATAGGGTAAAAAAAAATAAATACAGTGAATCCTGAAAAAAGAAATAGATATTAGACAGGGAACGCCTATATACTTATAGGGCAAGTAATAAAACATTTAGTGTTTTGATTTTATTTTTTTTTATGTCATCACAATAGTTAGACAAACATGGAAACATTTGCAACAGCAATACTTGGGTCACTTTAAAATCTTGGTAACACTGAAATACAGGGCAGCGAAAGCTAATGATGTGGGGAGGGGACTTTAGGTCTTCTTATTTTCAGACACATTCACACACACACACACACACACACACATAGATATATACACACGCGCACTCCACAACTCCAAAGAGCTATCTTAACTATGTCTGCCAGTAAACGGAAATAGTAGGCAGAAAGGAACCATATCTATACTAAGACAGTTAGCTGTGCCGTAAAACTGAAGATCACTGCGACCAGTGCCATCTTAAAGAAGAAAAAACAACCACCACCAACAACAACCAAAAAACCTGAAAGAAACCATCACTGTGCATGTCATAAGCATGAAGTTATTTTAACCTGATGACTACTCTGCTCTATACTTTAAGCATCATGAAGTTTTTATGTATTTTTAAAGTCTAAGGTTATTATTTTAAATGGCCTACTTGTAGTGGCAGCCCAAGTAGCATTCTGGAGAACACCACAGTGCCCACAACTTCTACAGGTCAGTGCAGTCTGATCAAGCACTACATTTCTAGGGGAGGAAAACAAAAAACCACTACCGCTCATTTATTCAATTGAAAAGCTTATTACCTGCACCTTCCAAAGCAACAGGCTACAGGAACACTGAATGCAAAGTAAACCAGACCCATCTGGAATACTCTGACTCAGTCTCAGCTCCAAGTTACACATCTTTCATTTCGTATTTGAAGGGATTAACAGCATTTGGATGCACAGAAACTGTCTTTACAGTGAAGTCTGCAGACCTCCGAGTCAAAAGTTAAAATGTCTTCCTAAATTATAACAGTATTAGCACTTCCTCTGAAAAGGAGTGAAAAAAACACAACCAGGGAAGGAGGAAAGCGACACAACACCAAGGGTTTTTTTCCCAGAGATTACAAAATCCTGAGAGAACAAGATGCTTGTGCTATCAGAATAAAAATCCCCAAAGAAACAAAAGAGTTTACCTTTCCCTTGGAAAAGTTACTTTTGAGTCAAGATCTGCCCTTTTTCTCTCCCAAGCATGAAATCTCTCTTCAGCTTAAGACTCTCTTCTACTGCAGTAGAAATTTAGTGCACATGCTGGAACCTGGACAGAATCTTATTTAAAAAAACAAACAATACAATAGTACTACAGTGGCTAGAAATCTTTTACATATTCTGATGAAAAGACTCAACTTATTTCTAGGAAATAAAGTGTTTGGGGCCAAAGCCAACAGATGATGTTCATGTAAGGTTAAATTTTTATTTTTTTTTTTTTTTTTTTTAAATTGATATATTGAAAAAAGCTGGAGAAGGAAGCGGGGACAGAAATGAAAAACCACTCAGGGAGTCAGTGGTATAGACTGTCACCATGCAATCTCAATATTGTAATTGCAGATCACATAGTCAGAACAAGCCAGTCAAAAGTAGCACACTCCCTGGGAGAGGGGCGGGATTCTCTCTCCCCTTGTCTTTCAAGCCAAGACCCAACTAGCAGAAGGCAGCTTTTCTGTCAGATAAAGCAAGGCAAAAGGATCATGTACAGCAACTTCCTTGCAGCCTCTTGCTCCTGAGCACCCTTCTTCACCTCTTTCTTTCTTTCTCTCTTTCTTCTGGTGATGGGAAGGCAAAGCATGTTCTGTTCCTGTGAGCCCATACTGCTTGTCCCTATAGTCACAGCAGGCACCTGTGATTCCTCTCCGAAGACATTTACGCATAGAAATCAGTTGAGTGGTGTGTTACGGAAGCATAAGCTGCAGTGGACGTGATTTTGAATCAGTTAATTTTGTGCCCACCATGACAAAATAAAACCAGCAATTTCTTACTTTATAGAAATTCTCCTAAAGTAGTAGTTGCCCCCAACAGCTGTCAAGTTTTTGTATCACAGGAGAACAAATGCAGCCAAAAGAACATTTTCTCTAAAAGGACCGCTCCGAACTACACAAGCAGGCAGGCCCAGGCAGCTGCCGATTTAATAAAGCGTATGTACACAGCACCACTTAGTGGTGCAAGCGGAGTCACCGCTGACAGGAATGAGAAGCTTGAACACCAACCTTCCCGCCCCGGCTCCCTGGACATGAACGATGTCTGGTCTGTCTGTCCTCACTCGCAAAATACCACTACAATGCCTTTACTACAAGAGAGTACATCTGCCAAGCAAAACAAGTCCAAGAGGGCTGAACCTCAAGGCCAGCAGAACCAACGGCTGCTGAGCATCAAACAGATGCATCCACTCTGAAGAGCTTTCAGAATTCTGCAGCACTCTACCACACGGTTTCTGGCGACACAGCCTGAAGCAGGGTTTAAACAAATGATCCAGCTTAGTATCTGCCTGTAGTGCAAAGAATAGCAATCTCTTGGCCCACGATTTGGGTTTTATATAGACTTGGGCCATAAACAAATGCAACAGATGTAGAAAAACTGAAGACCGACAGCAACTGGAACGTAACTACTCTTTTTCCACTCCATCAACCCGTTGGAAAACTAACTCCCTCGTGCACTTACGTAACTGAGCACAAAGAGAACAAAAAGAAAGGCTTTTATTCAGAACAAATTAGTGTGTCTTTACAGGAAAGTAACGGTTTCAACTTACAAAACCAGCATCATCATTAGTGATGCACCTTTCCTGAATAAGGGATAAAAGAAGAGGATAACCATTGCTTTTACTGATACGTTCTTAATAATTAGCTGAGCACTTCTAAAGAGGAAGAACTTTGCTGCTTTCAGGACCGAAGTAAGAAAAAGTCTAAAGCATAGTCTTCCTGACGTGGGAAGACGTGTCCGCAAGAGAGGCACAAGATCCGATACAGAAATGTATCTATGTCTCGCTGAAAATTTGCACTCTAAGCATCACCAGCTTCTGCTTCCAGGGCAGTATACCACCAGCTTAACCGGAGGGTAGTAATTTTACCCCACACAAGAAGTCAGAACACGCGCTATCCTTTAAGGAGGCAGAACAATAACCAAAGCAGAAAGAGGCTTAGAAATTAAGGCAAGATGGCACTTGCTCAGACACACAGTGAGGAGGTGCAAGCTGGGTAAGACAGCAAAATGGAGATTGTTCCTCGTTCACACAGAGCTCATTTCGACTCGAGTTGGTCATCCTCTCCTCTTCCCACAAAATTAGGAATGCTTTTACGTAGGAAGTCCTGACTTTGTAGCCATCTATGCCGACAAACAACAAACTATTCTAGGTCTGCTCTTGTGGTATTTAGGAAGTCGCAGAATTCAGCTTAGGGATGCATAATCACAGTATTTAATTACTGTTGCAGTACTGACCTACCTACACCAGCAGATAATAAACTAAAAATCATAGTGCTTCTGATTTGGTATAAGCCAACAGACCTCCGGATTTTTTTCAGAGCACGTAAAGGTACAGCTCTCTGGGCATCACATGGTAATCATAACTGCCAAATGACTTGACAAGCTTGTAAACATCCAAACCGCTGCAAACACATCTATACATACAATAATGGATAAAACGTAGATGCATTCCACCTACACGCTTATGCAGGCAAACACTCGTGAGTTAAAAGCCACTGTATGAACCAGCTTACGGAGCGCTTAACAAAGCCAGTGATTCCCTGGCACACCTGAAGACCAGAAAAACATTCACCAAATAAAGTTAGGGACATGCTCTTTTTTTTTTTTTTTTTTTTTTTTTTAAACTGTAACGTGTACTAAGACAGCAAGATCACTTTTCCAGCGTCCTTCATACACACATATGCCCCAGAAGCTACTTGAAATTACCTTGTGTAATGGAATTGTCTGGAAAGCTCAGCTTAAAGTAGCTGAGCTCAGTGACTGATTGATTTACAGGTACAGAAAATAAATGCATGCAGCATTTTAACAAGGACGACTTACCAGTGTTATGTTATTTCCATTTAGCAAAATCTGGTCTAGCTTTGTGATTCTTCTGCCCTCAGACGGAGTCTCACTGAAGCAGCGTTAAAAACAAATAAGTAAGCACACATAACCAGGGACAACAGTTCCAGTTTTGATTACAGAATAAATCTCTACATTAAGATGGCAGTTGTTGGAACTAAGAAATGAATTGGCCACGCTGCAGCCTGATCTTGACAAATTGACCGCCTGGATAAAGCAAGCTATCTGGCAACTAAAAAGATCCATTGTACTTTTCTGCTCAGTACACCTAAAGATACAGATTCACCCTCGAAATCTCGGCAATTTCTTGAATACCACCAACACTCAGAACAGGTTTCAAATAGCAACGTGGCAGGACAAAGTAATAAATGCTTATCCTTAAGTCTGCTAACTCTCTAAGCCTTTGCCTAGACCTTAAGGAAATGTAAAAACAAACAAACTACTGCAAAGTTCAACACACAATCCACGCAAAGTTAAGGCTATCAAGTAGGAACCGGATTACAAGTGTAAGTCATGCAACAGCTACTCTATAACATGGATGTCCTGAACAGATCCTCCTCTACAGTTTAAGTCCAAGGTACAAACCCTTCAGCTGGCAAGTATTCCAAAAATATAAAACCTCTTTGCTTACAGAGCTTACACAGTATTTTTCCCCAGGAAACCAAATGTTCAAGAGGAACAGGAGGCAGAAACAACATTTACAATTCTGTAACGTCTTCTAGCACCGTATCTGAAAATCCAGTTTCAAGGAAAATAAGGCCCCGAATTTAAAAATAGAACTATTTCCAGTTATTTCCATCTCACGCTGAGCTGTGATTTTACCTGTAAAATAAAAAAAATCAGAACAAGACAACTGATCCATACAAAAAAGGCTCTCCTATCCGGTGAACTCAAACCTCTCAAAAGCAGTAACATCACTGAGCTGGAGCATAAACTGGACGGCCTTAAACACCTCCATCAAAGGATACGGACAAAGTCATCGAGTCCTAGAAGCGTTCCCACAATTTCTGATCGCTCTTCATCACAACATGAACGCGTGCGTGGACCTACGCATTTGTCCACAAGTTCTGTAGATTGAAAGGCACAAGATATTGCTTTGTAGAACATACATGTTTTCCAGCAAAAACCTTAACGCTGTGGCGGCAAAAAAAGTCATTGCCGCGGGCACTGGTGAAAAGCACAGAAAGAAGGCGAAAAAAAGAGACAGGAAAAAAAACACAGTAAAAAAACCCGCTTCCTCAACTGCTGCCGGCAGGTACCTCCACAAGTTCCTGCGGCCGCAGGAACACGTTCCCTCCACCGAGAACCTCCCTCCACCTCGGTGCCGCCGGGCTGCAGCACATCACCGCGGGTCTGCCGAGCGCCAACGCTCGTCCCCAGCCGGCCTTTGCAAACCTCCTTTGCCCGGAGCCCCCCCCCCCCCCCGCTCGCTGCCCGCGCCGGAGACCGGGACGCCCCAGCGCCTCTCCGCCGCCGCGGGCAGGGGCCGCGCCGCTGACAGGCCCGGCCGCGGCTCCCGAGCGGCGGGAAGCCCCGCGGCCTCAGGCGGACGCCTGACTGACGAGCCCGGAGGGCCGCCGCGCCCGCAGCCCCGGCCCCTCAGCCCCGGCCCGGCGAGGATTTTTCCCTCGCCGGCCAACAACGCCGGACGCTGCGGCCAGACCCGCGCACTTCACCGCGGCTGCGAAGGCGACGGGCTTCGCCGCCCGCCACCGCGCCGACGCGGGGGGGTGGCGCGGGGCCGCCCGGCCCCGGCCCGGCCCGGCCCCGGCCCCGGCCCCCTCGCCCCATCCAGCCGAGCCGCTCGCCCTCCCTCGCCTCCCGCCACCTCCGCACAGCCCCGCACCCCCGGGGTGAGCTGAGCTGATGGGCTGAGCTACAGCCTCCCCAGAAACCTCTGCCCTGACACCAGAGTCTCTCTGAAAACAGTTTCTGACCTCTTTTGGCACGTCACAAGATAGTAACCCAAACCACAAGACCATGTCTCTCCTACTTTGCTCTGTTGCAGAAGAATCTCAGCTTGCAAAGCACATCAGTTTTCCGTAACACAGATAACCAGGGTTCACACAGTCAGACTTTTCAGTCAGAAGGCCACAGAAAGAATCGTAAAGAGACCGAGTATCTTTTCCTTAAACATCCTGTTTACAGACAGCTATGTTACCTCCAAGTGCTATGAAAGTTACTTTCTCTAAAACTATCTTCCATTTAGTTTTCCTTCCCCCCCCCGAAAACAATCTTATAGCTTAATCCTCATAGGATTTTTTTCAAGTTTTGGTTTTTTCTAACGAGTATCAACACATGAACACTCTAAATAGTTTCAGGAAGTTCAGTATTTGCTACAGTTGCACTTGATCCAACATCCCACTTTTTTTTCCACCAAGCAAAGGAGTTCAACCAAGTTTCTTTCAAGAGCCATACAGGAGAAAGTACAGATTCTGCTCTGTCTGCTAACAAGCAGGCGAAGGAGCTGCTACTAATTTGAATACTATACAGGCTCTGCTGTGCCCATTTTCAACTGGGGAAGAGAAATAGCCCATCCTGTTTGAATATTTAGGTCCACATTTTCTCATTTGCAAAGCAGATCCACTGCCTTGGGAGACTGACCAGAATTACCTGGAACAAACATTCTGTTTGCCTAGGATCTGTTTGTTAGTTGAGAAAACAGTCACTACGTCCCTGTGATAATATGACACGATTTCATCACTACATTTCTGTCTCAAGGGGCCCAGCTGTATTTTATTTTCTCGTAACACAGTATCTATCCAATTCCGGTCTCTGACTTAAGAGATGAGCAACATGCAATTTCTTCAATGTCTACTTATCACGTGAGGAAGTCAACAAACCTCTTTTCACAGTTACAAGCACTTTTCAAAGATGTGACAGTTCCCTCCGGTCATCAGCTGACCCTGAACAAGTTGGAAAATATAAAAGGATCAATAAATGTGAGAAAGACCTTTGGTATGAGGGAACCCAGACAAACCGGTGCAGCAGCTTTCTTCCCTATTGATTGGAAGAGAATGCTGTTTGGCTGCTGCTTCTACGGATAATCCACAAATTATTTGCTATTCTTCTTAGCCAAAGGGCTAAGGCAGTGCCATCAGCAACTTCATAATATACGCTGAAACAAGAAGCAGATATTACAGCTCCAAGTCTGAGGAAACAGCATCAATGTGATTAACACAGCTCTAACATGGAAGGCCTGGTAAGTGGCAGTGGTATAAGGCACTAGCAATTTATCAGGGCTCTCTTTCAAATGCTGGCATTTTCTGTGACTTGGATTTTGCCTATTGTTATGAGATCATTACATCACCTATCACACAAGTGTAGCTTTGTTAACTTTCAAAGAAAAGCTGCTAGACAATATACAACACAAAGTTAGACAAGCGAGGGAAGTACACAGTGATGTCACAGGCAATCTGGAATTGGGCACCCGACTTGAATTCCTCTCTCCAAATGACTTGCCATCCTTTCACTAAGATCCAGCAGCAGTTCTCTCCTGTGCCTCATGCTCTTCTGTAGTCAGCCAAAGCCCACGGAGCTGCACTGTAAGCTTGAAGACCAGGGTGCCAGCTTCGTGTCCTATTTCTGTCACCTAGTTCTTATGTACCGTTTCTTGCTAATCAAAAGGCCCAGTGAATCCTCGTCACACATCACACTTGAGGTAGTACATCCAAGCATTATTTCTGCCGCGCTACATTTGCACGGATTAGCTGCTGAACCCTCCAGATGATGTACTGCTTTTCAAGAAGGGTGTAGTATAACTGGCGAGGGTCTACAGTAAGTCCAAGAGGGTGCTCAACGATGTACAGGAGTCTGACTTCAAAGCATAAATTGAAAAACAGCCGCTTAACCTAGAAAGGGCAATACTGAAGAGAAAGAACAATGTTTAAACTCTAAAAGGTAGCTATAAGGAAGAACTTTTCTGTGCATCCACTGCACACAGTTACACGGAACCATGGGGCTTAAATTACAACCTGAAAAACTTAGGGTATGTGGCAATCTTTGCAACAGTAGTAATAATTACAGGAAATGTTTAAGAATAAATTAGGCAAGCATTTGTCAAGAATGGTACAGAAAGTTGATCATTCACCTCTAGAACGAGAGCAACGCTAGACTATCTTCAAAGGTTCTTCTTTCCCCAGTGCTGTCCCTCTCTGTATTTCTACGCTCATCCAATACAAGCATCATCCCCAGCCGTGTACTTACAATTCTATATGCATATGCACATGTCTAGAGATGCACATTTATTTCTTCGTTACACACAGCTGAAGGAGAGTACTCATAGGCAAGACAATTTACATAAACAGCTTCTGAAAGTAAAACACCTCAGCCTCTTGCAAAACGTCAGCCCAACAGAACACCGGGAGCGGTATGTAAATCCTTATGCCAAAACTGCATTCTCTTAAATCTTATGAAAACCATTTCTAACGTAAAGCCTGACCTGACTGGTCTATTTTCTGACACTCCCCTTCTCTGTCATCAGGTACTTATTAGATAGTAAAACAACTGACGGGGTAAACACCATAACTAGCACAATAGCTGACTTCCGTAGCAGTTGCATATCAGGTCTGAATAAATGCGAGTTTAGTAGGTAGATACACATTCAGAAATGCACAAGAACTGAAAGGAGTAATCTGTAACTGGTAGACTAAGAACACTGCAATAGCATGCAATGTAAATCAACATGCACCTATAGGGAAGGGAAGGGAAGTACGGAAACATTCTTCTGGATTAAAAAAAAAATATATACGCAGCAATGGTAGGAAAAGGTACTTGGAACGTGCCACTTTCAATCCACTGAAACAATGTCTGCAACAGCAGTAAGAACACTGGCAAACTACCTTCTCTGTTCCACAGGGCCTTGAAACCCATACGCATTGTCTGTTGCCAGTTGCCCTTAGGAAACAAAGGCGCTGCGATCAGTAGAAGCGTGTAGAACACCAAAAATGAAACTTTTGAGTATGTCACATGCAAGATCCTCATTCTCCGTACAGTCTACAAGGTTACACAATTGTAAAATACTTTGTAAGAATGAAAATCCTGAAGTTTGCCTTGGATTATAAAAGTTTTAAAACTCCGTTTTGAGGTTTTTTTCCAAGGGTTTTAGAAATAAAAGCATCTTGGTAAAGTGATTTTCACACACTGCACAGACACAAGCAGTGTTTCTCCCACTGCGAGAGGAGTATCAAAATACTCTTATCTAATATGTTATAGACAAAAGTGACCAAGGTCACAGGAGAATCTGTACTTTCCCACTGATTACAAGGAACGGGCCAGCTGCTTTGTGCCTCCTATGCAGCTGGAGCATGCAGTTGCCTGGTAACTTGTTCCGAGCTATTGCATCTTAATCACATATACATGGAGGAATACCAAGCTGACCGCTTAGGTTTATCAGCCAAAACAGTTTACAGCAACACAATAGTTTAGAGCAATTCAGGAAGTTTAACACTGAATTTAGGTATGCGCTTATATGGTTTGACGAACAGAACTTTTATAAATGAAAGGGAAACAACAGGTGACTTTAGAGCATACAAAAGGTATAGTCTACAAACCAAATATCAATTATTAGCAATGTTTCCCTGTTCAAAGGGCATCACTTGCTGTCTCAGACTCAACAAGCATGAACTGACCGACTGTTATGATTTGAAAATTTTAAAAAAGTTCTAATAGTGTGCCCAAAACAGAGCTGTTTCAGTGTTCAGGCTAGACTCGTTGTCTCCAGTAAATACATATCTTAATTCTAACACAGGATAAAAACCGATTTATAAATTTCCTCTTGTAAAAATGAAACTGTTCCAATCACCCTGTTCACTCCTATTTAAGATATTAAATAGGGCAAATCAGAAGTAACTTGAACCAATCCCTCCCACCCAGCTATAAACCAGGACCATATACAGCCCTTGCAGACTACACAAGACCCTGTCTCATTCCAGCCATATCATTAGCACAAGCTGTGCAAACCCATGCAAATCAACAGGTTCTCCAGGCATAAAAGCAGACTCCAACAGCAGTTAAGCCACTTCTTACAACTGACAAGGTCATACTTCCATCCCTGATCATAGCACAAGAACAAAAGAGAATGGGTCTTTATTGTCCTTCATGAACTTGAGGGGCTGCAAGAAACCAGTGAAGTTACAAGCCTGGATTCTGTAACGTCGCTATCAGCATAATTTCCAGATCAAAGATCCGGCCTCCTGTTACGATCATCAAACATAATTTTGAGTTCAGGGGACAGGTCATCACAACACTATGTTAGGTAGAGTATAAAACCTTATCATCAGATTCTCAGCTAGTTTAACTCAATGTATTCTGTGTGTTCCGCTGAAGTCAACGAAACTAAACACACTATCATAGGAAAAAGATATTTCAGCACGCCTCAGACCTGGAAAACTATCTTGAAAAATGCCCGTAACTTTTAACACAAATTCTCTGCACTTCCCACGATCTCTCAACAGCGAGCAGTAGTAAGACCCTAACAGTTACTTGCAACCTATTTCTTGCATAGCATTCATTTTTATTTTAATTTTAAAAGGGGCAACTAATACATAAGATTTTTGCAGCTACTCACAAAAATCAATAAGCAAAGACATTTGTTCCAAGACTTAAATTTCTTGTATAATTTAAAAAACTATCAAAACTCTGTAAAGTAAAATAGATACATTTACCTACTAATGTAGGAAACTACAGACAAACTTCAGGAAATGACCAAAGGTGCAGAGGATAGGCTAATGCCTATTAGCATTAGGTAGAAAAACAAGGTAGAAAAGGTAGAAATGCCTATTAGCATTAAGGTAGAAGAACAACAACAACAACAACAACAAAAAACCCCCAGAAGTTCTACAGAAAAATGAGTGAGCAGCCCACAGCACTGGCAGACAACAGATTTTTTTATCCCCGCTTCCTCCACCCCTTCTTCTTACCCCCCCACCCCCGTTTTTTTTTAAAGGAAATAATTATTCTATTCTGAAACATATTGCCAGTGATGCAGTTGAAGCCAAAAGTTTAAATGAGTTCAGGAGAGAATTAACCGAATTCTAACACATGTGCCAACACAACTGCTATAAAAAGCATCTGCATCATGGTGAAATGCAAACAGCTACTCTGAGAATGACACATTATTATTCACTAAATTTGCCTTTTACCCTGTTGTATAGTTACTAATGTTGAAAAGAGTCACTGCTGTGCAAGAAACTAAAACTTACAGCGCTTTATGCTCGGAGAGAACTGTGGCCCATCAGCTCGTGGCTGTGAAGTCTTACAACTTAACACGTTGCAGTTGCGCACCAGCAAGTTCTGAGGCGGACTGCCGACTGTATTCAATAGTCACAGCTTATGTAGGAGGATATGATAAACTTTACTTATTTGCCTTTAACCGATGCTCCAAATATGTTAAAGTCGTTCTTAAAGCAGGTTACTGGTTTGATTACCCTTCATACAAAATCCTCCTTCAAATGGAGGTTTCTCTTCTCTTCTTTTCAGATTTAAGGCATGAACAGAAACCACACCTGCATCATCACTGAAATCAGTGCCTATTTTTCAATAAACTTTAGCAGCAGCATCAGAATTCGTCCTCAAGTACCGTTCATAAAGCAAATGCTTCATTCTTCAAAACTTTTTTTAGCAAAGGTTAGTAATGCTGTACCACAGACTCTCACGCCCAGTCACGCATGTTCTTCCCGAGACTGTTACGCAGCTTAGTATTTTAAAAATCACCATCCTAACTGCGTACCTGATACTACTGGTTCTCCCCTTTTTAAAGTCTGATGTTAAGGAAAAGCTGCAAGTCCTACAAAACCAGGCAGACTTGCTTGTTCATGCCAAAGAGAAAAAGGTTAAGCATTATTAAAAAATAAGACTATTGCCTACCTTTAAGTATCCATAAAGCTATCAACATGAACCGTATGGTGGCCTGTTAGCATCGCTATTTGAACACGGGCATGCAAAATGTCCTTCAGTTAAATTCCAAACTCTATGAAGTAATTGGTGGGCAATTCCCCAAGGATAAAACGTCTATCAAAAGCCAACAGTAAGCCAGAAATCTCTTTCCGTTTCATAGGGTAAAAAAAAATAAATACAGTGAATCCTGAAAAAAGAAATAGATATTAGACAGGGAACGCCTATATACTTATAGGGCAAGTAATAAAACATTTAGTGTTTTGATTTTATTTTTTTTTATGTCATCACAATAGTTAGACAAACATGGAAACATTTGCAACAGCAATACTTGGGTCACTTTAAAATCTTGGTAACACTGAAATACAGGGCAGCGAAAGCTAATGATGTGGGGAGGGGACTTTAGGTCTTCTTATTTTCAGACACATTCACACACACACACACACATAGATATATACACACGCGCACTCCACAACTCCAAAGAGCTATCTTAACTATGTCTGCCAGTAAACGGAAATAGTAGGCAGAAAGGAACCATATCTATACTAAGACAGTTAGCTGTGCCGTAAAACTGAAGATCACTGCGACCAGTGCCATCTTAAAGAAGAAAAAACAACCACCACCAACAACAACCAAAAAACCTGAAAGGAACCATCACTGTGCATGTCATAAGCATGAAGTTATTTTAACCTGATGACTACTCTGCTCTATACTTTAAGCATCATGAAGTTTTTATGTATTTTTAAAGTCTAAGGTTATTATTTTAAATGGCCTACTTGTAGTGGCAGCCCAAGTAGCATTCTGGAGAACACCACAGTGCCCACAACTTCTACAGGTCAGTGCAGTCTGATCAAGCACTACATTTCTAGGGGAGGAAAACAAAAAACCACTACCGCTCATTTATTCAATTGAAAAGCTTATTACCTGCACCTTCCAAAGCAACAGGCTACAGGAACACTGAATGCAAAGTAAACCAGACCCATCTGGAATACTCTGACTCACTCTCAGCTCCAAGTTACACATCTTTCATTTCGTATTTGAAGGGATTAACAGCATTTGGATGCACAGAAACTGTCTTTACAGTGAAGTCTGCAGACCTCCGAGTCAAAAGTTAAAATGTCTTCCTAAATTATAACAGTATTAGCACTTCCTCTGAAAAGGAGTGAAAAAAACACAACCAGGGAAGGAGGAAAGCGACACAACACCAAGGGTTTTTTTCCCAGAGATTACAAAATCCTGAGAGAACAAGATGCTTGTGCTATCAGAATAAAAATCCCCAAAGAAACAAAAGAGTTTACCTTTCCCTTGGAAAAGTTACTTTTGAGTCAAGATCTGCCCTTTTTCTCTCCCAAGCATGAAATCTCTCTTCAGCTTAAGACTCTCTTCTACTGCAGTAGAAATTTAGTGCACATGCTGGAACCTGGACAGAATCTTATTTAAAAAAACAAACAATACAATAGTACTACAGTGGCTAGAAATCTTTTACATATTCTGATGAAAAGACTCAACTTATTTCTAGGAAATAAAGTGTTTGGGGCCAAAGCCAACAGATGATGTTCATGTAAGGTTAAATTTTTATTTTTATTTTTTTTTTTTTTAAATTGATATATTGAAAAAAGCTGGAGAAGGAAGCGGGGACAGAAATGAAAAACCACTCAGGGAGTCAGTGGTATAGACTGTCACCATGCAATCTCAATATTGTAATTGCAGATCACATAGTCAGAACAAGCCAGTCAAAAGTAGCACACTCCCTGGGAGAGGGGCGGGAGTCTCTCTCCCCTTGTCTTTCAAGCCAAGACCCAACTAGCAGAAGGCAGCTTTTCTGTCAGATAAAGCAAGGCAAAAGGATCATGTACAGCAACTTCCTTGCAGCCTCTTGCTCCTGAGCACCCTTCTTCACCTCTTTCTTTCTTTCTCTCTTTCTTCTGGTGATGGGAAGGCAAAGCATGTTCTGTTCCTGTGAGCCCATACTGCTTGTCCCTATAGTCACAGCAGGCACCTGTGATTCCTCTCCGAAGACATTTACGCATAGAAATCAGTTGAGTGGTGTGTTACGGAAGCATAAGCTGCAGTGGACGTGATTTTGAATCAGTTAATTTTGTGCCCACCATGACAAAATAAAACCAGCAATTTCTTACTTTATAGAAATTCTCCTAAAGTAGTAGTTGCCCCCAACAGCTGTCAAGTTTTTGTATCACAGGAGAACAAATGCAGCCAAAAGAACATTTTCTCTAAAAGGACCGCTCCGAACTACACAAGCAGGCAGGCCCAGGCAGCTGCCGATTTAATAAAGCGTATGTACACAGCACCACTTAGTGGTGCAAGCGGAGTCACCGCTGACAGGAATGAGAAGCTTGAACACCAACCTTCCCGCCCCGGCTCCCTGGACATGAACGATGTCTGGTCTGTCTGTCCTCACTCGCAAAATACCACTACAATGCCTTTACTACAAGAGAGTACATCTGCCAAGCAAAACAAGTCCAAGAGGGCTGAACCTCAAGGCCAGCAGAACCAACGGCTGCTGAGCATCAAACAGATGCATCCACTCTGAAGAGCTTTCAGAATTCTGCAGCACTCTACCACACGGTTTCTGGCGACACAGCCTGAAGCAGGGTTTAAACAAATGATCCAGCTTAGTATCTGCCTGTAGTGCAAAGAATAGCAATCTCTTGGCCCACGATTTGGGTTTTATATAGACTTGGGCCATAAACAAATGCAACAGATGTAGAAAAACTGAAGACCGACAGCAACTGGAACGTAACTACTCTTTTTCCACTCCATCAACCCGTTGGAAAACTAACTCCCTCGTGCACTTACGTAACTGAGCACAAAGAGAACAAAAAGAAAGGCTTTTATTCAGAACAAATTAGTGTGTCTTTACAGGAAAGTAACGGTTTCAACTTACAAAACCAGCATCATCATTAGTGATGCACCTTTCCTGAATAAGGGATAAAAGAAGAGGATAACCATTGCTTTTACTGATACGTTCTTAATAATTAGCTGAGCACTTCTAAAGAGGAAGAACTTTGCTGCTTTCAGGACCGAAGTAAGAAAAAGTCTAAAGCATAGTCTTCCTGACGTGGGAAGACGTGTCCGCAAGAGAGGCACAAGATCCGATACAGAAATGTATCTACGTCTCGCTGAAAATTTGCACTCTAAGCATCACCAGCTTCTGCTTCCAGGGCAGTATACCACCAGCTTAACCGGAGGGTAGTAATTTTACCCCACACAAGAAGTCAGAACACGCGCTATCCTTTAAGGAGGCAGAACAATAACCAAAGCAGAAAGAGGCTTAGAAATTAAGGCAAGATGGCACTTGCTCAGACACACAGTGAGGAGGTGCAAGCTGGGTAAGACAGCAAAATGGAGATTGTTCCTCGTTCACACAGAGCTCATTTCGACTCGAGTTGGTCATCCTCTCCTCTTCCCACAAAATTAGGAATGCTTTTACGTAGGAAGTCCTGACTTTGTAGCCATCTATGCCGACAAACAACAAACTATTCTAGGTCTGCTCTTGTGGTATTTAGGAAGTCGCAGAATTCAGCTTAGGGATGCATAATCACAGTATTTAATTACTGTTGCAGTACTGACCTACCTACACCAGCAGATAATAAACTAAAAATCATAGTGCTTCTGATTTGGTATAAGCCAACAGACCTCCGGATTTTTTTCAGAGCACGTAAAGGTACAGCTCTCTGGGCATCACATGGTAATCATAACTGCCAAATGACTTGACAAGCTTGTAAACATCCAAACCGCTGCAAACACATCTATACATACAATAATGGATAAAACGTAGATGCATTCCACCTACACGCTTATGCAGGCAAACACTCGTGAGTTAAAAGCCACTGTATGAACCAGCTTACGGAGCGCTTAACAAAGCCAGTGATTCCCTGGCACACCTGAAGACCAGAAAAACATTCACCAAATAAAGTTAGGGACATGCTCTTTTTTTTTTTTTTTTTTAAACTGTAACGTGTACTAAGACAGCAAGATCACTTTTCCAGCGTCCTTCATACACACATATGCCCCAGAAGCTACTTGAAATTACCTTGTGTAATGGAATTGTCTGGAAAGCTCAGCTTAAAGTAGCTGAGCTCAGTGACTGATTGATTTACAGGTACAGAAAATAAATGCATGCAGCATTTTAACAAGGACGACTTACCAGTGTTATGTTATTTCCATTTAGCAAAATCTGGTCTAGCTTTGTGATTCTTCTGCCCTCAGACGGAGTCTCACTGAAGCAGCGTTAAAAACAAATAAGTAAGCACACATAACCAGGGACAACAGTTCCAGTTTTGATTACAGAATAAATCTCTACATTAAGATGGCAGTTGTTGGAACTAAGAAATGAATTGGCCACGCTGCAGCCTGATCTTGACAAATTGACCGCCTGGATAAAGCAAGCTATCTGGCAACTAAAAAGATCCATTGTACTTTTCTGCTCAGTACACCTAAAGATACAGATTCACCCTCGAAATCTCGGCAATTTCTTGAATACCACCAACACTCAGAACAGGTTTCAAATAGCAACGTGGCAGGACAAAGTAATAAATGCTTATCCTTAAGTCTGCTAACTCTCTAAGCCTTTGCCTAGACCTTAAGGAAATGTAAAAACAAACAAACTACTGCAAAGTTCAACACACAATCCACGCAAAGTTAAGGCTATCAAGTAGGAACCTGATTACAAGTATAAATCATGCAACAGCTACTCTATGACATGGATGTCCTGAACAGATCATCCTCTACAGTGTAAGTCCAAGGTACAAACCCTTCAGCTGGCAAATATTCCAAAAACATAAAACCTCTTTGCTTACAGAGCTTACACAGTATTTTTCCCCAGGAAACCAAACGTTCAAGAGGAACAGGAGGCAGAAACAACACTTGCAATTCTGTAACGTCTTCTAGCACCGTATCTGAAAAACCAGTTTCAAGGAAAATAAGGCCCCGAATTTAAAAATAGAACTATTTCCAGTTATTTCCATCTCACGCTGAGCTGTGATTTTACCTGTAAAATAAAAAAAAATCAGAACAAGACAACTGATCCATACAAAAAAGGCTCTCCTATCCGGTGAACTCAAACCTCTCAAAAGCAGTAACATCACTGAGCTGGAGCATAAACTGGACGGCCTTAAACACCTCCATCAAAGGATACGGACAAAGTCATCGAGTCCTAGAAGCGTTCCCACAATTTCTGATCGCTCTTCATCACAACATGAACGCGTGCGTGGACCTACGCATTTGTCCACAAGTTCTGTAGATTGAAAGGCACAAGATATTGCTTTGTAGAACATACATGTTTTCCAGCAAAAACCTTAACGCTGTGGCGGCAAAAAAAGTCATTGCCGCGGGCACTGGTGAAAAGCACAGAAAGAAGGCGAAAAAAAGAGACAGGAAAAAAAACACAGTAAAAAAACCCGCTTCCTCAACTGCTGCCGGCAGGTACCTCCACAAGTTCCTGCGGCCGCAGGAACACGTTCCCTCCACCGAGAACCTCCCTCCACCTCGGTGCCGCCGGGCTGCAGCACATCACCGCGGGTCTGCCGAGCGCCAACGCTCGTCCCCAGCCGGCCTTTGCAAACCTCCTTTGCCCGGAGCCACCCCCCCCCCGCTCGCTGCCCGCGCCGGAGACCGGGACGCCCCAGCGCCTCTCCGCCGCCGCGGGCAGGGGCCGCGCCGCTGACAGGCCCGGCCGCGGCTCCCGAGCGGCGGGAAGCCCCGCGGCCTCAGGCGGACGCCTGACTGACGAGCCCGGAGGGCCGCCGCGCCAGCAGCCCCGGCCCCTCAGCCCCGGCCCGGCGAGGATTTTTCCCTCGCCGGCCAACAACGCCGGACGCTGCGGCCAGACCCGCGCACTTCACCGCGGCTGCGAAGGCGACGGGCTTCGCCGCCCGCCACCGCGCCGACGCGGGGGGGTGGCGCGGGGCCGCCCGGCCCCGGCCCGGCCCGGCCCCGGCCCCGGCCCCCTCGCCCCATCCAGCCGAGCCGCTCGCCCTCCCTCGCCTCCCGCCACCTCCGCACAGCCCCGCACCCCCGGGGTGAGCTGAGCTGATGGGCTGAGCTACAGCCTCCCCAGAAACCTCTGCCCTGACACCAGAGTCTCTCTGAAAACAGTTTCTGACCTCTTTTGGCACGTCACAAGATAGTAACCCAAACCACAAGACCATGTCTCTCCTACTTTGCTCTGTTGCAGAAGAATCTCAGCTTGCAAAGCACATCAGTTTTCCGTAACACAGATAACCAGGGTTCACACAGTCAGACTTTTCAGTCAGAAGGCCACAGAAAGAATCGTAAAGAGACCGAGTATCTTTTCCTTAAACATCCTGTTTACAGACAGCTATGTTACCTCCAAGTGCTATGAAAGTTACTTTCTCTAAAACTATCTTCCATTTAGTTTTCCTTCCCCCCCCCGAAAACAATCTTATAGCTTAATCCTCATAGGATTTTTTTCAAGTTTTGGTTTTTTCTAACGAGTATCAACACATGAACACTCTAAATAGTTTCAGGAAGTTCAGTATTTGCTACAGTTGCACTTGATCCAACATCCCACTTTTTTTTCCACCAAGCAAAGGAGTTCAACCAAGTTTCTTTCAAGAGCCATACAGGAGAAAGTACAGATTCTGCTCTGTCTGCTAACAAGCAGGCGAAGGAGCTGCTACTAATTTGAATACTATACAGGCTCTGCTGTGCCCATTTTCAACTGGGGAAGAGAAATAGCCCATCCTGTTTGAATATTTAGGTCCACATTTTCTCATTTGCAAAGCAGATCCACTGCCTTGGGAGACTGACCAGAATTACCTGGAACAAACATTCTGTTTGCCTAGGATCTGTTTGTTAGTTGAGAAAACAGTCACTACGTCCCTGTGATAATATGACACGATTTCATCACTACATTTCTGTCTCAAGGGGCCCAGCTGTATTTTATTTTCTCGTAACACAGTATCTATCCAATTCCGGTCTCTGACTTAAGAGATGAGCAACATGCAATTTCTTCAATGTCTACTTATCACGTGAGGAAGTCAACAAACCTCTTTTCACAGTTACAAGCACTTTTCAAAGATGTGACAGTTCCCTCCGGTCATCAGCTGACCCTGAACAAGTTGGAAAATATAAAAGGATCAATAAATGTGAGAAAGACCTTTGGTATGAGGGAACCCAGACAAACCGGTGCAGCAGCTTTCTTCCCTATTGATTGGAAGAGAATGCTGTTTGGCTGCTGCTTCTACGGATAATCCACAAATTATTTGCTATTCTTCTTAGCCAAAGGGCTAAGGCAGTGCCATCAGCAACTTCATAATATACGCTGAAACAAGAAGCAGATATTACAGCTCCAAGTCTGAGGAAACAGCATCAATGTGATTAACACAGCTCTAACATGGAAGGCCTGGTAAGTGGCAGTGGTATAAGGCACTAGCAATTTATCAGGGCTCTCTTTCAAATGCTGGCATTTTCTGTGACTTGGATTTTGCCTATTGTTATGAGATCATTACATCACCTATCACACAAGTGTAGCTTTGTTAACTTTCAAAGAAAAGCTGCTAGACAATATACAACACAAAGTTAGACAAGCGAGGGAAGTACACAGTGATGTCACAGGCAATCTGGAATTGGGCACCCGACTTGAATTCCTGGCTTTGAAAACCTCTCTCCAAATGACTTGCCATCCTTTCACTAAGATCCAGCAGCAGTTCTCTCCTGTGCCTCATGCTCTTCTGTAGTCAGCCAAAGCCCACGGAGCTGCACTGTAAGCTTGAAGACCAGGGTGCCAGCTTCGTGTCCTATTTCTGTCACCTAGTTCTTATGTACCGTTTCTTGCTAATCAAAAGGCCCAGTGAATCCTCGTCACACATCACACTTGAGGTAGTACATCCAAGCATTATTTCTGCCGCGCTACATTTGCACGGATTAGCTGCTGAACCCTCCAGATGATGTACTGCTTTTCAAGAAGGGTGTAGTATAACTGGCGAGGGTCTACAGTAAGTCCAAGAGGGTGCTCAACGATGTACAGGAGTCTGACTTCAAAGCATAAATTGAAAAACAGCCGCTTAACCTAGAAAGGGCAATACTGAAGAGAAAGAACAATGTTTAAACTCTAAAAGGTAGCTATAAGGAAGAACTTTTCTGTGCATCCACTGCACACAGTTACACGGAACCATGGGGCTTAAATTACAACCTGAAAAACTTAGGGTATGTGGCAATCTTTGCAACAGTAGTAATAATTACAGGAAATGTTTAAGAATAAATTAGGCAAGCATTTGTCAAGAATGGTACAGAAAGTTGATCATTCACCTCTAGAACGAGAGCAACGCTAGACTATCTTCAAAGGTTCTTCTTTCCCCAGTGCTGTCCCTCTCTGTATTTCTACGCTCATCCAATACAAGCATCATCCCCAGCCGTGTACTTACAATTCTATATGCATATGCACATGTCTAGAGATGCACATTTATTTCTTCGTTACACACAGCTGAAGGAGAGTACTCATAGGCAAGACAATTTACATAAACAGCTTCTGAAAGTAAAACACCTCAGCCTCTTGCAAAACGTCAGCCCAACAGAACACCGGGAGCGGTATGTAAATCCTTATGCCAAAACTGCATTCTCTTAAATCTTATGAAAACCATTTCTAACGTAAAGCCTGACCTGACTGGTCTATTTTCTGACACTCCCCTTCTCTGTCATCAGGTACTTATTAGATAGTAAAACAACTGACGGGGTAAACACCATAACTAGCACAATAGCTGACTTCCGTAGCAGTTGCATATCAGGTCTGAATAAATGCGAGTTTAGTAGGTAGATACACATTCAGAAATGCACAAGAACTGAAAGGAGTAATCTGTAACTGGTAGACTAAGAACACTGCAATAGCATGCAATGTAAATCAACATGCACCTATAGGGAAGGGAAGGGAAGTACGGAAACATTCTTCTGGATTAAAAAAAAAATATATACGCAGCAATGGTAGGAAAAGGTACTTGGAACGTGCCACTTTCAATCCACTGAAACAATGTCTGCAACAGCAGTAAGAACACTGGCAAACTACCTTCTCTGTTCCACAGGGCCTTGAAACCCATACGCATTGTCTGTTGCCAGTTGCCCTTAGGAAACAAAGGCGCTGCGATCAGTAGAAGCGTGTAGAACACCAAAAATGAAACTTTTGAGTATGTCACATGCAAGATCCTCATTCTCCGTACAGTCTACAAGGTTACACAATTGTAAAATACTTTGTAAGAATGAAAATCCTGAAGTTTGCCTTGGATTATAAAAGTTTTAAAACTCCGTTTTGAGGTTTTTTTCCAAGGGTTTTAGAAATAAAAGCATCTTGGTAAAGTGATTTTCACACACTGCACAGACACAAGCAGTGTTTCTCCCACTGCGAGAGGAGTATCAAAATACTCTTATCTAATATGTTATAGACAAAAGTGACCAAGGTCACAGGAGAATCTGTACTTTCCCACTGATTACAAGGAACGGGCCAGCTGCTTTGTGCCTCCTATGCAGCTGGAGCATGCAGTTGCCTGGTAACTTGTTCCGAGCTATTGCATCTTAATCACATATACATGGAGGAATACCAAGCTGACCGCTTAGGTTTATCAGCCAAAACAGTTTACAGCAACACAATAGTTTAGAGCAATTCAGGAAGTTTAACACTGAATTTAGGTATGCGCTTATATGGTTTGACGAACAGAACTTTTATAAATGAAAGGGAAACAACAGGTGACTTTAGAGCATACAAAAGGTATAGTCTACAAACCAAATATCAATTATTAGCAATGTTTCCCTGTTCAAAGGGCATCACTTGCTGTCTCAGACTCAACAAGCATGAACTGACAGACTGTTATGATTTGAAAATTTTAAAAAAGTTCTAATAGTGTGCCCAAAACAGAGCTGTTTCAGTGTTCAGGCTAGACTCGTTGTCTCCAGTAAATACATATCTTAATTCTAACACAGGATAAAAACCGATTTATAAATTTCCTCTTGTAAAAATGAAACTGTTCCAATCACCCTGTTCACTCCTATTTAAGATATTAAATAGGGCAAATCAGAAGTAACTTGAACCAATCCCTCCCACCCAGCTATAAACCAGGACCATATACAGCCCTTGCAGACTACACAAGACCCTGTCTCATTCCAGCCATATCATTAGCACAAGCTGTGCAAACCCATGCAAATCAACAGGTTCTCCAGGCATAAAAGCAGACTCCAACAGCAGTTAAGCCACTTCTTACAACTGACAAGGTCATACTTCCATCCCTGATCATAGCACAAGAACAAAAGAGAATGGGTCTTTATTGTCCTTCATGAACTTGAGGGGCTGCAAGAAACCAGTGAAGTTACAAGCCTGGATTCTGTAACGTCGCTATCAGCATAATTTCCAGATCAAAGATCCGGCCTCCTGTTACGATCATCAAACATAATTTTGAGTTCAGGGGACAGGTCATCACAACACTATGTTAGGTAGAGTATAAAACCTTATCATCAGATTCTCAGCTAGTTTAACTCAATGTATTCTGTGTGTTCCGCTGAAGTCAACGAAACTAAACACACTATCATAGGAAAAAGATATTTCAGCACGCCTCAGACCTGGAAAACTATCTTGAAAAATGCCCGTAACTTTTAACACAAATTCTCTGCACTTCCCACGATCTCTCAACAGCGAGCAGTAGTAAGACCCTAACAGTTACTTGCAACCTATTTCTTGCATAGCATTCATTTTTATTTTAATTTTAAAAGGGGCAACTAATACATAAGATTTTTGCAGCTACTCACAAAAATCAATAAGCAAAGACATTTGTTCCAAGACTTAAATTTCTTGTATAATTTAAAAAACTATCAAAACTCTGTAAAGTAAAATAGATACATTTACCTACTAATGTAGGAAACTACAGACAAACTTCAGGAAATGACCAAAGGTGCAGAGGATAGGCTAATGCCTATTAGCATTAGGTAGAAAAACAAGGTAGAAAAGGTAGAAATGCCTATTAGCATTAAGGTAGAAGAACAACAACAACAACAACAACAAAAAACCCCCAGAAGTTCTACAGAAAAATGAGTGAGCAGCCCACAGCACTGGCAGACAACAGATTTTTTTATCCCCGCTTCCTCCACCCCTTCTTCTTACCCCCCCACCCCCGTTTTTTTTTAAAGGAAATAATTATTCTATTCTGAAACATATTGCCAGTGATGCAGTTGAAGCCAAAAGTTTAAATGAGTTCAGGAGAGAATTAACCGAATTCTAACACATGTGCCAACACAACTGCTATAAAAAGCATCTGCATCATGGTGAAATGCAAACAGCTACTCTGAGAATGACACATTATTATTCACTAAATTTGCCTTTTACCCTGTTGTATAGTTACTAATGTTGAAAAGAGTCACTGCTGTGCAAGAAACTAAAACTTACAGCGCTTTATGCTCGGAGAGAACTGTGGCCCATCAGCTCGTGGCTGTGAAGTCTTACAACTTAACACGTTGCAGTTGCACACCAGCAAGTTCTGAGGCGGACTGCCGACTGTATTCAATAGTCACAGCTTATGTAGGAGGATATGATAAACTTTACTTATTTGCCTTTAACCGATGCTCCAAATATGTTAAAGTCGTTCTTAAAGCAGGTTACTGGTTTGATTACCCTTCATACAAAATCCTCCTTCAAATGGAGGTTTCTCTTCTCTTCTTTTCAGATTTAAGGCATGAACAGAAACCACACCTGCATCATCACTGAAATCAGTGCCTATTTTTCAATAAACTTTAGCAGCAGCATCAGAATTCGTCCTCAAGTACCGTTCATAAAGCAAATGCTTCATTCTTCAAAACTTTTTTTAGCAAAGGTTAGTAATGCTGTACCACAGACTCTCACGCCCAGTCACGCATGTTCTTCCCGAGACTGTTACGCAGCTTAGTATTTTAAAAATCACCATCCTAACTGCGTACCTGATACTACTGGTTCTCCCCTTTTTAAAGTCTGATGTTAAGGAAAAGCTGCAAGTCCTACAAAACCAGGCAGACTTGCTTGTTCATGCCAAAGAGAAAAAGGTTAAGCATTATTAAAAAATAAGACTATTGCCTACCTTTAAGTATCCATAAAGCTATCAACATGAACCGTATGGTGGCCTGTTAGCATCGCTATTTGAACACGGGCATGCAAAATGTCCTTCAGTTAAATTCCAAACTCTATGAAGTAATTGGTGGGCAATTCCCCAAGGATAAAACGTCTATCAAAAGCCAACAGTAAGCCAGAAATCTCTTTCCGTTTCATAGGGTAAAAAAAAATAAATACAGTGAATCCTGAAAAAAGAAATAGATATTAGACAGGGAACGCCTATATACTTATAGGGCAAGTAATAAAACATTTAGTGTTTTGATTTTATTTTTTTTTATGTCATCACAATAGTTAGACAAACATGGAAACATTTGCAACAGCAATACTTGGGTCACTTTAAAATCTTGGTAACACTGAAATACAGGGCAGCGAAAGCTAATGATGTGGGGAGGGGACTTTAGGTCTTCTTATTTTCAGACACATTCACACACACACACACACACACACACATAGATATATACACACGCGCACTCCACAACTCCAAAGAGCTATCTTAACTATGTCTGCCAGTAAACGGAAATAGTAGGCAGAAAGGAACCATATCTATACTAAGACAGTTAGCTGTGCCGTAAAACTGAAGATCACTGCGACCAGTGCCATCTTAAAGAAGAAAAAACAACCACCACCAACAACAACCAAAAAACCTGAAAGAAACCATCACTGTGCATGTCATAAGCATGAAGTTATTTTAACCTGATGACTACTCTGCTCTATACTTTAAGCATCATGAAGTTTTAATGTATTTTTAAAGTCTAAGGTTATTATTTTAAATGGCCTACTTGTAGTGGCAGCCCAAGTAGCATTCTGGAGAACACCACAGTGCCCACAACTTCTACAGGTCAGTGCAGTCTGATCAAGCACTACATTTCTAGGGGAGGAAAACAAAAAACCACTACCGCTCATTTATTCAATTGAAAAGCTTATTACCTGCACCTTCCAAAGCAACAGGCTACAGGAACACTGAATGCAAAGTAAACCAGACCCATCTGGAATACTCTGACTCAGTCTCAGCTCCAAGTTACACATCTTTCATTTCGTATTTGAAGGGATTAACAGCATTTGGATGCACAGAAACTGTCTTTACAGTGAAGTCTGCAGACCTCCGAGTCAAAAGTTAAAATGTCTTCCTAAATTATAACAGTATTAGCACTTCCTCTGAAAAGGAGTGAAAAAAACACAACCAGGGAAGGAGGAAAGCGACACAACACCAAGGGTTTTTTTCCCAGAGATTACAAAATCCTGAGAGAACAAGATGCTTGTGCTATCAGAATAAAAATCCCCAAAGAAACAAAAGAGTTTACCTTTCCCTTGGAAAAGTTACTTTTGAGTCAAGATCTGCCCTTTTTCTCTCCCAAGCATGAAATCTCTCTTCAGCTTAAGACTCTCTTCTACTGCAGTAGAAATTTAGTGCACATGCTGGAACCTGGACAGAATCTTATTTAAAAAAACAAACAATACAATAGTACTACAGTGGCTAGAAATCTTTTACATATTCTGATGAAAAGACTCAACTTATTTCTAGGAAATAAAGTGTTTGGGGCCAAAGCCAACAGATGATGTTCATGTAAGGTTAAATTTTTATTTTTATTTTTTTTTTTTTTAAATTGATATATTGAAAAAAGCTGGAGAAGGAAGCGGGGACAGAAATGAAAAACCACTCAGGGAGTCAGTGGTATAGACTGTCACCATGCAATCTCAATATTGTAATTGCAGATCACATAGTCAGAACAAGCCAGTCAAAAGTAGCACACTCCCTGGGAGAGGGGCGGGATTCTCTCTCCCCTTGTCTTTCAAGCCAAGACCCAACTAGCAGAAGGCAGCTTTTCTGTCAGATAAAGCAAGGCAAAAGGATCATGTACAGCAACTTCCTTGCAGCCTCTTGCTCCTGAGCACCCTTCTTCACCTCTTTCTTTCTTTCTCTCTTTCTTCTGGTGATGGGAAGGCAAAGCATGTTCTGTTCCTGTGAGCCCATACTGCTTGTCCCTATAGTCACAGCAGGCACCTGTGATTCCTCTCCGAAGACATTTACGCATAGAAATCAGTTGAGTGGTGTGTTACGGAAGCATAAGCTGCAGTGGACGTGATTTTGAATCAGTTAATTTTGTGCCCACCATGACAAAATAAAACCAGCAATTTCTTACTTTATAGAAATTCTCCTAAAGTAGTAGTTGCCCCCAACAGCTGTCACGTTTTTGTATCACAGGAGAACAAATGCAGCCAAAAGAACATTTTCTCTAAAAGGACCGCTCCGAACTACACAAGCAGGCAGGCCCAGGCAGCTGCCGATTTAATAAAGCGTATGTACACAGCACCACTTAGTGGTGCAAGCGGAGTCACCGCTGACAGGAATGAGAAGCTTGAACACCAACCTTCCCGCCCCGGCTCCCTGGACATGAACGATGTCTGGTCTGTCTGTCCTCACTCGCAAAATACCACTACAATGCCTTTACTACAAGAGAGTACATCTGCCAAGCAAAACAAGTCCAAGAGGGCTGAACCTCAAGGCCAGCAGAACCAACGGCTGCTGAGCATCAAACAGATGCATCCACTCTGAAGAGCTTTCAGAATTCTGCAGCACTCTACCACACGGTTTCTGGCGACACAGCCTGAAGCAGGGTTTAAACAAATGATCCAGCTTAGTATCTGCCTGTAGTGCAAAGAATAGCAATCTCTTGGCCCACGATTTGGGTTTTATATAGACTTGGGCCATAAACAAATGCAACAGATGTAGAAAAACTGAAGACCGACAGCAACTGGAACGTAACTACTCTTTTTCCACTCCATCAACCCGTTGGAAAACTAACTCCCTCGTGCACTTACGTAACTGAGCACAAAGAGAACAAAAAGAAAGGCTTTTATTCAGAACAAATTAGTGTGTCTTTACAGGAAAGTAACGGTTTCAACTTACAAAACCAGCATCATCATTAGTGATGCACCTTTCCTGAATAAGGGATAAAAGAAGAGGATAACCATTGCTTTTACTGATACGTTCTTAATAATTAGCTGAGCACTTCTAAAGAGGAAGAACTTTGCTGCTTTCAGGACCGAAGTAAGAAAAAGTCTAAAGCATAGTCTTCCTGACGTGGGAAGACGTGTCCGCAAGAGAGGCACAAGATCCGATACAGAAATGTATCTATGTCTCGCTGAAAATTTGCACTCTAAGCATCACCAGCTTCTGCTTCCAGGGCAGTATACCACCAGCTTAACCGGAGGGTAGTAATTTTACCCCACACAAGAAGTCAGAACACGCGCTATCCTTTAAGGAGGCAGAACAATAACCAAAGCAGAAAGAGGCTTAGAAATTAAGGCAAGATGGCACTTGCTCAGACACACAGTGAGGAGGTGCAAGCTGGGTAAGACAGCAAAATGGAGATTGTTCCTCGTTCACACAGAGCTCATTTCGACTCGAGTTGGTCATCCTCTCCTCTTCCCACAAAATTAGGAATGCTTTTACGTAGGAAGTCCTGACTTTGTAGCCATCTATGCCGACAAACAACAAACTATTCTAGGTCTGCTCTTGTGGTATTTAGGAAGTCGCAGAATTCAGCTTAGGGATGCATAATCACAGTATTTAATTACTGTTGCAGTACTGACCTACCTACACCAGCAGATAATAAACTAAAAATCATAGTGCTTCTGATTTGGTATAAGCCAACAGACCTCCGGATTTTTTTCAGAGCACGTAAAGGTACAGCTCTCTGGGCATCACATGGTAATCATAACTGCCAAATGACTTGACAAGCTTGTAAACATCCAAACCACTGCAAACACATCTATACATACAATAATGGATAAAACGTAGATGCATTCCACCTACACGCTTATGCAGGCAAACACTCGTGAGTTAAAAGCCACTGTATGAACCAGCTTACGGAGCGCTTAACAAAGCCAGTGATTCCCTGGCACACCTGAAGACCAGAAAAACATTCACCAAATAAAGTTAGGGACATGCTCTTTTTTTTTTTTTTTTTTTTTTTTTTAAACTGTAACGTGTACTAAGACAGCAAGATCACTTTTCCAGCGTCCTTCATACACACATATGCCCCAGAAGCTACTTGAAATTACCTTGTGTAATGGAATTGTCTGGAAAGCTCAGCTTAAAGTAGCTGAGCTCAGTGACTGATTGATTTACAGGTACAGAAAATAAATGCATGCAGCATTTTAACAAGGACGACTTACCAGTGTTATGTTATTTCCATTTAGCAAAATCTGGTCTAGCTTTGTGATTCTTCTGCCCTCAGACGGAGTCTCACTGAAGCAGCGTTAAAAACAAATAAGTAAGCACACATAACCAGGGACAACAGTTCCAGTTTTGATTACAGAATAAATCTCTACATTAAGATGGCAGTTGTTGGAACTAAGAAATGAATTGGCCACGCTGCAGCCTGATCTTGACAAATTGACCGCCTGGATAAAGCAAGCTATCTGGCAACTAAAAAGATCCATTGTACTTTTCTGCTCAGTACACCTAAAGATACAGATTCACCCTCGAAATCTCGGCAATTTCTTGAATACCACCAACACTCAGAACAGGTTTCAAATAGCAACGTGGCAGGACAAAGTAATAAATGCTTATCCTTAAGTCTGCTAACTCTCTAAGCCTTTGCCTAGACCTTAAGGAAATGTAAAAACAAACAAACTACTGCAAAGTTCAACACACAATCCACGCAAAGTTAAGGCTATCAAGTAGGAACCGGATTACAAGTGTAAGTCATGCAACAGCTACTCTATAACATGGATGTCCTGAACAGATCCTCCTCTACAGTTTAAGTCCAAGGTACAAACCCTTCAGCTGGCAAGTATTCCAAAAATATAAAACCTCTTTGCTTACAGAGCTTACACAGTATTTTTCCCCAGGAAACCAAATGTTCAAGAGGAACAGGAGGCAGAAACAACATTTACAATTCTGTAACGTCTTCTAGCACCGTATCTGAAAATCCAGTTTCAAGGAAAATAAGGCCCCGAATTTAAAAATAGAACTATTTCCAGTTATTTCCATCTCACGCTGAGCTGTGATTTTACCTGTAAAATAAAAAAAATCAGAACAAGACAACTGATCCATACAAAAAAGGCTCTCCTATCCGGTGAACTCAAACCTCTCAAAAGCAGTAACATCACTGAGCTGGAGCATAAACTGGACGGCCTTAAACACCTCCATCAAAGGATACGGACAAAGTCATCGAGTCCTAGAAGCGTTCCCACAATTTCTGATCGCTCTTCATCACAACATGAACGCGTGCGTGGACCTACGCATTTGTCCACAAGTTCTGTAGATTGAAAGGCACAAGATATTGCTTTGTAGAACATACATGTTTTCCAGCAAAAACCTTAACGCTGTGGCGGCAAAAAAAGTCATTGCCGCGGGCACTGGTGAAAAGCACAGAAAGAAGGCGAAAAAAAGAGACAGGAAAAAAAACACAGTAAAAAAACCCGCTTCCTCAACTGCTGCCGGCAGGTACCTCCACAAGTTCCTGCGGCCGCAGGAACACGTTCCCTCCACCGAGAACCTCCCTCCACCTCGGTGCCGCCGGGCTGCAGCACATCACCGCGGGTCTGCCGAGCGCCAACGCTCGTCCCCAGCCGGCCTTTGCAAACCTCCTTTGCCCGGAGCCACCCCCCCCCCCCGCTCGCTGCCCGCGCCGGAGACCGGGACGCCCCAGCGCCTCTCCGCCGCCGCGGGCAGGGGCCGCGCCGCTGACAGGCCCGGCCGCGGCTCCCGAGCGGCGGGAAGCCCCGCGGCCTCAGGCGGACGCCTGACTGACGAGCCCGGAGGGCCGCCGCGCCCGCAGCCCCGGCCCCTCAGCCCCGGCCCGGCGAGGATTTTTCCCTCGCCGGCCAACAACGCCGGACGCTGCGGCCAGACCCGCGCACTTCACCGCGGCTGCGAAGGCGACGGGCTTCGCCGCCCGCCACCGCGCCGACGCGGGGGGGTGGCGCGGGGCCGCCCGGCCCCGGCCCGGCCCGGCCCCGGCCCCGGCCCCCTCGCCCCATCCAGCCGAGCCGCTCGCCCTCCCTCGCCTCCCGCCACCTCCGCACAGCCCCGCACCCCCGGGGTGAGCTGAGCTGATGGGCTGAGCTACAGCCTCCCCAGAAACCTCTGCCCTGACACCAGAGTCTCTCTGAAAACAGTTTCTGACCTCTTTTGGCACGTCACAAGATAGTAACCCAAACCACAAGACCATGTCTCTCCTACTTTGCTCTGTTGCAGAAGAATCTCAGCTTGCAAAGCACATCAGTTTTCCGTAACACAGATAACCAGGGTTCACACAGTCAGACTTTTCAGTCAGAAGGCCACAGAAAGAATCGTAAAGAGACCGAGTATCTTTTCCTTAAACATCCTGTTTACAGACAGCTATGTTACCTCCAAGTGCTATGAAAGTTACTTTCTCTAAAACTATCTTCCATTTAGTTTTCCTTCCCCCCCCCGAAAACAATCTTATAGCTTAATCCTCATAGGATTTTTTTCAAGTTTTGGTTTTTTCTAACGAGTATCAACACATGAACACTCTAAATAGTTTCAGGAAGTTCAGTATTTGCTACAGTTGCACTTGATCCAACATCCCACTTTTTTTTCCACCAAGCAAAGGAGTTCAACCAAGTTTCTTTCAAGAGCCATACAGGAGAAAGTACAGATTCTGCTCTGTCTGCTAACAAGCAGGCGAAGGAGCTGCTACTAATTTGAATACTATACAGGCTCTGCTGTGCCCATTTTCAACTGGGGAAGAGAAATAGCCCATCCTGTTTGAATATTTAGGTCCACATTTTCTCATTTGCAAAGCAGATCCACTGCCTTGGGAGACTGACCAGAATTACCTGGAACAAACATTCTGTTTGCCTAGGATCTGTTTGTTAGTTGAGAAAACAGTCACTACGTCCCTGTGATAATATGACACGATTTCATCACTACATTTCTGTCTCAAGGGGCCCAGCTGTATTTTATTTTCTCGTAACACAGTATCTATCCAATTCCGGTCTCTGACTTAAGAGATGAGCAACATGCAATTTCTTCAATGTCTACTTATCACGTGAGGAAGTCAACAAACCTCTTTTCACAGTTACAAGCACTTTTCAAAGATGTGACAGTTCCCTCCGGTCATCAGCTGACCCTGAACAAGTTGGAAAATATAAAAGGATCAATAAATGTGAGAAAGACCTTTGGTATGAGGGAACCCAGACAAACCGGTGCAGCAGCTTTCTTCCCTATTGATTGGAAGAGAATGCTGTTTGGCTGCTGCTTCTACGGATAATCCACAAATTATTTGCTATTCTTCTTAGCCAAAGGGCTAAGGCAGTGCCATCAGCAACTTCATAATATACGCTGAAACAAGAAGCAGATATTACAGCTCCAAGTCTGAGGAAACAGCATCAATGTGATTAACACAGCTCTAACATGGAAGGCCTGGTAAGTGGCAGTGGTATAAGGCACTAGCAATTTATCAGGGCTCTCTTTCAAATGCTGGCATTTTCTGTGACTTGGATTTTGCCTATTGTTATGAGATCATTACATCACCTATCACACAAGTGTAGCTTTGTTAACTTTCAAAGAAAAGCTGCTAGACAATATACAACACAAAGTTAGACAAGCGAGGGAAGTACACAGTGATGTCACAGGCAATCTGGAATTGGGCACCCGACTTGAATTCCTGGCTTTGAAAACCTCTCTCCAAATGACTTGCCATCCTTTCACTAAGATCCAGCAGCAGTTCTCTCCTGTGCCTCATGCTCTTCTGTAGTCAGCCAAAGCCCACGGAGCTGCACTGTAAGCTTGAAGACCAGGGTGCCAGCTTCGTGTCCTATTTCTGTCACCTAGTTCTTATGTACCGTTTCTTGCTAATCAAAAGGCCCAGTGAATCCTCGTCACACATCACACTTGAGGTAGTACATCCAAGCATTATTTCTGCCGCGCTACATTTGCACGGATTAGCTGCTGAACCCTCCAGATGATGTACTGCTTTTCAAGAAGGGTGTAGTATAACTGGCGAGGGTCTACAGTAAGTCCAAGAGGGTGCTCAACGATGTACAGGAGTCTGACTTCAAAGCATAAATTGAAAAACAGCCGCTTAACCTAGAAAGGGCAATACTGAAGAGAAAGAACAATGTTTAAACTCTAAAAGGTAGCTATAAGGAAGAACTTTTCTGTGCATCCACTGCACACAGTTACACGGAACCATGGGGCTTAAATTACAACCTGAAAAACTTAGGGTATGTGGCAATCTTTGCAACAGTAGTAATAATTACAGGAAATGTTTAAGAATAAATTAGGCAAGCATTTGTCAAGAATGGTACAGAAAGTTGATCATTCACCTCTAGAACGAGAGCAACGCTAGACTATCTTCAAAGGTTCTTCTTTCCCCAGTGCTGTCCCTCTCTGTATTTCTACGCTCATCCAATACAAGCATCATCCCCAGCCGTGTACTTACAATTCTATATGCATATGCACATGTCTAGAGATGCACATTTATTTCTTCGTTACACACAGCTGAAGGAGAGTACTCATAGGCAAGACAATTTACATAAACAGCTTCTGAAAGTAAAACACCTCAGCCTCTTGCAAAACGTCAGCCCAACAGAACACCGGGAGCGGTATGTAAATCCTTATGCCAAAACTGCATTCTCTTAAATCTTATGAAAACCATTTCTAACGTAAAGCCTGACCTGACTGGTCTATTTTCTGACACTCCCCTTCTCTGTCATCAGGTACTTATTAGATAGTAAAACAACTGACGGGGTAAACACCATAACTAGCACAATAGCTGACTTCCGTAGCAGTTGCATATCAGGTCTGAATAAATGCGAGTTTAGTAGGTAGATACACATTCAGAAATGCACAAGAACTGAAAGGAGTAATCTGTAACTGGTAGACTAAGAACACTGCAATAGCATGCAATGTAAATCAACATGCACCTAGAGGGAAGGGAAGGGAAGTACGGAAACATTCTTCTGGATTAAAAAAAAATATATACGCAGCAATGGTAGGAAAAGGTACTTGGAACGTGCCACTTTCAATCCACTGAAACAATGTCTGCAACAGCAGTAAGAACACTGGCAAACTACCTTCTCTGTTCCACAGGGCCTTGAAACCCATACGCATTGTCTGTTGCCAGTTGCCCTTAGGAAACAAAGGCGCTGCGATCAGTAGAAGCGTGTAGAACACCAAAAATGAAACTTTTGAGTATGTCACATGCAAGATCCTCATTCTCCGTACAGTCTACAAGGTTACACAATTGTAAAATACTTTGTAAGAATGAAAATCCTGAAGTTTGCCTTGGATTATAAAAGTTTTAAAACTCCGTTTTGAGGTTTTTTTCCAAGGGTTTTAGAAATAAAAGCATCTTGGTAAAGTGATTTTCACACACTGCACAGACACAAGCAGTGTTTCTCCCACTGCGAGAGGAGTATCAAAATACTCTTATCTAATATGTTATAGACAAAAGTGACCAAGGTCACAGGAGAATCTGTACTTTCCCACTGATTACAAGGAACGGGCCAGCTGCTTTGTGCCTCCTATGCAGCTGGAGCATGCAGTTGCCTGGTAACTTGTTCCGAGCTATTGCATCTTAATCACATATACATGGAGGAATACCAAGCTGACCGCTTAGGTTTATCAGCCAAAACAGTTTACAGCAACACAATAGTTTAGAGCAATTCAGGAAGTTTAACACTGAATTTAGGTATGCGCTTATATGGTTTGACGAACAGAACTTTTATAAATGAAAGGGAAACAACAGGTGACTTTAGAGCATACAAAAGGTATAGTCTACAAACCAAATATCAATTATTAGCAATGTTTCCCTGTTCAAAGGGCATCACTTGCTGTCTCAGACTCAACAAGCATGAACTGACAGACTGTTATGATTTGAAAATTTTAAAAAAGTTCCAATAGTGTGCCCAAAACAGAGCTGTTTCAGTGTTCAGGCTAGACTCGTTGTCTCCAGTAAATACATATCTTAATTCTAACACAGGATAAAAACCGATTTATAAATTTCCTCTTGTAAAAATGAAACTGTTCCAATCACCCTGTTCACTCCTATTTAAGATATTAAATAGGGCAAATCAGAAGTAACTTGAACCAATCCCTCCCACCCAGCTATAAACCAGGACCATATACAGCCCTTGCAGACTACACAAGACCCTGTCTCATTCCAGCCATATCATTAGCACAAGCTGTGCAAACCCATGCAAATCAACAGGTTTTCCAGGCATAAAAGCAGACTCCAACAGCAGTTAAGCCACTTCTTACAACTGACAAGGTCATACTTCCATCCCTGATCATAGCACAAGAACAAAAGAGAATGGGTCTTTATTGTCCTTCATGAACTTGAGGGGCTGCAAGAAACCAGTGAAGTTACAAGCCTGGATTCTGTAATGTCGCTATCAGCATAATTTCCAGATCAAAGATCCGGCCTCCTGTTACGATCATCAAACATAATTTTGAGTTCAGGGGACAGGTCATCACAACACTATGTTAGGTAGAGTATAAAACCTTATCATCAGATTCTCAGCTAGTTTAAGTCAATGTATTCTGTGTGTTCCGCTGAAGTCAACGAAACTAAACACACTATCATAGGAAAAAGATATTTCAGCACGCCTCAGACCTGGAAAACTATCTTGAAAAATGCCCGTAACTTTTAACACAAATTCTCTGCACTTCCCACGATCTCTCAACAGCGAGCAGTAGTAAGACCCTAACAGTTACTTGCAACCTATTTCTTGCATAGCATTCATTTTTATTTTAATTTTAAAAGGGGCAACTAACAAATAAGATTTTTGCAGCTACTCACAAAAATCAATAAGCAAAGACATTTGTTCCAAGACTTAAATTTCTTGTATAATTTAAAAAACTATCAAAACTCTGTAAAGTAAAATAGATACATTTACCTACTAATGTAGGAAACTACAGACAAACTTCAGGAAATGACCAAAGGTGCAGAGGATAGGCTAATGCCTATTAGCATTAGGTAGAAAAACAAGGTAGAAAAGGTAGAAATGCCTATTAGCATTAAGGTAGAAGAACAACAACAACAACAACAACAAAAAACCCCCAGAAGTTCTACAGAAAAATGAGTGAGCAGCCCACAGCACTGGCAGACAACAGATTTTTTTATCCCCGCTTCCTCCACCCCTTCTTCTTACCCCCCCACCCCCGTTTTTTTTTAAAGGAAATAATTATTCTATTCTGAAACATATTGCCAGTGATGCAGTTGAAGCCAAAAGTTTAAATGAGTTCAGGAGAGAATTAACCGAATTCTAACACATGTGCCAACACAACTGCTATAAAAAGCATCTGCATCATGGTGAAATGCAAACAGCTACTCTGAGAATGACACATTATTCTTCACTAAATTTGCCTTTTACCCTGTTGTATAGTTACTAATGTTGAAAAGAGTCACTGCTGTGCAAGAAACTAAAACTTACAGCGCTTTATGCTCGGAGAGAACTGTGGCCCATCAGCTCGTGGCTGTGAAGTCTTACAACTTAACACGTTGCAGTTGCGCACCAGCAAGTTCTGAGGCGGACTGCCGACTGTATTCAATAGTCACAGCTTATGTAGGAGGATATGATAAACTTGACTTATTTGCCTTTAACCGATGCTCCAAATATGTTAAAGTCGTTCTTAAAGCAGGTTACTGGTTTGATTACCCTTCATACAAAATCCTCCTTCAAATGGAGGTTTCTCTTCTCTTCTTTTCAGATTTAAGGCATGAACAGAAACCACACCTGCATCATCACTGAAATCAGTGCCTATTTTTCAATAAACTTTAGCAGCAGCATCAGAATTCGTCCTCAAGTACCGTTCATAAAGCAAATGCTTCATTCTTCAAAACTTTTTTTAGCAAAGGTTAGTAATGCTGTACCACAGACTCTCACGCCCAGTCACGCATGTTCTTCCCGAGACTGTTACGCAGCTTAGTATTTTAAAAATCACCATCCTAACTGCGTACCTGATACTACTGGTTCTCCCCTTTTTAAAGTCTGATGTTAAGGAAAAGCTGCAAGTCCTACAAAACCAGGCAGACTTGCTTGTTCATGCCAAAGAGAAAAAGGTTAAGCATTATTAAAAAATAAGACTATTGCCTACCTTTAAGTATCCATAAAGCTATCAACATGAACCGTATGGTGGCCTGTTAGCATCGCTATTTGAACACGGGCATGCAAAATGTCCTTCAGTTAAATTCCAAACTCTATGAAGTAATTGGTGGGCAATTCCCCAAGGATAAAACGTCTATCAAAAGCCAACAGTAAGCCAGAAATCTCTTTCCGTTTCATAGGGTAAAAAAAAATAAATACAGTGAATCCTGAAAAAAGAAATAGATATTAGACAGGGAACGCCTATATACTTATAGGGCAAGTAATAAAACATTTAGTGTTTTGATTTTATTTTTTTTTATGTCATCACAATAGTTAGACAAACATGGAAACATTTGCAACAGCAATACTTGGGTCACTTTAAAATCTTGGTAACACTGAAATACAGGGCAGCGAAAGCTAATGATGTGGGGAGGGGACTTTAGGTCTTCTTATTTTCAGACACATTCACACACACACACACACACACACACATAGATATATACACACGCGCACTCCACAACTCCAAAGAGCTATCTTAACTATGTCTGCCAGTAAACGGAAATAGTAGGCAGAAAGGAACCATATCTATACTAAGACAGTTAGCTGTGCCGTAAAACTGAAGATCACTGCGACCAGTGCCATCTTAAAGAAGAAAAAACAACCACCACCAACAACAACCAAAAAACCTGAAAGGAACCATCACTGTGCATGTCATAAGCATGAAGTTATTTTAACCTGATGACTACTCTGCTCTATACTTTAAGCATCATGAAGTTTTTATGTATTTTTAAAGTCTAAGGTTATTATTTTAAATGGCCTACTTGTAGTGGCAGCCCAAGTAGCATTCTGGAGAACACCACAGTGCCCACAACTTCTACAGGTCAGTGCAGTCTGATCAAGCACTACGTTTCTAGGGGAGGAAAACAAAAAACCACTACCGCTCATTTATTCAATTGAAAAGCTTATTACCTGCACCTTCCAAAGCAACAGGCTACAGGAACACTGAATGCAAAGTAAACCAGACCCATCTGGAATACTCTGACTCAGTCTCAGCTCCAAGTTACACATCTTTCATTTCGTATTTGAAGGGATTAACAGCATTTGGATGCACAGAAACTGTCTTTACAGTGAAGTCTGCAGACCTCCGAGTCAAAAGTTAAAATGTCTTCCTAAATTATAACAGTATTAGCACTTCCTCTGAAAAGGAGTGAAAAAAACACAACCAGGGAAGGAGGAAAGTGACACAACACCAAGGGTTTTTTTCCCAGAGATTACAAAATCCTGAGAGAACAAGATGCTTGTGCTATCAGAATAAAAATCCCCAAAGAAACAAAAGAGTTTACCTTTCCCTTGGAAAAGTTACTTTTGAGTCAAGATCTGCCCTTTTTCTCTCCCAAGCATGAAATCTCTCTTCAGCTTAAGACTCTCTTCTACTGCAGTAGAAATTTAGTGCACATGCTGGAACCTGGACAGAATCTTATTTAAAAAAACAAACAATACAATAGTACTACAGTGGCTAGAAATCTTTTACATATTCTGATGAAAAGACTCAACTTATTTCTAGGAAATAAAGTGTTTGGGGCCAAAGCCAACAGATGATGTTCATGTAAGGTTAAATTTTTATTTTTATTTTTTTTTTTTTTAAATTGATATATTGAAAAAAGCTGGAGAAGGAAGCGGGGACAGAAATGAAAAACCACTCAGGGAGTCAGTGGTATAGACTGTCACCATGCAATCTCAATATTGTAATTGCAGATCACATAGTCAGAACAAGCCAGTCAAAAGTAGCACACTCCCTGGGAGAGGGGCGGGAGTCTCTCTCCCCTTGTCTTTCAAGCCAAGACCCAACTAGCAGAAGGCAGCTTTTCTGTCAGATAAAGCAAGGCAAAAGGATCATGTACAGCAACTTCCTTGCAGCCTCTTGCTCCTGAGCACCCTTCTTCACCTCTTTCTTTCTTTCTCTCTTTCTTCTGGTGATGGGAAGGCAAAGCATGTTCTGTTCCTGTGAGCCCATACTGCTTGTCCCTATAGTCACAGCAGGCACCTGTGATTCCTCTCCGAAGACATTTACGCATAGAAATCAGTTGAGTGGTGTGTTACGGAAGCATAAGCTGCAGTGGACGTGATTTTGAATCAGTTAATTTTGTGCCCACCATGACAAAATAAAACCAGCAATTTCTTACTTTATAGAAATTCTCCTAAAGTAGTAGTTGCCCCCAACAGCTGTCAAGTTTTTGTATCACAGGAGAACAAATGCAGCCAAAAGAACATTTTCTCTAAAAGGACCGCTCCGAACTACACAAGCAGGCAGGCCCAGGCAGCTCCCGATTTAATAAAGCGTATGTACACAGCACCACTTAGTGGTGCAAGCGGAGTCACCGCTGACAGGAATGAGAAGCTTGAACACCAACCTTCCCGCCCCGGCTCCCTGGACATGAACGATGTCTGGTCTGTCTGTCCTCACTCGCAAAATACCACTACAATGCCTTTACTACAAGAGAGTACATCTGCCAAGCAAAACAAGTCCAAGAGGGCTGAACCTCAAGGCCAGCAGAACCAACGGCTGCTGAGCATCAAACAGATGCATCCACTCTGAAGAGCTTTCAGAATTCTGCAGCACTCTACCACACGGTTTCTGGCGACACAGCCTGAAGCAGGGTTTAAACAAATGATCCAGCTTAGTATCTGCCTGTAGTGCAAAGAATAGCAATCTCTTGGCCCACGATTTGGGTTTTATATAGACTTGGGCCATAAACAAATGCAACAGATGTAGAAAAACTGAAGACCGACAGCAACTGGAACGTAACTACTCTTTTTCCACTCCATCAACCCGTTGGAAAACTAACTCCCTCGTGCACTTACGTAACTGAGCACAAAGAGAACAAAAAGAAAGGCTTTTATTCAGAACAAATTAGTGTGTCTTTACAGGAAAGTAACGGTTTCAACTTACAAAACCAGCATCATCATTAGTGATGCACCTTTCCTGAATAAGGGATAAAAGAAGAGGATAACCATTGCTTTTACTGATACGTTCTTAATAATTAGCTGAGCACTTCTAAAGAGGAAGAACTTTGCTGCTTTCAGGACTGAAGTAAGAAAAAGTCTAAAGCATAGTCTTCCTGACGTGGGAAGACGTGTCCGCAAGAGAGGCACAAGATCCGATACAGAAATGTATCTACGTCTCGCTGAAAATTTGCACTCTAAGCATCACCAGCTTCTGCTTCCAGGGCAGTATACCACCAGCTTAACCGGAGGGTAGTAATTTTACCCCACACAAGAAGTCAGAACACGCGCTATCCTTTAAGGAGGCAGAACAATAACCAAAGCAGAAAGAGGCTTAGAAATTAAGGCAAGATGGCACTTGCTCAGACACACAGTGAGGAGGTGCAAGCTGGGTAAGACAGCAAAATGGAGATTGTTCCTCGTTCACACAGAGCTCATTTCGACTCGAGTTGGTCATCCTCTCCTCTTCCCACAAAATTAGGAATGCTTTTACGTAGGAAGTCCTGACTTTGTAGCCATCTATGCCGACAAACAACAAACTATTCTAGGTCTGCTCTTGTGGTATTTAGGAAGTCGCAGAATTCAGCTTAGGGATGCATAATCACAGTATTTAATTACTGTTGCAGTACTGACCTACCTACACCAGCAGATAATAAACTAAAAATCATAGTGCTTCTGATTTGGTATAAGCCAACAGACCTCCGGATTTTTTTCAGAGCACGTAAAGGTACAGCTCTCTGGGCATCACATGGTAATCATAACTGCCAAATGACTTGACAAGCTTGTAAACATCCAAACCACTGCAAACACATCTATACATACAATAATGGATAAAACGTAGATGCATTCCACCTACACGCTTATGCAGGCAAACACTCGTGAGTTAAAAGCCACTGTATGAACCAGCTTACGGAGCGCTTAACAAAGCCAGTGATTCCCTGGCACACCTGAAGACCAGAAAAACATTCACCAAATAAAGTTAGGGACATGCTCTTTTTTTTTTTTTTTTTTTTTTTTTAAAACTGTAACGTGTACTAAGACAGCAAGATCACTTTTCCAGCGTCCTTCATACACACATATGCCCCAGAAGCTACTTGAAATTACCTTGTGTAATGGAATTGTCTGGAAAGCTCAGCTTAAAGTAGCTGAGCTCAGTGACTGATTGATTTACAGGTACAGAAAATAAATGCATGCAGCATTTTAACAAGGACGACTTACCAGTGTTATGTTATTTCCATTTAGCAAAATCTGGTCTAGCTTTGTGATTCTTCTGCCCTCAGACGGAGTCTCACTGAAGCAGCGTTAAAAACAAATAAGTAAGCACACATAACCAGGGACAACAGTTCCAGTTTTGATTACAGAATAAATCTCTACATTAAGATGGCAGTTGTTGGAACTAAGAAATGAATTGGCCACGCTGCAGCCTGATCTTGACAAATTGACCGCCTGGATAAAGCAAGCTATCTGGCAACTAAAAAGATCCATTGTACTTTTCTGCTCAGTACACCTAAAGATACAGATTCACCCTCGAAATCTCGGCAATTTCTTGAATACCACCAACACTCAGAACAGGTTTCAAATAGCAACGTGGCAGGACAAAGTAATAAATGCTTATCCTTAAGTCTGCTAACTCTCTAAGCCTTTGCCTAGACCTTAAGGAAATGTAAAAACAAACAAACTACTGCAAAGTTCAACACACAATCCACGCAAAGTTAAGGCTATCAAGTAGGAACCTGATTACAAGTATAAATCATGCAACAGCTACTCTATGACATGGATGTCCTGAACAGATCATCCTCTACAGTGTAAGTCCAAGGTACAAACCCTTCAGCTGGCAAATATTCCAAAAACATAAAACCTCTTTGCTTACAGAGCTTACACAGTATTTTTCCCCAGGAAACCAAACGTTCAAGAGGAACAGGAGGCAGAAACAACACTTGCAATTCTGTAACGTCTTCTAGCACCGTATCTGAAAAACCAGTTTCAAGGAAAATAAGGCCCCGAATTTAAAAATAGAACTATTTCCAGTTATTTCCATCTCACGCTGAGCTGTGATTTTACATGTAAAATAAAAAAAATCAGAACAAGACAACTGATCCATACAAAAAAGGCTCTCCTATCCGGTGAACTCAAACCTCTCAAAAGCAGTAACATCACTGAGCTGGAGCATAAACTGGACGGCCTTAAACACCTCCATCAAAGGATACGGACAAAGTCATCGAGTCCTAGAAGCGTTCCCACAATTTCTGATCGCTCTTCATCACAACATGAACGCGTGCGTGGACCTACGCATTTGTCCACAAGTTCTGTAGATTGAAAGGCACAAGATATTGCTTTGTAGAACATACATGTTTTCCAGCAAAAACCTTAACGCTGTGGCGGCAAAAAAAGTCATTGCCGCGGGCACTGGTGAAAAGCACAGAAAGAAGGCGAAAAAAAGAGACAGGAAAAAAACCACAGTAAAAAAACCCGCTTCCTCAACTGCTGCCGGCAGGTACCTCCACAAGTTCCTGCGGCCGCAGGAACACGTTCCCTCCACCGAGAACCTCCCTCCACCTCGGTGCCGCCGGGCTGCAGCACATCACCGCGGGTCTGCCGAGCGCCAACGCTCGTCCCCAGCCGGCCTTTGCAAACCTCCTTTGCCCGGAGCCACCCCCCCCCCCCGCTCGCTGCCCGCGCCGGAGACCGGGACGCCCCAGCGCCTCTCCGCCGCCGCGGGCAGGGGCCGCGCCGCTGACAGGCCCGGCCGCGGCTCCCGAGCGGCGGGAAGCCCCGCGGCCTCAGGCGGACGCCTGACTGACGAGCCCGGAGGGCCGCCGCGCCCGCAGCCCCGGCCCCTCAGCCCCGGCCCGGCGAGGATTTTTCCCTCGCCGGCCAACAACGCCGGACGCTGCGGCCAGACCCGCGCACTTCACCGCGGCTGCGAAGGCGACGGGCTTCGCCGCCCGCCACCGCGCCGACGCGGGGGGGTGGCGCGGGGCCGCCCGGCCCCGGCCCGGCCCGGCCCCGGCCCCCTCGCCCCATCCAGCCGAGCCGCTCGCCCTCCCTCGCCTCCCGCCACCTCCGCACAGCCCCGCACCCCCGGGGTGAGCTGAGCTGATGGGCTGAGCTACAGCCTCCCCAGAAACCTCTGCCCTGACACCAGAGTCTCTCTGAAAACAGTTTCTGACCTCTTTTGGCACGTCACAAGATAGTAACCCAAACCACAAGACCATGTCTCTCCTACTTTGCTCTGTTGCAGAAGAATCTCAGCTTGCAAAGCACATCAGTTTTCCGTAACACAGATAACCAGGGTTCACACAGTCAGACTTTTCAGTCAGAAGGCCACAGAAAGAATCGTAAAGAGACCGAGTATCTTTTCCTTAAACATCCTGTTTACAGACAGCTATGTTACCTCCAAGTGCTATGAAAGTTACTTTCTCTAAAACTATCTTCCATTTAGTTTTCCTTCCCCCCCCCGAAAACAATCTTATAGCTTAATCCTCATAGGATTTTTTTCAAGTTTTGGTTTTTTCTAACGAGTATCAACACATGAACACTCTAAATAGTTTCAGGAAGTTCAGTATTTGCTACAGTTGCACTTGATCCAACATCCCACTTTTTTTTCCACCAAGCAAAGGAGTTCAACCAAGTTTCTTTCAAGAGCCATACAGGAGAAAGTACAGATTCTGCTCTGTCTGCTAACAAGCAGGCGAAGGAGCTGCTACTAATTTGAATACTATACAGGCTCTGCTGTGCCCATTTTCAACTGGGGAAGAGAAATAGCCCATCCTGTTTGAATATTTAGGTCCACATTTTCTCATTTGCAAAGCAGATCCACTGCCTTGGGAGACTGACCAGAATTACCTGGAACAAACATTCTGTTTGCCTAGGATCTGTTTGTTAGTTGAGAAAACAGTCACTACGTCCCTGTGATAATATGACACGATTTCATCACTACATTTCTGTCTCAAGGGGCCCAGCTGTATTTTATTTTCTCGTAACACAGTATCTATCCAATTCCGGTCTCTGACTTAAGAGATGAGCAACATGCAATTTCTTCAATGTCTACTTATCACGTGAGGAAGTCAACAAACCTCTTTTCACAGTTACAAGCACTTTTCAAAGATGTGACAGTTCCCTCCGGTCATCAGCTGACCCTGAACAAGTTGGAAAATATAAAAGGATCAATAAATGTGAGAAAGACCTTTGGTATGAGGGAACCCAGACAAACCGGTGCAGCAGCTTTCTTCCCTACTGATTGGAAGAGAATGCTGTTTGGCTGCTGCTTCTACGGATAATCCACAAATTATTTGCTATTCTTCTTAGCCAAAGGGCTAAGGCAGTGCCATCAGCAACTTCATAATATACGCTGAAACAAGAAGCAGATATTACAGCTCCAAGTCTGAGGAAACAGCATCAATGTGATTAAGACAGCTCTAACATGGAAGGCCTGGTAAGTGGCAGTGGTATAAGGCACTAGCAATTTATCAGGGCTCTCTTTCAAATGCTGGCATTTTCTGTGACTTGGATTTTGCCTATTGTTATGAGATCATTACATCACCTATCACACAAGTGTAGCTTTGTTAACTTTCAAAGAAAAGCTGCTAGACAATATACAACACAAAGTTAGACAAGCGAGGGAAGTACACAGTGATGTCACAGGCAATCTGGAATTGGGCACCCGACTTGAATTCCTGGCTTTGAAAACCTCTCTCCAAATGACTTGCCATCCTTTCACTAAGATCCAGCAGCAGTTCTCTCCTGTGCCTCATGCTCTTCTGTAGTCAGCCAAAGCCCACGGAGCTGCACTGTAAGCTTGAAGACCAGGGTGCCAGCTTCGTGTCCTATTTCTGTCACCTAGTTCTTATGTACCGTTTCTTGCTAATCAAAAGGCCCAGTGAATCCTCGTCACACATCACACTTGAGGTAGTACATCCAAGCATTATTTCTGCCGCGCTACATTTGCACGGATTAGCTGCTGAACCCTCCAGATGATGTACTGCTTTTCAAGAAGGGTGTAGTATAACTGGCGAGGGTCTACAGTAAGTCCAAGAGGGTGCTCAACGATGTACAGGAGTCTGACTTCAAAGCATAAATTGAAAAACAGCCGCTTAACCTAGAAAGGGCAATACTGAAGAGAAAGAACAATGTTTAAACTCTAAAAGGTAGCTATAAGGAAGAACTTTTCTGTGCATCCACTGCACACAGTTACACGGAACCATGGGGCTTAAATTACAACCTGAAAAACTTAGGGTATGTGGCAATCTTTGCAACAGTAGTAATAATTACAGGAAATGTTTAAGAATAAATTAGGCAAGCATTTGTCAAGAATGGTACAGAAAGTTGATCATTCACCTCTAGAACGAGAGCAACGCTAGACTATCTTCAAAGGTTCTTCTTTCCCCAGTGCTGTCCCTCTCTGTATTTCTACGCTCATCCAATACAAGCATCATCCCCAGCCGTGTACTTACAATTCTATATGCATATGCACATGTCTAGAGATGCACATTTATTTCTTCGTTACACACAGCTGAAGGAGAGTACTCATAGGCAAGACAATTTACATAAACAGCTTCTGAAAGTAAAACACCTCAGCCTCTTGCAAAACGTCAGCCCAACAGAACACCGGGAGCGGTATGTAAATCCTTATGCCAAAACTGCATTCTCTTAAATCTTATGAAAACCATTTCTAACGTAAAGCCTGACCTGACTGGTCTATTTTCTGACACTCCCCTTCTCTGTCATCAGGTACTTATTAGATAGTAAAACAACTGACGGGGTAAACACCATAACTAGCACAATAGCTGACTTCCGTAGCAGTTGCATATCAGGTCTGAATAAATGCGAGTTTAGTAGGTAGATACACATTCAGAAATGCACAAGAACTGAAAGGAGTAATCTGTAACTGGTAGACTAAGAACACTGCAATAGCATGCAATGTAAATCAACATGCACCTATAGGGAAGGGAAGGGAAGTACGGAAACATTCTTCTGGATTAAAAAAAAAATATATACGCAGCAATGGTAGGAAAAGGTACTTGGAACGTGCCACTTTCAATCCACTGAAACAATGTCTGCAACAGCAGTAAGAACACTGGCAAACTACCTTCTCTGTTCCACAGGGCCTTGAAACCCATACGCATTGTCTGTTGCCAGTTGCCCTTAGGAAACAAAGGCGCTGCGATCAGTAGAAGCGTGTAGAACACCAAAAATGAAACTTTTGAGTATGTCACATGCAAGATCCTCATTCTCCGTACAGTCTACAAGGTTACACAATTGTAAAATACTTTGTAAGAATGAAAATCCTGAAGTTTGCCTTGGATTATAAAAGTTTTAAAACTCCGTTTTGAGGTTTTTTTCCAAGGGTTTTAGAAATAAAAGCATCTTGGTAAAGTGATTTTCACACACTGCACAGACACAAGCAGTGTTTCTCCCACTGCGAGAGGAGTATCAAAATACTCTTATCTAATATGTTATAGACAAAAGTGACCAAGGTCACAGGAGAATCTGTACTTTCCCACTGATTACAAGGAACGGGCCAGCTGCTTTGTGCCTCCTATGCAGCTGGAGCATGCAGTTGCCTGGTAACTTGTTCCGAGCTATTGCATCTTAATCACATATACATGGAGGAATACCAAGCTGACCGCTTAGGTTTATCAGCCAAAACAGTTTACAGCAACACAATAGTTTAGAGCAATTCAGGAAGTTTAACACTGAATTTAGGTATGCGCTTATATGGTTTGACGAACAGAACTTTTATAAATGAAAGGGAAACAACAGGTGACTTTAGAGCATACAAAAGGTATAGTCTACAAACCAAATATCAATTATTAGCAATGTTTCCCTGTTCAAAGGGCATCACTTGCTGTCTCAGACTCAACAAGCATGAACTGACAGACTGTTATGATTTGAAAATTTTAAAAAAGTTCTAATAGTGTGCCCAAAACAGAGCTGTTTCAGTGTTCAGGCTAGACTCGTTGTCTCCAGTAAATACATATCTTAATTCTAACACAGGATAAAAACCGATTTATAAATTTCCTCTTGTAAAAATGAAACTGTTCCAATCACCCTGTTCACTCCTATTTAAGATATTAAATAGGGCAAATCAGAAGTAACTTGAACCAATCCCTCCCACCCAGCTATAAACCAGGACCATATACAGCCCTTGCAGACTACACAAGACCCTGTCTCATTCCAGCCATATCATTAGCACAAGCTGTGCAAACCCATGCAAATCAACAGGTTTTCCAGGCATAAAAGCAGACTCCAACAGCAGTTAAGCCACTTCTTACAACTGACAAGGTCATACTTCCATCCCTGATCATAGCACAAGAACAAAAGAGAATGGGTCTTTATTGTCCTTCATGAACTTGAGGGGCTGCAAGAAACCAGTGAAGTTACAAGCCTGGATTCTGTAATGTCGCTATCAGCATAATTTCCAGATCAAAGATCCGGCCTCCTGTTACGATCATCAAACATAATTTTGAGTTCAGGGGACAGGTCATCACAACACTATGTTAGGTAGAGTATAAAACCTTATCATCAGATTCTCAGCTAGTTTAAGTCAATGTATTCTGTGTGTTCCGCTGAAGTCAACGAAACTAAACACACTATCATAGGAAAAAGATATTTCAGCACGCCTCAGACCTGGAAAACTATCTTGAAAAATGCCCGTAACTTTTAACACAAATTCTCTGCACTTCCCACGATCTCTCAACAGCGAGCAGTAGTAAGACCCTAACAGTTACTTGCAACCTATTTCTTGCATAGCATTCATTTTTATTTTAATTTTAAAAGGGGCAACTAACAAATAAGATTTTTGCAGCTACTCACAAAAATCAATAAGCAAAGACATTTGTTCCAAGACTTAAATTTCTTGTATAATTTAAAAAACTATCAAAACTCTGTAAAGTAAAATAGATACATTTACCTACTAATGTAGGAAACTACAGACAAACTTCAGGAAATGACCAAAGGTGCAGAGGATAGGCTAATGCCTATTAGCATTAGGTAGAAAAACAAGGTAGAAAAGGTAGAAATGCCTATTAGCATTAAGGTAGAAGAACAACAACAACAACAACAACAAAAAACCCCCAGAAGTTCTACAGAAAAATGAGTGAGCAGCCCACAGCACTGGCAGACAACAGATTTTTTTATCCCCGCTTCCTCCACCCCTTCTTCTTACCCCCCCACCCCCGTTTTTTTTTTAAAGGAAATAATTATTCTATTCTGAAACATATTGCCAGTGATGCAGTTGAAGCCAAAAGTTTAAATGAGTTCAGGAGAGAATTAACCGAATTCTAACACATGTGCCAACACAACTGCTATAAAAAGCATCTGCATCATGGTGAAATGCAAACAGCTACTCTGAGAATGACACATTATTATTCACTAAATTTGCCTTTTACCCTGTTGTATAGTTACTAATGTTGAAAAGAGTCACTGCTGTGCAAGAAACTAAAACTTACAGCGCTTTATGCTCGGAGAGAACTGTGGCCCATCAGCTCGTGGCTGTGAAGTCTTACAACTTAACACGTTGCAGTTGCGCACCAGCAAGTTCTGAGGTGGACTGCCGACTGTATTCAATAGTCACAGCTTATGTAGGAGGATATGATAAACTTGACTTATTTGCCTTTAACCGATGCTCCAAATATGTTAAAGTCGTTCTTAAAGCAGGTTACTGGTTTGATTACCCTTCATACAAAATCCTCCTTCAAATGGAGGTTTCTCTTCTCTTCTTTTCAGATTTAAGGCATGAACAGAAACCACACCTGCATCATCACTGAAATCAGTGCCTATTTTTCAATAAACTTTAGCAGCAGCATCAGAATTCGTCCTCAAGTACCGTTCATAAAGCAAATGCTTCATTCTTCAAAACTTTTTTCAGCAAAGGTTAGTAATGCTGTACCACAGACTCTCACGCCCAGTCACGCATGTTCTTCCCGAGACTGTTACGCAGCTTAGTATTTTAAAAATCACCATCCTAACTGCGTACCTGATACTACTGGTTCTCCCCTTTTTAAAGTCTGATGTTAAGGAAAAGCTGCAAGTCCTACAAAACCAGGCAGACTTGCTTGTTCATGCCAAAGAGAAAAAGGTTAAGCATTATTAAAAAATAAGACTATTGCCTACCTTTAAGTATCCATAAAGCTATCAACATGAACCGTATGGTGGCCTGTTAGCATCGCTATTTGAACACGGGCATGCAAAATGTCCTTCAGTTAAATTCCAAACTCTATGAAGTAATTGGTGGGCAATTCCCCAAGGATAAAACGTCTATCAAAAGCCAACAGTAAGCCAGAAATCTCTTTCCGTTTCATAGGGTAAAAAAAAATAAATACAGTGAATCCTGAAAAAAGAAATAGATATTAGACAGGGAACGCCTATATACTTATAGGGCAAGTAATAAAACATTTAGTGTTTTGATTTTATTTTTTTTTATGTCATCACAATAGTTAGACAAACATGGAAACATTTGCAACAGCAATACTTGGGTCACTTTAAAATCTTGGTAACACTGAAATACAGGGCAGCGAAAGCTAATGATGTGGGGAGGGGACTTTAAGTCTTCTTATTTTCATACACATTCACACACACACACACACATAGATATATACACACGCGCACTCCACAACTCCAAAGAGCTATCTTAACTATGTCTGCCAGTAAACGGAAATAGTAGGCAGAAAGGAACCATATCTATACTAAGACAGTTAGCTGTGCCGTAAAACTGAAGATCACTGCGACCAGTGCCATCTTAAAGAAGAAAAAACAACCACCACCAACAACAACCAAAAAACCTGAAAGGAACCATCACTGTGCATGTCATAAGCATGAAGTTATTTTAACCTGATGACTACTCTGCTCTATACTTTAAGCATCATGAAGTTTTTATGTATTTTTAAAGTCTAAGGTTATTATTTTAAATGGCCTACTTGTAGTGGCAGCCCAAGTAGCATTCTGGAGAACACCACAGTGCCCACAACTTCTACAGGTCAGTGCAGTCTGATCAAGCACTACGTTTCTAGGGGAGGAAAACAAAAAACCACTACCGCTCATTTATTCAATTGAAAAGCTTATTACCTGCACCTTCCAAAGCAACAGGCTACAGGAACACTGAATGCAAAGTAAACCAGACCCATCTGGAATACTCTGACTCAGTCTCAGCTCCAAGTTACACATCTTTCATTTCGTATTTGAAGGGATTAACAGCATTTGGATGCACAGAAACTGTCTTTACAGTGAAGTCTGCAGACCTCCGAGTCAAAAGTTAAAATGTCTTCCTAAATTATAACAGTATTAGCACTTCCTCTGAAAAGGAGTGAAAAAAACACAACCAGGGAAGGAGGAAAGCGACACAACACCAAGGGTTTTTTTCCCAGAGATTACAAAATCCTGAGAGAACAAGATGCTTGTGCTATCAGAATAAAAATCCCCAAAGAAACAAAAGAGTTTACCTTTCCCTTGGAAAAGTTACTTTTGAGTCAAGATCTGCCCTTTTTCTCTCCCAAGCATGAAATCTCTCTTCAGCTTAAGACTCTCTTCTACTGCAGTAGAAATTTAGTGCACATGCTGGAACCTGGACAGAATCTTATTTAAAAAAACAAACAATACAATAGTACTACAGTGGCTGGAAATCTTTTACATATTCTGATGAAAAGACTCAACTTATTTCTAGGAAATAAAGTGTTTGGGGCCAAAGCCAACAGATGATGTTCATGTAAGGTTAAATTTTTATTTTTATTTTTTTTTTTTTTAAATTGATATATTGAAAAAAGCTGGAGAAGGAAGCGGGGACAGAAATGAAAAACCACTCAGGGAGTCAGTGGTATAGACTGTCACCATGCAATCTCAATATTGTAATTGCAGATCACATAGTCAGAACAAGCCAGTCAAAAGTAGCACACTCCCTGGGAGAGGGGCGGGAGTCTCTCTCCCCTTGTCTTTCAAGCCAAGACCCAACTAGCAGAAGGCAGCTTTTCTGTCAGATAAAGCAAGGCAAAAGGATCATGTACAGCAACTTCCTTGCAGCCTCTTGCTCCTGAGCACCCTTCTTCACCTCATTCTTTCTTTCTCTCTTTCTTCTGGTGATGGGAAGGCAAAGCATGTTCTGTTCCTGTGAGCCCATACTGCTTGTCCCTATAGTCACAGCAGGCACCTGTGATTCCTCTCCGAAGACATTTACGCATAGAAATCAGTTGAGTGGTGTGTTACGGAAGCATAAGCTGCAGTGGACGTGATTTTGAATCAGTTAATTTTGTGCCCACCATGACAAAATAAAACCAGCAATTTCTTACTTTATAGAAATTCTCCTAAAGTAGTAGTTGCCCCCAACAGCTGTCAAGTTTTTGTATCACAGGAGAACAAATGCAGCCAAAAGAGCATTTTCTCTAAAAGGACCGCTCCGAACTACACAAGCAGGCAGGCCCAGGCAGCTCCCGATTTAATAAAGCGTATGTACACAGCACCACTTAGTGGTGCAAGCGGAGTCACCGCTGACAGGAATGAGAAGCTTGAACACCAACCTTCCCGCCCCGGCTCCCTGGACATGAACGATGTCTGGTCTGTCTGTCCTCACTCGCAAAATACCACTACAATGCCTTTACTACAAGAGAGTACATCTGCCAAGCAAAACAAGTCCAAGAGGGCTGAACCTCAAGGCCAGCAGAACCAACGGCTGCTGAGCATCAAACAGATGCATCCACTCTGAAGAGCTTTCAGAATTCTGCAGCACTCTACCACACGGTTTCTGGCGACACAGCCTGAAGCAGGGTTTAAACAAATGATCCAGCTTAGTATCTGCCTGTAGTGCAAAGAATAGCAATCTCTTGGCCCACGATTTGGGTTTTATATAGACTTGGGCCATAAACAAATGCAACAGATGTAGAAAAACTGAAGACCGACAGCAACTGGAACGTAACTACTCTTTTTCCACTCCATCAACCCGTTGGAAAACTAACTCCCTCGTGCACTTACGTAACTGAGCACAAAGAGAACAAAAAGAAAGGCTTTTATTCAGAACAAATTAGTGTGTCTTTACAGGAAAGTAACGGTTTCAACTTACAAAACCAGCATCATCATTAGTGATGCACCTTTCCTGAATAAGGGATAAAAGAAGAGGATAACCATTGCTTTTACTGATACGTTCTTAATAATTAGCTGAGCACTTCTAAAGAGGAAGAACTTTGCTGCTTTCAGGACCGAAGTAAGAAAAAGTCTAAAGCATAGTCTTCCTGACGTGGGAAGACGTGTCCGCAAGAGAGGCACAAGATCCGATACAGAAATGTATCTACGTCTCGCTGAAAATTTGCACTCTAAGCATCACCAGCTTCTGCTTCCAGGGCAGTATACCACCAGCTTAACCGGAGGGTAGTAATTTTACCCCACACAAGAAGTCAGAACACGCGCTATCCTTTAAGGAGGCAGAACAATAACCAAAGCAGAAAGAGGCTTAGAAATTAAGGCAAGATGGCACTTGCTCAGACACACAGTGAGGAGGTGCAAGCTGGGTAAGACAGCAAAATGGAGATTGTTCCTCGTTCACACAGAGCTCATTTCGACTCGAGTTGGTCATCCTCTCCTCTTCCCACAAAATTAGGAATGCTTTTACGTAGGAAGTCCTGACTTTGTAGCCATCTATGCCGACAAACAACAAACTATTCTAGGTCTGCTCTTGTGGTATTTAGGAAGTCGCAGAATTCAGCTTAGGGATGCATAATCACAGTATTTAATTACTGTTGCAGTACTGACCTACCTACACCAGCAGATAATAAACTAAAAATCATAGTGCTTCTGATTTGGTATAAGCCAACAGACCTCCGGATTTTTTTCAGAGCACGTAAAGGTACAGCTCTCTGGGCATCACATGGTAATCATAACTGCCAAATGACTTGACAAGCTTGTAAACATCCAAACTGCTGCAAACACATCTATACATACAATAATGGATAAAACGTAGATGCATTCCACCTACACGCTTATGCAGGCAAACACTCGTGAGTTAAAAGCCACTGTATGAACCAGCTTACGGAGCGCTTAACAAAGCCAGTGATTCCCTGGCACACCTGAAGACCAGAAAAACATTCACCAAATAAAGTTAGGGACATGCTCTTTTTTTTTTTTTTTTTTTTTTTTTTAAACTGTAACGTGTACTAAGACAGCAAGATCACTTTTCCAGCGTCCTTCATACACACATATGCCCCAGAAGCTACTTGAAATTACCTTGTGTAATGGAATTGTCTGGAAAGCTCAGCTTAAAGTAGCTGAGCTCAGTGACTGATTGATTTACAGGTACAGAAAATAAATGCATGCAGCATTTTAACAAGGACGACTTACCAGTGTTATGTTATTTCCATTTAGCAAAATCTGGTCTAGCTTTGTGATTCTTCTGCCCTCAGACGGAGTCTCACTGAAGCAGCGTTAAAAACAAATAAGTAAGCACACATAACCAGGGACAACAGTTCCAGTTTTGATTACAGAATAAATCTCTACATTAAGATGGCAGTTGTTGGAACTAAGAAATGAATTGGCCACGCTGCAGCCTGATCTTGACAAATTGACCGCCTGGATAAAGCAAGCTATCTGGCAACTAAAAAGATCCATTGTACTTTTCTGCTCAGTACACCTAAAGATACAGATTCACCCTCGAAATCTCGGCAATTTCTTGAATACCACCAACACTCAGAACAGGTTTCAAATAGCAACGTGGCAGGACAAAGTAATAAATGCTTATCCTTAGGTCTGCTAACTCTCTAAGCCTTTGCCTAGACCTTAAGGAAATGTAAAAACAAACAAACTACTGCAAAGTTCAACACACAATCCACGCAAAGTTAAGGCTATCAAGTAGGAACCTGATTACAAGTATAAATCATGCAACAGCTACTCTATGACATGGATGTCCTGAACAGATCATCCTCTACAGTGTAAGTCCAAGGTACAAACCCTTCAGCTGGCAAATATTCCAAAAACATAAAACCTCTTTGCTTACAGAGCTTACACAGTATTTTTCCCCAGGAAACCAAACGTTCAAGAGGAACAGGAGGCAGAAACAACACTTGCAATTCTGTAACGTCTTCTAGCACCGTATCTGAAAAACCAGTTTCAAGGAAAATAAGGCCCCGAATTTAAAAATAGAACTATTTCCAGTTATTTCCATCTCACGCTGAGCTGTGATTTTACATGTAAAATAAAAAAAATCAGAACAAGACAACTGATCCATACAAAAAAGGCTCTCCTATCCGGTGAACTCAAACCTCTCAAAAGCAGTAACATCACTGAGCTGGAGCATAAACTGGACGGCCTTAAACACCTCCATCAAAGGATACGGACAAAGTCATCGAGTCCTAGAAGCGTTCCCACAATTTCTGATCGCTCTTCATCACAACATGAACGCGTGCGTGGACCTACGCATTTGTCCACAAGTTCTGTAGATTGAAAGGCACAAGATATTGCTTTGTAGAACATACATGTTTTCCAGCAAAAACCTTAACGCTGTGGCGGCAAAAAAAGTCATTGCCGCGGGCACTGGTGAAAAGCACAGAAAGAAGGCGAAAAAAAGAGACAGGAAAAAAACCACAGTAAAAAAACCCGCTTCCTCAACTGCTGCCGGCAGGTACCTCCACAAGTTCCTGCGGCCGCAGGAACACGTTCCCTCCACCGAGAACCTCCCTCCACCTCGGTGCCGCCGGGCTGCAGCACATCACCGCGGGTCTGCCGAGCGCCAACGCTCGTCCCCAGCCGGCCTTTGCAAACCTCCTTTGCCCGGAGCCACCCCCCCCCCCCGCTCGCTGCCCGCGCCGGAGACCGGGACGCCCCAGCGCCTCTCCGCCGCCGCGGGCAGGGGCCGCGCCGCTGACAGGCCCGGCCGCGGCTCCCGAGCGGCGGGAAGCCCCGCGGCCTCAGGCGGACGCCTGACTGACGAGCCCGGAGGGCCGCCGCGCCAGCAGCCCCGGCCCCTCAGCCCCGGCCCGGCGAGGATTTTTCCCTCGCCGGCCAACAACGCCGGACGCTGCGGCCAGACCCGCGCACTTCACCGCGGCTGCGAAGGCGACGGGCTTCGCCGCCCGCCACCGCGCCGACGCGGGGGGGTGGCGCGGGGCCGCCCGGCCCCGGCCCGGCCCGGCCCCGGCCCCCTCGCCCCATCCAGCCGAGCCGCTCGCCCTCCCTCGCCTCCCGCCACCTCCGCACAGCCCCGCACCCCCGGGGTGAGCTGAGCTGATGGGCTGAGCTACAGCCTCCCCAGAAACCTCTGCCCTGACACCAGAGTCTCTCTGAAAACAGTTTCTGACCTCTTTTGGCACGTCACAAGATAGTAACCCAAACCACAAGACCATGTCTCTCCTACTTTGCTCTGTTGCAGAAGAATCTCAGCTTGCAAAGCACATCAGTTTTCCGTAACACAGATAACCAGGGTTCACACAGTCAGACTTTTCAGTCAGAAGGCCACAGAAAGAATCGTAAAGAGACCGAGTATCTTTTCCTTAAACATCCTGTTTACAGACAGCTATGTTACCTCCAAGTGCTATGAAAGTTACTTTCTCTAAAACTATCTTCCATTTAGTTTTCCTTCCCCCCCCCGAAAACAATCTTATAGCTTAATCCTCATAGGATTTTTTTCAAGTTTTGGTTTTTTCTAACGAGTATCAACACATGAACACTCTAAATAGTTTCAGGAAGTTCAGTATTTGCTACAGTTGCACTTGATCCAACATCCCACTTTTTTTTCCACCAAGCAAAGGAGTTCAACCAAGTTTCTTTCAAGAGCCATACAGGAGAAAGTACAGATTCTGCTCTGTCTGCTAACAAGCAGGCGAAGGAGCTGCTACTAATTTGAATACTATACAGGCTCTGCTGTGCCCATTTTCAACTGGGGAAGAGAAATAGCCCATCCTGTTTGAATATTTAGGTCCACATTTTCTCATTTGCAAAGCAGATCCACTGCCTTGGGAGACTGACCAGAATTACCTGGAACAAACATTCTGTTTGCCTAGGATCTGTTTGTTAGTTGAGAAAACAGTCACTACGTCCCTGTGATAATATGACACGATTTCATCACTACATTTCTGTCTCAAGGGGCCCAGCTGTATTTTATTTTCTCGTAACACAGTATCTATCCAATTCCGGTCTCTGACTTAAGAGATGAGCAACATGCAATTTCTTCAATGTCTACTTATCACGTGAGGAAGTCAACAAACCTCTTTTCACAGTTACAAGCACTTTTCAAAGATGTGACAGTTCCCTCCGGTCATCAGCTGACCCTGAACAAGTTGGAAAATATAAAAGGATCAATAAATGTGAGAAAGACCTTTGGTATGAGGGAACCCAGACAAACCGGTGCAGCAGCTTTCTTCCCTACTGATTGGAAGAGAATGCTGTTTGGCTGCTGCTTCTACGGATAATCCACAAATTATTTGCTATTCTTCTTAGCCAAAGGGCTAAGGCAGTGCCATCAGCAACTTCATAATATACGCTGAAACAAGAAGCAGATATTACAGCTCCAAGTCTGAGGAAACAGCATCAATGTGATTAAGACAGCTCTAACATGGAAGGCCTGGTAAGTGGCAGTGGTATAAGGCACTAGCAATTTATCAGGGCTCTCTTTCAAATGCTGGCATTTTCTGTGACTTGGATTTTGCCTATTGTTATGAGATCATTACATCACCTATCACACAAGTGTAGCTTTGTTAACTTTCAAAGAAAAGCTGCTAGACAATATACAACACAAAGTTAGACAAGCGAGGGAAGTACACAGTGATGTCACAGGCAATCTGGAATTGGGCACCCGACTTGAATTCCTGGCTTTGAAAACCTCTCTCCAAATGACTTGCCATCCTTTCACTAAGATCCAGCAGCAGTTCTCTCCTGTGCCTCATGCTCTTCTGTAGTCAGCCAAAGCCCACGGAGCTGCACTGTAAGCTTGAAGACCAGGGTGCCAGCTTCGTGTCCTATTTCTGTCACCTAGTTCTTATGTACCGTTTCTTGCTAATCAAAAGGCCCAGTGAATCCTCGTCACACATCACACTTGAGGTAGTACATCCAAGCATTATTTCTGCCGCGCTACATTTGCACGGATTAGCTGCTGAACCCTCCAGATGATGTACTGCTTTTCAAGAAGGGTGTAGTATAACTGGCGAGGGTCTACAGTAAGTCCAAGAGGGTGCTCAACGATGTACAGGAGTCTGACTTCAAAGCATAAATTGAAAAACAGCCGCTTAACCTAGAAAGGGCAATACTGAAGAGAAAGAACAATGTTTAAACTCTAAAAGGTAGCTATAAGGAAGAACTTTTCTGTGCATCCACTGCACACAGTTACACGGAACCATGGGGCTTAAATTACAACCTGAAAAACTTAGGGTATGTGGCAATCTTTGCAACAGTAGTAATAATTACAGGAAATGTTTAAGAATAAATTAGGCAAGCATTTGTCAAGAATGGTACAGAAAGTTGATCATTCACCTCTAGAACGAGAGCAACGCTAGACTATCTTCAAAGGTTCTTCTTTCCCCAGTGCTGTCCCTCTCTGTATTTCTACGCTCATCCAATACAAGCATCATCCCCAGCCGTGTACTTACAATTCTATATGCATATGCACATGTCTAGAGATGCACATTTATTTCTTCGTTACACACAGCTGAAGGAGAGTACTCATAGGCAAGACAATTTACATAAACAGCTTCTGAAAGTAAAACACCTCAGCCTCTTGCAAAACGTCAGCCCAACAGAACACCGGGAGCGGTATGTAAATCCTTATGCCAAAACTGCATTCTCTTAAATCTTATGAAAACCATTTCTAACGTAAAGCCTGACCTGACTGGTCTATTTTCTGACACTCCCCTTCTCTGTCATCAGGTACTTATTAGATAGTAAAACAACTGACGGGGTAAACACCATAACTAGCACAATAGCTGACTTCCGTAGCAGTTGCATATCAGGTCTGAATAAATGCGAGTTTAGTAGGTAGATACACATTCAGAAATGCACAAGAACTGAAAGGAGTAATCTGTAACTGGTAGACTAAGAACACTGCAATAGCATGCAATGTAAATCAACATGCACCTATAGGGAAGGGAAGGGAAGTACGGAAACATTCTTCTGGATTAAAAAAAAAATATATACGCAGCAATGGTAGGAAAAGGTACTTGGAACGTGCCACTTTCAATCCACTGAAACAATGTCTGCAACAGCAGTAAGAACACTGGCAAACTACCTTCTCTGTTCCACAGGGCCTTGAAACCCATACGCATTGTCTGTTGCCAGTTGCCCTTAGGAAACAAAGGCGCTGCGATCAGTAGAAGCGTGTAGAACACCAAAAATGAAACTTTTGAGTATGTCACATGCAAGATCCTCATTCTCCGTACAGTCTACAAGGTTACACAATTGTAAAATACTTTGTAAGAATGAAAATCCTGAAGTTTGCCTTGGATTATAAAAGTTTTAAAACTCCATTTTGAGGTTTTTTTCCAAGGGTTTTAGAAATAAAAGCATCTTGGTAAAGTGATTTTCACACACTGCACAGACACAAGCAGTGTTTCTCCCACTGCGAGAGGAGTATCAAAATACTCTTATCTAATATGTTATAGACAAAAGTGACCAAGGTCACAGGAGAATCTGTACTTTCCCACTGATTACAAGGAACGGGCCAGCTGCTTTGTGCCTCCTATGCAGCTGGAGCATGCAGTTGCCTGGTAACTTGTTCCGAGCTATTGCATCTTAATCACATATACATGGAGGAATACCAAGCTGACCGCTTAGGTTTATCAGCCAAAACAGTTTACAGCAACGCAATAGTTTAGAGCAATTCAGGAAGTTTAACACTGAATTTAGGTATGCGCTTATATGGTTTGACGAACAGAACTTTTATAAATGAAAGGGAAACAACAGGTGACTTTAGAGCATACAAAAGGTATAGTCTACAAACCAAATATCAATTATTAGCAATGTTTCCCTGTTCAAAGGGCATCACTTGCTGTCTCAGACTCAACAAGCATGAACTGACAGACTGTTATGATTTGAAAATTTTAAAAAAGTTCTAATAGTGTGCCCAAAACAGAGCTGTTTCAGTGTTCAGGCTAGACTCGTTGTCTCCAGTAAATACATATCTTAATTCTAACACAGGATAAAAACCGATTTATAAATTTCCTCTTGTAAAAATGAAACTGTTCCAATCACCCTGTTCACTCCTATTTAAGATATTAAATAGGGCAAATCAGAAGTAACTTGAACCAATCCCTCCCACCCAGCTATAAACCAGGACCATATACAGCCCTTGCAGACTACACAAGACCCTGTCTCATTCCAGCCATATCATTAGCACAAGCTGTGCAAACCCATGCAAATCAACAGGTTTTCCAGGCATAAAAGCAGACTCCAACAGCAGTTAAGCCACTTCTTACAACTGACAAGGTCATACTTCCATCCCTGATCATAGCACAAGAACAAAAGAGAATGGGTCTTTATTGTCCTTCATGAACTTGAGGGGCTGCAAGAAACCAGTGAAGTTACAAGCCTGGATTCTGTAATGTCGCTATCAGCATAATTTCCAGATCAAAGATCCGGCCTCCTGTTACGATCATCAAACATAATTTTGAGTTCAGGGGACAGGTCATCACAACACTATGTTAGGTAGAGTATAAAACCTTATCATCAGATTCTCAGCTAGTTTAACTCAATGTATTCTGTGTGTTCCGCTGAAGTCAACGAAACTAAACACACTATCATAGGAAAAAGATATTTCAGCACGCCTCAGACCTGGAAAACTATCTTGAAAAATGCCCGTAACTTTTAACACAAATTCTCTGCACTTCCCACGATCTCTCAACAGCGAGCAGTAGTAAGACCCTAACAGTTACTTGCAACCTATTTCTTGCATAGCATTCATTTTTATTTTAATTTTAAAAGGGGCAACTAACAAATAAGATTTTTGCAGCTACTCACAAAAATCAATAAGCAAAGACATTTGTTCCAAGACTTAAATTTCTTGTATAATTTAAAAAACTATCAAAACTCTGTAAAGTAAAATAGATACATTTACCTACTAATGTAGGAAACTACAGACAAACTTCAGGAAATGACCAAAGGTGCAGAGGATAGGCTAATGCCTATTAGCATTAGGTAGAAAAACAAGGTAGAAAAGGTAGAAATGCCTATTAGCATTAAGGTAGAAGAACAACAACAACAACAACAACAAAAAACCCCCAGAAGTTCTACAGAAAAATGAGTGAGCAGCCCACAGCACTGGCAGACAACAGATTTTTTTATCCCCGCTTCCTCCACCCCTTCTTCTTACCCCCCCACCCCCGTTTTTTTTTTAAAGGAAATAATTATTCTATTCTGAAACATATTGCCAGTGATGCAGTTGAAGCCAAAAGTTTAAATGAGTTCAGGAGAGAATTAACCGAATTCTAACACATGTGCCAACACAACTGCTATAAAAAGCATCTGCATCATGGTGAAATGCAAACAGCTACTCTGAGAATGACACATTATTATTCACTAAATTTGCCTTTTACCCTGTTGTATAGTTACTAATGTTGAAAAGAGTCACTGCTGTGCAAGAAACTAAAACTTACAGCGCTTTATGCTCGGAGAGAACTGTGGCCCATCAGCTCGTGGCTGTGAAGTCTTACAACTTAACACGTTGCAGTTGCGCACCAGCAAGTTCTGAGGTGGACTGCCGACTGTATTCAATAGTCACAGCTTATGTAGGAGGATATGATAAACTTGACTTATTTGCCTTTAACCGATGCTCCAAATATGTTAAAGTCGTTCTTAAAGCAGGTTACTGGTTTGATTACCCTTCATACAAAATCCTCCTTCAAATGGAGGTTTCTCTTCTCTTCTTTTCAGATTTAAGGCATGAACAGAAACCACACCTGCATCATCACTGAAATCAGTGCCTATTTTTCAATAAACTTTAGCAGCAGCATCAGAATTCGTCCTCAAGTACCGTTCATAAAGCAAATGCTTCATTCTTCAAAACTTTTTTCAGCAAAGGTTAGTAATGCTGTACCACAGACTCTCACGCCCAGTCACGCATGTTCTTCCCGAGACTGTTACGCAGCTTAGTATTTTAAAAATCACCATCCTAACTGCGTACCTGATACTACTGGTTCTCCCCTTTTTAAAGTCTGATGTTAAGGAAAAGCTGCAAGTCCTACAAAACCAGGCAGACTTGCTTGTTCATGCCAAAGAGAAAAAGGTTAAGCATTATTAAAAAATAAGACTATTGCCTACCTTTAAGTATCCATAAAGCTATCAACATGAACCGTATGGTGGCCTGTTAGCATCGCTATTTGAACACGGGCATGCAAAATGTCCTTCAGTTAAATTCCAAACTCTATGAAGTAATTGGTGGGCAATTCCCCAAGGATAAAACGTCTATCAAAAGCCAACAGTAAGCCAGAAATCTCTTTCCGTTTCATAGGGTAAAAAAAAATAAATACAGTGAATCCTGAAAAAAGAAATAGATATTAGACAGGGAACGCCTATATACTTATAGGGCAAGTAATAAAACATTTAGTGTTTTGATTTTATTTTTTTTTATGTCATCACAATAGTTAGACAAACATGGAAACATTTGCAACAGCAATACTTGGGTCACTTTAAAATCTTGGTAACACTGAAATACAGGGCAGCGAAAGCTAATGATGTGGGGAGGGGACTTTAAGTCTTCTTATTTTCATACACATTCACACACACACACACACATAGATATATACACACGCGCACTCCACAACTCCAAAGAGCTATCTTAACTATGTCTGCCAGTAAACGGAAATAGTAGGCAGAAAGGAACCATATCTATACTAAGACAGTTAGCTGTGCCGTAAAACTGAAGATCACTGCGACCAGTGCCATCTTAAAGAAGAAAAAACAACCACCACCACCAACAACCAAAAAACCTGAAAGGAACCATCACTGTGCATGTCATAAGCATGAAGTTATTTTAACCTGATGACTACTCTGCTCTATACTTTAAGCATCATGAAGTTTTTATGTATTTTTAAAGTCTAAGGTTATTATTTTAAATGGCCTACTTGTAGTGGCAGCCCAAGTAGCATTCTGGAGAACACCACAGTGCCCACAACTTCTACAGGTCAGTGCAGTCTGATCAAGCACTACGTTTCTAGGGGAGGAAAACAAAAAACCACTACCGCTCATTTATTCAATTGAAAAGCTTATTACCTGCACCTTCCAAAGCAACAGGCTACAGGAACACTGAATGCAAAGTAAACCAGACCCATCTGGAATACTCTGACTCAGTCTCAGCTCCAAGTTACACATCTTTCATTTCGTATTTGAAGGGATTAACAGCATTTGGATGCACAGAAACTGTCTTTACAGTGAAGTCTGCAGACCTCCGAGTCAAAAGTTAAAATGTCTTCCTAAATTATAACAGTATTAGCACTTCCTCTGAAAAGGAGTGAAAAAAACACAACCAGGGAAGGAGGAAAGCGACACAACACCAAGGGTTTTTTTCCCAGAGATTACAAAATCCTGAGAGAACAAGATGCTTGTGCTATCAGAATAAAAATCCCCAAAGAAACAAAAGAGTTTACCTTTCCCTTGGAAAAGTTACTTTTGAGTCAAGATCTGCCCTTTTTCTCTCCCAAGCATGAAATCTCTCTTCAGCTTAAGACTCTCTTCTACTGCAGTAGAAATTTAGTGCACATGCTGGAACCTGGACAGAATCTTATTTAAAAAAACAAACAATGCAATAGTACTACAGTGGCTAGAAATCTTTTACATATTCTGATGAAAAGACTCAACTTATTTCTAGGAAATAAAGTGTTTGGGGCCAAAGCCAACAGATGATGTTCATGTAAGGTTAAATTTTTATTTTTATTTTTTTTTTTTTTAAATTGATATATTGAAAAAAGCTGGAGAAGGAAGCGGGGACAGAAATGAAAAACCACTCAGGGAGTCAGTGGTATAGACTGTCACCATGCAATCTCAATATTGTAATTGCAGATCACATAGTCAGAACAAGCCAGTCAAAAGTAGCACACTCCCTGGGAGAGGGGCGGGAGTCTCTCTCCCCTTGTCTTTCAAGCCAAGACCCAACTAGCAGAAGGCAGCTTTTCTGTCAGATAAAGCAAGGCAAAAGGATCATGTACAGCAACTTCCTTGCAGCCTCTTGCTCCTGAGCACCCTTCTTCACCTCATTCTTTCTTTCTCTCTTTCTTCTGGTGATGGGAAGGCAAAGCATGTTCTGTTCCTGTGAGCCCATACTGCTTGTCCCTATAGTCACAGCAGGCACCTGTGATTCCTCTCCGAAGACATTTACGCATAGAAATCAGTTGAGTGGTGTGTTACGGAAGCATAAGCTGCAGTGGACGTGATTTTGAATCAGTTAATTTTGTGCCCACCATGACAAAATAAAACCAGCAATTTCTTACTTTATAGAAATTCTCCTAAAGTAGTAGTTGCCCCCAACAGCTGTCAAGTTTTTGTATCACAGGAGAACAAATGCAGCCAAAAGAGCATTTTCTCTAAAAGGACCGCTCCGAACTACACAAGCAGGCAGGCCCAGGCAGCTCCCGATTTAATAAAGCGTATGTACACAGCACCACTTAGTGGTGCAAGCGGAGTCACCGCTGACAGGAATGAGAAGCTTGAACACCAACCTTCCCGCCCCGGCTCCCTGGACATGAACGATGTCTGGTCTGTCTGTCCTCACTCGCAAAATACCACTACAATGCCTTTACTACAAGAGAGTACATCTGCCAAGCAAAACAAGTCCAAGAGGGCTGAACCTCAAGGCCAGCAGAACCAACGGCTGCTGAGCATCAAACAGATGCATCCACTCTGAAGAGCTTTCAGAATTCTGCAGCACTCTACCACACGGTTTCTGGCGACACAGCCTGAAGCAGGGTTTAAACAAATGATCCAGCTTAGTATCTGCCTGTAGTGCAAAGAATAGCAATCTCTTGGCCCACGATTTGGGTTTTATATAGACTTGGGCCATAAACAAATGCAACAGATGTAGAAAAACTGAAGACCGACAGCAACTGGAACGTAACTACTCTTTTTCCACTCCATCAACCCGTTGGAAAACTAACTCCCTCGTGCACTTACGTAACTGAGCACAAAGAGAACAAAAAGAAAGGCTTTTATTCAGAACAAATTAGTGTGTCTTTACAGGAAAGTAACGGTTTCAACTTACAAAACCAGCATCATCATTAGTGATGCACCTTTCCTGAATAAGGGATAAAAGAAGAGGATAACCATTGCTTTTACTGATACGTTCTTAATAATTAGCTGAGCACTTCTAAAGAGGAAGAACTTTGCTGCTTTCAGGACCGAAGTAAGAAAAAGTCTAAAGCATAGTCTTCCTGACGTGGGAAGACGTGTCCGCAAGAGAGGCACAAGATCCGATACAGAAACGTATCTACGTCTCGCTGAAAATTTGCACTCTAAGCATCACCAGCTTCTGCTTCCAGGGCAGTATACCACCAGCTTAACCGGAGGGTAGTAATTTTACCCCACACAAGAAGTCAGAACACGCGCTATCCTTTAAGGAGGCAGAACAATAACCAAAGCAGAAAGAGGCTTAGAAATTAAGGCAAGATGGCACTTGCTCAGACACACAGTGAGGAGGTGCAAGCTGGGTAAGACAGCAAAATGGAGATTGTTCCTCGTTCACACAGAGCTCATTTCGACTCGAGTGGGTCATCCTCTCCTCTTCCCACAAAATTAGGAATGCTTTTACGTAGGAAGTCCTGACTTTGTAGCCATCTATGCCGACAAACAACAAACTATTCTAGGTCTGCTCTTGTGGTATTTAGGAAGTCGCAGAATTCAGCTTAGGGATGCATAATCACAGTATTTAATTACTGTTGCAGTACTGACCTACCTACACCAGCAGATAATAAACTAAAAATCATAGTGCTTCTGATTTGGTATAAGCCAACAGACCTCCGGATTTTTTTCAGAGCACGTAAAGGTACAGCTCTCTGGGCATCACATGGTAATCATAACTGCCAAATGACTTGACAAGCTTGTAAACATCCAAACTGCTGCAAACACATCTATACATACAATAATGGATAAAACGTAGATGCATTCCACCTACACGCTTATGCAGGCAAACACTCGTGAGTTAAAAGCCACTGTATGAACCAGCTTACGGAGCGCTTAACAAAGCCAGTGATTCCCTGGCACACCTGAAGACCAGAAAAACATTCACCAAATAAAGTTAGGGACATGCTCTTTTTTTTTTTTTTTTTTTTTTTTTTTAAACTGTAACGTGTACTAAGACAGCAAGATCACTTTTCCAGCGTCCTTCATACACACATATGCCCCAGAAGCTACTTGAAATTACCTTGTGTAATGGAATTGTCTGGAAAGCTCAGCTTAAAGTAGCTGAGCTCAGTGACTGATTGATTTACAGGTACAGAAAATAAATGCATGCAGCATTTTAACAAGGACGACTTACCAGTGTTATGTTATTTCCATTTAGCAAAATCTGGTCTAGCTTTGTGATTCTTCTGCCCTCAGACGGAGTCTCACTGAAGCAGCGTTAAAAACAAATAAGTAAGCACACATAACCAGGGACAACAGTTCCAGTTTTGATTACAGAATAAATCTCTACATTAAGATGGCAGTTGTTGGAACTAAGAAATGAATTGGCCACGCTGCAGCCTGATCTTGACAAATTGACCGCCTGGATAAAGCAAGCTATCTGGCAACTAAAAAGATCCATTGTACTTTTCTGCTCAGTACACCTAAAGATACAGATTCACCCTCGAAATCTCGGCAATTTCTTGAATACCACCAACACTCAGAACAGGTTTCAAATAGCAACGTGGCAGGACAAAGTAATAAATGCTTATCCTTAGGTCTGCTAACTCTCTAAGCCTTTGCCTAGACCTTAAGGAAATGTAAAAACAAACAAACTACTGCAAAGTTCAACACACAATCCACGCAAAGTTAAGGCTATCAAGTAGGAACCTGATTACAAGTATAAATCATGCAACAGCTACTCTATGACATGGATGTCCTGAACAGATCATCCTCTACAGTGTAAGTCCAAGGTACAAACCCTTCAGCTGGCAAATATTCCAAAAACATAAAACCTCTTTGCTTACAGAGCTTACACAGTATTTTTCCCCAGGAAACCAAACGTTCAAGAGGAACAGGAGGCAGAAACAACACTTGCAATTCTGTAACGTCTTCTAGCACCGTATCTGAAAAACCAGTTTCAAGGAAAATAAGGCCCCGAATTTAAAAATAGAACTATTTCCAGTTATTTCCATCTCACGCTGAGCTGTGATTTTACAGGTAAAATAAAAAAAATCAGAACAAGACAACTGATCCATACAAAAAAGGCTCTCCTATCCGGTGAACTCAAACCTCTCAAAAGCAGTAACATCACTGAGCTGGAGCATAAACTGGACGGCCTTAAACACCTCCATCAAAGGATACGGACAAAGTCATCGAGTCCTAGAAGCGTTCCCACAATTTCTGATCGCTCTTCATCACAACATGAACGCGTGCGTGGACCTACGCATTTGTCCACAAGTTCTGTAGATTGAAAGGCACAAGATATTGCTTTGTAGAACATACATGTTTTCCAGCAAAAACCTTAACGCTGTGGCGGCAAAAAAAGTCATTGCCGCGGGCACTGGTGAAAAGCACAGAAAGAAGGCGAAAAAAAGAGACAGGAAAAAAAAACACAGTAAAAAAACCCGCTTCCTCAACTGCTGCCGGCAGGTACCTCCACAAGTTCCTGCGGCCGCAGGAACACGTTCCCTCCACCGAGAACCTCCCTCCACCTCGGTGCCGCCGGGCTGCAGCACATCACCGCGGGTCTGCCGAGCGCCAACGCTCGTCCCCAGCCGGCCTTTGCAAACCTCCTTTGCCCGGAGCCACCCCCCCCCCCGCTCGCTGCCCGCGCCGGAGACCGGGACGCCCCAGCGCCTCTCCGCCGCCGCGGGCAGGGGCCGCGCCGCTGACAGGCCCGGCCGCGGCTCCCGAGCGGCGGGAAGCCCCGCGGCCTCAGGCGGACGCCTGACTGACGAGCCCGGAGGGCCGCCGCGCCCGCAGCCCCGGCCCCTCAGCCCCGGCCCGGCGAGGATTTTTCCCTCGCCGGCCAACAACGCCGGACGCTGCGGCCAGACCCGCGCACTTCACCGCGGCTGCGAAGGCGACGGGCTTCGCCGCCCGCCACCGCGCCGACGCGGGGGGGTGGCGCGGGGCCGCCCGGCCCCGGCCCGGCCCGGCCCCGGCCCCCTCGCCCCATCCAGCCGAGCCGCTCGCCCTCCCTCGCCTCCCGCCACCTCCGCACAGCCCCGCACCCCCGGGGTGAGCTGAGCTGATGGGCTGAGCTACAGCCTCCCCAGAAACCTCTGCCCTGACACCAGAGTCTCTCTGAAAACAGTTTCTGACCTCTTTTGGCACGTCACAAGATAGTAACCCAAACCACAAGACCATGTCTCTCCTACTTTGCTCTGTTGCAGAAGAATCTCAGCTTGCAAAGCACATCAGTTTTCCGTAACACAGATAACCAGGGTTCACACAGTCAGACTTTTCAGTCAGAAGGCCACAGAAAGAATCGTAAAGAGACCGAGTATCTTTTCCTTAAACATCCTGTTTACAGACAGCTATGTTACCTCCAAGTGCTATGAAAGTTACTTTCTCTAAAACTATCTTCCATTTAGTTTTCCTTCCCCCCCCCCGAAAACAATCTTATAGCTTAATCCTCATAGGATTTTTTTCAAGTTTTGGTTTTTTCTAACGAGTATCAACACATGAACACTCTAAATAGTTTCAGGAAGTTCAGTATTTGCTACAGTTGCACTTGATCCAACATCCCACTTTTTTTTCCACCAAGCAAAGGAGTTCAACCAAGTTTCTTTCAAGAGCCATACAGGAGAAAGTACAGATTCTGCTCTGTCTGCTAACAAGCAGGCGAAGGAGCTGCTACTAATTTGAATACTATACAGGCTCTGCTGTGCCCATTTTCAACTGGGGAAGAGAAATAGCCCATCCTGTTTGAATATTTAGGTCCACATTTTCTCATTTGCAAAGCAGATCCACTGCCTTGGGAGACTGACCAGAATTACCTGGAACAAACATTCTGTTTGCCTAGGATCTGTTTGTTAGTTGAGAAAACAGTCACTACGTCCCTGTGATAATATGACACGATTTCATCACTACATTTCTGTCTCAAGGGGCCCAGCTGTATTTTATTTTCTCGTAACACAGTATCTATCCAATTCCGGTCTCTGACTTAAGAGATGAGCAACATGCAATTTCTTCAATGTCTACTTATCACGTGAGGAAGTCAACAAACCTCTTTTCACAGTTACAAGCACTTTTCAAAGATGTGACAGTTCCCTCCGGTCATCAGCTGACCCTGAACAAGTTGGAAAATATAAAAGGATCAATAAATGTGAGAAAGACCTTTGGTATGAGGGAACCCAGACAAACCGGTGCAGCAGCTTTCTTCCCTATTGATTGGAAGAGAATGCTGTTTGGCTGCTGCTTCTACGGATAATCCACAAATTATTTGCTATTCTTCTTAGCCAAAGGGCTAAGGCAGTGCCATCAGCAACTTCATAATATACGCTGAAACAAGAAGCAGATATTACAGCTCCAAGTCTGAGGAAACAGCATCAATGTGATTAAGACAGCTCTAACATGGAAGGCCTGGTAAGTGGCAGTGGTATAAGGCACTAGCAATTTATCAGGGCTCTCTTTCAAATGCTGGCATTTTCTGTGACTTGGATTTTGCCTATTGTTATGAGATCATTACATCACCTATCACACAAGTGTAGCTTTGTTAACTTTCAAAGAAAAGCTGCTAGACAATATACAACACAAAGTTAGACAAGCGAGGGAAGTACACAGTGATGTCACAGGCAATCTGGAATTGGGCACCCGACTTGAATTCCTGGCTTTGAAAACCTCTCTCCAAATGACTTGCCATCCTTTCACTAAGATCCAGCAGCAGTTCTCTCCTGTGCCTCATGCTCTTCTGTAGTCAGCCAAAGCCCACGGAGCTGCACTGTAAGCTTGAAGACCAGGGTGCCAGCTTCGTGTCCTATTTCTGTCACCTAGTTCTTATGTACCGTTTCTTGCTAATCAAAAGGCCCAGTGAATCCTCGTCACACATCACACTTGAGGTAGTACATCCAAGCATTATTTCTGCCGCGCTACATTTGCACGGATTAGCTGCTGAACCCTCCAGATGATGTACTGCTTTTCAAGAAGGGTGTAGTATAACTGGCGAGGGTCTACAGTAAGTCCAAGAGGGTGCTCAACGATGTACAGGAGTCTGACTTCAAAGCATAAATTGAAAAACAGCCGCTTAACCTAGAAAGGGCAATACTGAAGAGAAAGAACAATGTTTAAACTCTAAAAGGTAGCTATAAGGAAGAACTTTTCTGTGCATCCACGGCACACAGTTACACGGAATCATGGGGCTTAAATTACAACCTGAAAAACTTAGGGTATGTGGCAATCTTTGCAACAGTAGTAATAATTACAGGAAATGTTTAAGAATAAATTAGGCAAGCATTTGTCAAGAATGGTACAGAAAGTTGATCATTCACCTCTAGAACGAGAGCAACGCTAGACTATCTTCAAAGGTTCTTCTTTCCCCAGTGCTGTCCCTCTCTGTATTTCTACGCTCATCCAATACAAGCATCATCCCCAGCCGTGTACTTACAATTCTATATGCATATGCACATGTCTAGAGATGCACATTTATTTCTTCGTTACACACAGCTGAAGGAGAGTACTCATAGGCAAGCCAATTTACATAAACAGCTTCTGAAAGTAAAACACCTCAGCCTCTTGCAAAACGTCAGCCCAACAGAACACCGGGAGCGGTATGTAAATCCTTATGCCAAAACTGCATTCTCTTAAATCTTATGAAAACCATTTCTAACGTAAAGCCTGACCTGACTGGTCTATTTTCTGACACTCCCCTTCTCTGTCATCAGGTACTTATTAGATAGTAAAACAACTGACGGGGTAAACACCATAACTAGCACAATAGCTGACTTCCGTAGCAGTTGCATATCAGGTCTGAATAAATGCGAGTTTAGTAGGTAGATACACATTCAGAAATGCACAAGAACTGAAAGGAGTAATCTGTAACTGGTAGACTAAGAACACTGCAATAGCATGCAATGTAAATCAACATGCACCTATAGGGAAGGGAAGGGAAGTACGGAAACATTCTTCTGGATTAAAAAAAAAATATATACGCAGCAATGGTAGGAAAAGGTACTTGGAACGTGCCACTTTCAATCCACTGAAACAATGTCTGCAACAGCAGTAAGAACACTGGCAAACTACCTTCTCTGTTCCACAGGGCCTTGAAACCCATACGCATTGTCTGTTGCCAGTTGCCCTTAGGAAACAAAGGCGCTGCGATCAGTAGAAGCGTGTAGAACACCAAAAATGAAACTTTTGAGTATGTCACATGCAAGATCCTCATTCTCCGTACAGTCTACAAGGTTACACAATTGTAAAATACTTTGTAAGAATGAAAATCCTGAAGTTTGCCTTGCATTATAAAAGTTTTAAAACTCCGTTTTGAGGTTTTTTTCCAAGGGTTTTAGAAATAAAAGCATCTTGGTAAAGTGATTTTCACACACTGCACAGACACAAGCAGTGTTTCTCCCACTGCGAGAGGAGTATCAAAATACTCTTATCTAATATGTTATAGACAAAAGTGACCAAGGTCACAGGAGAATCTGTACTTTCCCACTGATTACAAGGAACGGGCCAGCTGCTTTGTGCCTCCTATGCAGCTGGAGCATGCAGTTGCCTGGTAACTTGTTCCGACCTATTGCATCTTAATCACATATACATGGAGGAATACCAAGCTGACCGCTTAGGTTTATCAGCCAAAACAGTTTACAGCAACGCAATAGTTTAGAGCAATTCAGGAAGTTTAACACTGAATTTAGGTATGCGCTTATATGGTTTGACGAACAGAACTTTTATAAATGAAAGGGAAACAACAGGTGACTTTAGAGCATACAAAAGGTATAGTCTAAAAACCAAATATCAATTATTAGCAATGTTTCCCTGTTCAAAGGGCATCACTTGCTGTCTCAGACTCAACAAGCATGAACTGACAGACTGTTATGATTTGAAAATTTTAAAAAAGTTCTAATAGTGTGCCCAAAACAGAGCTGTTTCAGTGTTCAGGCTAGACTCGTTGTCTCCAGTAAATACATATCTTAATTCTAACACAGGATAAAAACCGATTTATAAATTTCCTCTTGTAAAAATGAAACTGTTCCAATCACCCTGTTCACTCCTATTTAAGATATTAAATAGGGCAAATCAGAAGTAACTTGAACCAATCCCTCCCACCCAGCTATAAACCAGGACCATATACAGCCCTTGCAGACTACACAAGACCCTGTCTCATTCCAGCCATATCATTAGCACAAGCTGTGCAAACCCATGCAAATCAACAGGTTCTCCAGGCATAAAAGCAGACTCCAACAGCAGTTAAGCCACTTCTTACAACTGACAAGGTCATACTTCCATCCCTGATCATAGCACAAGAACAAAAGAGAATGGGTCTTTATTGTCCTTCATGAACTTGAGGGGCTGCAAGAAACCAGTGAAGTTACAAGCCTGGATTCTGTAACGTCGCTATCAGCATAATTTCCAGATCAAAGATCCGGCCTCCTGTTAAGATCATCAAACATAATTTTGAGTTCAGGGGACAGGTCATCACAACACTATGTTAGGTAGAGTATAAAACCTTATCATCAGATTCTCAGCTAGTTTAACTCAATGTATTCTGTGTGTTCCGCTGAAGTCAACGAAACTAAACGCACTATCATAGGAAAAAGATATTTCAGCACGCCTCAGACCTGGAAAACTATCTTGAAAAATGCCCGTAACTTTTAACACAAATTCTCTGCACTTCCCACGATCTCTCAACAGCGAGCAGTAGTAAGACCCTAACAGTTACTTGCAACCTATTTCTTGCATAGCATTCATTTTTATTTTAATTTTAAAAGGGGCAACTAATAAATAAGATTTTTGCAGCTACTCACAAAAATCAATAAGCAAAGACATTTGTTCCAAGACTTAAATTTCTTGTATAATTTAAAAAACTATCAAAACTCTGTAAAGTAAAATAGATACATTTACCTACTAATGTAGGAAACTACAGACAAACTTCAGGAAATGACCAAAGGTGCAGAGGATAGGCTAATGCCTATTAGCATTAGGTAGAAAAACAAGGTAGAAAAGGTAGAAATGCCTATTAGCATTAAGGTAGAAGAACAACAACAACAACAAAAAACCCCCAGAAGTTCTACAGAAAAATGAGTGAGCAGCCCACAGCACTGGCAGACAACAGATTTTTTTATCCCCGCTTCCTCCACCCCTTCTTCTTACCCCCCCACCCCCGTTTTTTTTTTAAAGGAAATAATTATTCTATTCTGAAACATATTGCCAGTGATGCAGTTGAAGCCAAAAGTTTAAATGAGTTCAGGAGAGAATTAACCGAATTCTAACACATGTGCCAATACAACTGCTATAAAAAGCATCTGCATCACGGTGAAATGCAAACAGCTACTCTGATAACGACACATTATTATTCACTAAATTTGCCTTTTACCCTGTTGTATAGTTACTAATGTTGAAAAGAGTCACTGCTGTGCAAGAAACTAAAACTTACAGCGCTTCATGCTGGGAGAGAACTGTGGCCCATCAGCTCATGGCTGTGAAGCCTTACAACTTAACACGTTGCAGTTGCACACCAGCAAGTTCTGAGGTGGACTGCTGACTGTATTCAATAGTCACAGCTTAGGTAGGAGGATATGATAAACCTTACTTATTTGCCTTTAACCGATGCTCCAAATATGTTAAAGTCGTTCTTAAAGCAGGTTACTGGTTTGATTACCCTTCATACAAAATCCTCCTTCAAATGGAGGTTTCTCTTCTCTTCTTTTCAGATTTAAGGCATGAACAGAAACCACACCTGCATCATCACTGAAATCAGTGCCTATTTTTCAATAAACTTTAGCAGCAGCATCAGAATTCGTCCTCAAGTACCGTTCATAAAGCAAATGCTTCATTCTTCAAAACTTTTTTCAGCAAAGGTTAGTAATGCTGTACCACAGACTCTCACGCCCAGTCACACATGTTCTTCCCGAGACTGTTACGCAGCTTAGTATTTTAAAAATCACCATCCTAACTGCATACCTGATACTACTGGTTCTCCCCTTTTTAAAGTCTGATGTTAAGGAAAAGCTGCAAGTCCTACAAAACCAGGCAGACTTGCTTGTTCTTGCCAAAGAGAAAAAGGTTAAGCATTATTAAAAAATAAGACTATTGCCTACCTTTAAGTATCCATAAAGCTATCAACATGAACCGTATGGTGGCTTGTTAGCACCAATACTTGTACACGGGCATGCAAAATGTCCTTCAGTTAAATTCCAAACTCTATGAATTAATTGGTGGGCAATTCCCCAAGGATAAAACGTCTATCAAAAGCCAACAGTAAGCCAGAAATCTCTTTCCGTTTCATAGGGTAAAAAAAAAAAATAAATACAGTGAATCCTGAAAAAAGAAATAGATATTAGACAGGGAAGACCTATATAGTTATAGGGCAAGTAATAAAACATTTAGTGTTTTGATTTTTTTCTTTTTATTTAAGTCATCACAATAGTTAGACAAACATGGAAACATTTGCAACAGCAATACTTGGGTCACTTTAAAATCTTGGTAACACTGAAATACAGGGCAGCAAAAACTAATGATGTGGGGAGGGGACTTTAGGTCTTCTTATTTTCAGACACATTCACACACACACACACACACATATATCTATACACACACGCGCACTCCACAACTCCAAAGAGCTATCTTAACTATGTCTGCCAGTAAACGGAAATAGTAGGCAGAAAGGAACCATATCTATACTAAGACAGTTAGCTGTGCCGTAAAACTGAAGATCACTGCGACCAGTGCCATCTTAAAGAAGAAAAAACAACCACCACCAACAACAACCAAAAAACCTGAAAGGAACCATCGCTGTGCATGTCATAAGCATGAAGTTATTTTAACCTGGTGACTACTCTGCTCTATACTTTAAGCATCGTGAAGTTTTTATGTGTTTTTAAGGTCTAAGGTTACTATTTTAAATGACCTACTTGTAGTGGCAGCCCAAGTAGCATTCTGGAGAACACCACAGTGCCCACAACTTCTACAGGTCAGTGCAGTCTGATCAAGCACTACATTTCTAGGGGAGGAAAACAAAAAAACACTACCGCTCATTTATTCAATTGAAAAGCTTATTACCTGCACCTTCCAAAGCAACAGGCTACAGGAACACTGAATGCAAAGTAAACCAGACCCATCTGGAATAATCTGACCTCTCAGCTGCAAGTTACACATCTTTCATTTCGTATTTTAAGGGATTAACAGCATTTGGATGCACAGAAACTGTCTTTACAGTGATGTCTGCGGACCTCCGAGTCACGAGTTAAAAATGTCTTCCTAAATTATAACAGTATTAGCACTTCCTCTGAAAAGGAGTGAAAAAAACACAACCAGGGAAGGAGGAAAGTGACACACCACCAAGGTTTTTTTTCCCAGAGATAACAAAATCCTGAGAGAACAAGATGCTTGTGCTATCAGAATAAAAATCCCCAAAGAAACAAAAGAGTTTACCTTTCCCTTGGAAAAGTTACTTTTGAGTCAAGATCTGCTCTTTTTCTCTCCCAAGCATGAAATCTCTCTTCAGCATAAGACTCTCTTCTACTGCAGTAGAAATTTAGTGCACATGCTGGAACCTGGACAGAATCTTATTTAAAAAAACAAACAATGCAATAGTACTACAGTGGCTAGAAATCTTTTACATATTCTGATGAAAAGACTCAACTTATTTCTAGGAAATAAAGTGTTTGGGGCCAAAGCCAACGCATGATGTTCATGTAAGGTTAAATTTTTATTAATTTTTTTCTTTTTTTAAATTGATATATTGAAAAAAGCTGGAGAAGGAAGCAGGGACAGAAATGAAAAACCATTCAGGGAGTCAGTGGTATAGACTGTCAGCACGCAACCTAAATATTGTAATTGCAGATCACATAGTCAGAACAAGCCAGTCAAAAGTAGCACACTCCCTGGGAGAGGGGCGGGAGTCTCTCTCCCCTTGTCTTTCAAGCCAAGACCCAACTAGCAGAAGGCAGCTTTTCTGTCAGATAAAGCAAGGCAAAAGGATCATGTACAGCAACTTCCTTGCAGCCTCTTGCTCCTGAGCACCCTTCTTCACCTCTTTCTCTCTTTCTTCTGGTGATGGGAAGGCAAAGCATGTTCTGTTCCTGTGAGCCCATACTGCTTGTCCCTATAGTCACAGCAGGCACCTGTGATTCCTCTCCGAAGACATTTACGCACAGAAATCAGTTGAGTGGTGTGTTACGGAAGCATAAGCTGCAGTGGACGTGATTTTGAATCAGGTATTGTTTTGCTCATCATGACAAAATAAAACCGGCAATTTCTTACTTTATAGAAATCCTCCTAAAGTAGTAGTTGCCCCCAATCGCTGTCAAGTTTTTGTATCACAGGAGAACAAATGCAGCCAAAAGAACATCTTCTCTAAAATGACCACTCCGAACTGCACAAGCAGGCAGGCGCAGGCAGCTCCCGATTTAATTAAGCGTATGTACACAGCACCACTTAGTGGTGCAAGCGGAGTCACCGCTGACAGGAATGAGAAGCTTGAACACCAACCTTCCCTCCCCGGCCCCCTGGACACTGCAGCCTGATCTTGACAAATTGACCGCCTGGATAAAGAAAGCTATCTGGCAACTAAAAAGATCCATTGTACTTTTCTGCTCAGTACACCTAAAGATACAGATTCACCCTCTAAATCTCGGCCAATTTCTTGAATACCACCAACACTCAGAACAGGTTTCAAATGGCAACGTGGCAGGACAAAGTAATAAATGCTTATCCTTAAGTCTGCTAACTTTCTAAACCTTTGCCTAGACCTTAAGGAAATGTAAAAACAAACAAACTACTGCAAAGTTCAATACGCAAGCCACGCAAAGTTAAGGCTATCAAGTAGGAACCTGATTACGAGTATAAATCATGCAATAGCTACTCTATGACATGGATGTCCTGAACAGATCATCCTCTACAGTGTAAGTCCAAGGTACAAACCCATCAGCACCTCCTTCCCTCTCTGTATCGCTGTGGTTACCTGCTCTGTGCCCAGAGCCAAAAAGAATCCCGACGTTGGAGTTACTGTTCCTTTTATGCCCAGCCCCATACTTCTTTCCTGACGGAGAGGTGACGCACCTGATTTGAGGTGGAGTGCAGACAACCTTCTCATCTAGTGCTGGGCAGTTTATTTGTCCCACAAACAAACCCCAGGAAAGAGAATGCACGGTTGGACGGGTGCACTTGAGATTTTGACCACGCGGTAGCACCGTTAACTGCTGAAAGAGCAGGACTCTCTGCCGCTCCGTGTCCATGTCACGACTGCCCTCACGTCCCCAGTCTGCACCCAGCTCCTCCAGGGTGTGCAGAGGGGCTTCCAGCCCTGGCTCAGCAGGCGTCCACATAAGATCCCCCAGCCAAGAGGGGGGTGTATGCTCACCTGCCACATCGATACCGTGGGTACATTAAAAGCCACCCCCCAACTCTTTCCCCAGGAGTGATTGGGGGAGGCTCTTCAGTCATCTGGCTGTAAACCCCCTCCCCCTCAGGGAGACCAACATCCAGGCATGCCTTGCTCTAACTCCCCAAATCCACTGCCCTCCGAGGAATAAAAGGCGTCTGGGCCACTCCCCCAGCTCTAATCTGCAGATATGCCTGGCTTCCCAGAAGTAGGCTGAGAAAGCCAGCATTAAGGCACTCCTTCCCACGCCCAGATCCACAAAATCCTCAGAGAAAAGAAGAAAAATAGCCACTTCACTGCAGCAGGAAGTAAATAAACTTGGGGGACACAGGAGGCCAGTTCTCCCGGGGTCAATGGAAAGGATGGCTAGATGCAACGTATCTGAGGATTTTCCATGTGCACAGCTGAAACAGCCATGCCTCAAGCAGGGATACGTCCCATTTATGGCAGTTCCTCGCCACTTCTCATCCCCAAAAGACAAACTCGGGCCTCTGCCTTCTCCGTGTGTAGCTCCCCACTCCCTTCAGCATGGAGCTGCGAGGCTCTGGCTTTGTGGAGAACCACAGGTGGGAAACCGAGGCTACTAATGGTGACCACAGAGAACAGACCAGCTCGGAGGGGGCGAGGAGGGCCGATGCACAATTTCTACGTTTGAATTTGTTGGGAACTTGGTGGGAGTCACAAGCTTGCAAGCCACAACCCACAAGCTTGCAAGGCACAACCCCAGCTATCCAGGACATGGGCTTCCCAAGATCACAAACCTCCGGGGACGGGGACGGCGCCTGCGCCGGCGAGCGAACGCCGGGCTGCCCCAACGCGAAGCACGGCGCATGCGCCCGGGAGGCGCGTCCGCACGGCTGGTCGGGGAGCGGGCGCAGCGGGAAGCCCGCGGAAAACCACGCGAAACCGGCAACGCTCCCGAGTCTGACCTGGTCGGACTCCGGGGGCCGCGAGGACTACGCCGCGCCCGAGAGCCGCGCTGCTGCCCGGCCGCCGAGTCCGCGAAAACTACAGCTCCCGGCATGCCCCGGGAGGCAGCCTGCCCTGCTGCCTGACCCCGAGGGGACGCCGCTTCCGTTCCCCCCCACCTCCCCACGCCGGCGCAGCGGCAGTTCCCGCCGAGCCCCCAGCGCCGCTCCGGGTAGCTCCGGCACGGCGCGGCCCCGCTGCCGCTCCGTGCGTGCAACACGGACCCCGCCGTCCTCCTCGGGGCTTTCCCCGGGACCCGCCGGCCGACTGCGCAGCCCCGCCACGGGGCCCGGTGAGCCCCCACCCCCGCGCGCCCGTTCTCTCAGCCGCCCTGTCAGCGCCCCACCCCCCACCCCCGCGCGCACGTTCTCTCAGCCGCCCTGTGAGCCCCCAGGGCTCCCCCTCGGCCTCGGCACCCCCACCGGCCCCGGGCCACCCCCGCCTCCGACGTTCGTGCTCCGAGGGGCGCCCGGCCCCGCTCACCTTCTCCCTCGGGCCAGCCGCAGCCCGGTCACCGCTCAGCTCTGCTCCGCTCCTGCCTGGGCTCCCGGCGGCCCCTCCCCCGGCAGCCCCTCCTCCCCCGGCGGCCCCCCCCTTGCCAGGGAGGGGGCGTCGCCATCAGCCTCTCACTGCCCGCACCTGCGGCTCCTCCAGCCCCGGCCCGCAGCTGTGGTACCGAAACCCGGAACCAAACCCCTCAACACCAAGGTGAACTGAAGCATCAGGCACTGCCTTGAATGAGTGACAGATGTCAAGAGTCATCTGATGTGGAAGAGGTGTTAACTGGGGTCAAAATACAGATTTTAATACCCATCTTATTTTAGTTCTAAGACTTGGCGATTGCCAGGTATCATCTTTTCGATTTCCCCAGGTCCACCCGCGAGCGAGGCCACAAGGGAGATTTCTTCCAGAGAGAGGATAGAGTTATTAAGTCTCAAGACCACGATTTGCTTTTCTCCTTCATGAAGAGGTGAGTGGGTCATATAGCATCACTAGTCACCCAAGCAGTTAAGCCTGAACTTTTCACCTGTCCTTTAATGCCGTCAACTCCAAGCTAAATTTTTCCCGTTATTAAGAGGGGACCAAAGATCATGTGAAGTATTATTATCCTTTCTACAACTACACCCCCATCTTGGAGCTTTAGCTACTAGAGAAGGTCTTGGGAGTTTGGGGTCAGAGGAGCTAGCTGCAAGTACAAACTTTCATACAGCTCTGTTTAGGATGTGTGATGTTTCTCTGGTTGTCTAAACCGGTCTAAATTTCCACAGATGGTCCCGACTCTGGGTGGCTCTAACAAGGATCCTGGAACTCCAGTAAGTTCTAAACATCGTTTTATATTTTAAACATGATCCCAAGTTCCTTTTTGCACTTGTCTCTACGGTTTTGGCAGCTGACAGCCCCGAGGGGTGCTTGTACAAGTTTCTCCCGAAGGGCGAGTAAATTAATTCTTTTGTCCGTGAGGTGGATGGTTTGGTAACGTTATAATTCACAACGCTATAATTCCTTCTTTCAAATTTAAAAAAAATAATTGCCTTTTAAATCCATCCAATTTAATCTGCTAAAATGATTCTCGTTGTTCTACCTCTTTTCTCAAGTTTTGGTTAAATTCAATGTCAGTATTCTCCACGGATCTAGATTTTCATCTGACTTTGGAATCGGAAAGGCAGGCTGTTACCGAGGTTAAATTCTGTGTCTTTACAAAACTTTGAATCAGTTACAAAACTAGATTATTTTTTTTAATTCAAATTACAAAACCGGTTAATATCAAGATGAACAGTTCAAACAATAATTGTTTCATTTTGTTTATCTCACGTTTAGAACCCCTCAAAAAAAACCACATACACCCTCTAAACACACAAAAAGATTATTGCCCTCGACAATATTCCTAATAGCAACCCCAACATTATAAACTTTACACAACTGTTTTCCCAAATAGATAACGTGAAACTTACTTACAGATTTTCCGTTTTAAAGGGACAGTTTCTTTAGACTTCCAGTTTCTTGTTGGGTGCTTTCTTTATTCTCGAATAATGAAGCCAAGGTTCTTCTCCCAGACCTTTACTGCTACAAGTGTTGTTAAAATGACTCGATACGGTCCTTTCCACTTCTCGGTGATTTTATATATATTCAATCTCCTGGTCGGAAGGGATGCGCTGCTACGTCCAATTCTAAGGGTCCAGCTGTGGAGACATACTGACAAAGTTCTTGAAAAGAATTGCTTAAAGAAATCATAACACCTTTTAAAAACATATCTCCAAAGGCACTCAAGATACTCAGAACACAGGACTCTTGATATGGTCTTTCATACATTTCCTAAAGACTTGGCTTTTCTTTCTCTTCTGGCTATACTCCGATTCTTAATAGAGCCACGGGTAACGCTTTAACCCATGTGAGGAGTGAGGTTTCCTGACAAATTTTACTCGACTGTTGCTTAAGGATATAGTTCATTCTCTCTCTCTCTCTCTCTCTCCCCCCACACACTTGCCTGTGGTCTATGTGGGGTGTGATAGTCTCAATCCATAGATAATACTTGGCTCAACTTGTCTCATAATCTTTGCTATAAAATGAGGGCCATTGTCAGATGACATTCTTACAGGCACCCCATATTTTGGTATTATCTCTTTGAGCAAGACTTTGACTACTTCCCTTGCTTTGTTGGTGCGACAAGGGAAAGCCTTGGGCCACCCAGTAAAGATATCAACTAAAACTAGGACATATCCTTATTTTCAAGGCAATTCTATAAAATCAATTTGCTAATATTCTTCTAAAAAATTTCCTTATTTAATAATCCCAAAGATGATCTTATTACTGGTTCGGGGATAAATTTACATATACATTTCACGTCCACTTATAATTGTTTAAACAATCTTTGTCATATTTCGCTTTCTGTTTCCCAGTATACTCTGTGATGTTCAATGGGGCATTTTCTCTTATTATTGTGGGTGGGACTATTATTCGACCTGTCGGTGTTACAGCCTATCCTGTTTCATTTTGTTAGCCTGCAATCTAATAATTAATTCTTCATCTTTTTCATTATAATTTGGAGTTTCTTTAGGCAATTTTATACCTTTCTCTGGAACTAGTGCTAGGATGCCTTTTTCTGCAGCCTCTTCAGCAGCTTTATCAGCCAGTCGGTTACCTGCGTTAGGACCGGTCTTACCTAACGGATGTGCTTTACAGTGCATCATCGTGACTGCTGTTGGTTTTTGAATGCTTTCTAACAATTTCAGTATTTGTTCTGCGTGCTGAACGGCGGTTCCTGGTGCAGATAACAGTCCTCTTTCTCCCCGTATCGCTCCATGCGCACGTACCACTCCAAAAGCATACTTTGAGTCTGTCCAAGTGTTGACTCGCTTTCCTTGACTTAGTTCCAGAGCTCGAGTAAGAGCTATCAATTCAGCCTTTTGGGCAGAGATCATCGAAGGCAAAGTTGGCAACGCAAGTACCTCCTCAGTAGTTATTGTCTATCTCGATAAAACGTTTTCCTTCACAGATGGAACCGCTTCCGTCGGCATATAGTTCCCAATCTGTTTCTTCTAGTGGCACATCTCAGAGATCCAGTCAGCTGGAGTAAACTCTTTCGATTGCCTGCAAGCAGTCACGTTCCAGTTCTCCTTTAACTCGGTCAGTTGTTGAAAACGCAACAGGGTTAACAGCGGTAGTAGTTTTTAGGTAAACATCATCTTGTTCCAGCAACAACACCACTTGGTATTTCAGCATTCTGCTAGAGGATAACCAGTGCCCCCCTTTCCGTTTTAGCACAACAGTTATCATATGGGAAACGTACAGTAATCCTTTCTCCTCAGGCGAACTTACGAGCTTCCTGGATCAGTAGCACAGTTGCACCGTTGACGTTTTTTCTTTTTTGGAGGAACCTCTGTCCTCCGGGATCCCCTGTGATTCCTTCCAGACGTCTCCTAGAGTCTTTAGGCCTTTTCTTATAAGGACCGGAGATCCCAGGTAGCAGCCCCAGACTTGTCTAATGAGGCTACCCTAGATGATTCTTTTCTTTTGCAGGAAGGTCTCTTCTCCGGGATCGACACAAGACTCCTCCCAGGCGTCAACCCAGAACATTTTGACCTCTGCGTTCGGGACCGGAGATCCCAGCTACCTGCCCCAGACTCCTCCAAGTAAGTAGCTCGAGACATTTTTGTTCCCCTGTAGAGAAATCTCTCAACTCCGACAGGCACCTGAGACTCCTCCCAGGCATCTCCCACAGTCTTCTGTCCTCTGTTTTACCTACCTAAGGGGTCAGGGTGAAGCTCCAGACTCCTCCAAGGAAGCTACCGTTGAGGTTTTTTTCTTTTTTGGAGGACCCTGTGCCCTCCGGGATCCCCTGTGATTCCTTGCAGACGTCTCCTAGAGTCTTTAGGCCTTTTCTTATAAGGACCGGAGATCCCAGGTAGCAGCCCCAGACTTGTCTAATGAGGCTACCCTAGATGATTCTTTTCTTTTGCAGGAAGGTCTCTTCTCCGGGATCGACACAAGACTCCTCCCAGGCGTCAACCCAGAACATTTTGACCTCTGCGTTCGGGACCGGAGATCCCAGCTACCTGCCCCAGACTCCTCCAAGTAAGTAGCTCGAGACATTTTTGTTCCCCTGTAGAGAAATCTCTCAACTCCGACAGGCACCTGAGACTCCTCCCAGGCATCTCCCACAGTCTTCTGTCCTCTGCTTTACCTACCTAAGGGGTCAGGTAGGAGCCCCAGACTGCTCCAAGGAAGCTACCGTTGAGGTTTTTTTCTTTTCTGGAGGACCCTGTGCCCTCCGGGATCCCCTGTGATTCCTTCCAGACGTCTCCTAGAGTCTTTTGGCCTCTTCTTATAAGGACCGGAGATCCCAGGTAGCAGCCCCAGACTTGACTACTGAGGCTACCCTAGATGATTCTTCTCTTTTGCAGGAAGCTCTCTTCTCCGGGATCGACCCAAGACTCCTCCCAGGCATCATCCAAGAACGTCTTGACCTCTGCGTTCGGGACCGGAGATCCCATCTACGTGCACCGGACTCCTCCAAGTAAGCAGCTCGAGTCATTTTTGTTCTCCTGTAGAGAAATGTCTCAACTCTGACAGCCACCTGAGACTCCTCCCAGGCATCTCCCACAGTCTTCTGTCCTCTGCTTTACCTACCTAAGGGGTCAGGGTGAAGCTCCAGACTCCTCCAAGGAAGCTACCGTTGAGGTTTTTTTCTTTTTTGGAGGACCCTGTGCCCTCCGGGATCCCCTGTGATTCCTTCCAGATGTCTCCTAGAGTCTTTTGGCCTTTTCTTATAAGGGCCGGAGATCCCATGTAGCAGCCCCAGACTTGTCTAATGAGGCTACCCTAGATGATTCTTCTCTTTTGCAGGAAGCTCTCTTCTGCGGGATCGACCCAAGACTCCTCCCAGGCGTCATCCCAGAACGTTTTGACCTCTGCGTTTGGGACCGGAGATCCCATCTACGTGCACCGGACTCCTCCAAGTAAGCAGCTCGAGTCATTTTTCTTCTCCTGTAGAGAAATGTCTCAACTCTGACAGCCACCTGAGACTCCTCCCAGGCATCTCCCACAGTCTTCTGCCCTCTGCTTTACCTACCTAAGGGGTCAGGGTGAAACCCCAGACTCCTCCTAGGAAGCTACCGTTGAGGTTTTTTTCTTTTTTTGGAGGACCCTGTGCCCTCCGGGATCCCCTGTGATTCCTTCCAGATGTCTCCTAGAGTCTTTTGGCCTTTTCTTATAAGGACCGGAGATCCCAGGTAGCAGCCCCAGACTTGTCTAATGAGGCTACCCTAGATGATTCTTCTCTTTTGCAGGAAGCTCTCTTCTCCGGGATCGACCCAAGACTCCTCCCAGGCGTCATCCCAGAACGTTTTGACCTCTGCGTTCGGGACCGGAGATCCCAGCTACCTGCCCCAGACTCCTCCAAGTAAGTAGCTCGAGACATTTTTGTTCTCCTGTAGAGAAATCTCTCAACTCCGACAGGCACCTGAGACTCCTCCCAGGCATCTCCCACAGTCTTCTGTCCTCTGCTTTACCTACCTAAGAGGTCAGGTAGAAGCCCCATACTCCTCCAAGGAAGCTACCGTTGAGGTTTTTTTCTTTTTTTGGAGGAGCCTCTGCCCTCCGGGATTCCCTGTGATTCCTTGCAGACGTCTCCTAGCGTCTTTTGGCCTTTTCTTATAAGGACCGGAGATCCCAGGTAGCAGCCCCAGACTTGTCTAATGAGGCTACCCTAGATGATTCTTCTCTTTTGCAGGAAGCTCTCTTCTCCGGGATCGACCCAAGACTCCTCCCAGGCATCATCCAAGAACGTCTTGACCTCTGCGTTCGGGACCGGAGATCCCATCTACGTGCACCGGACTCCTCCAAGTAAGCAGTTCGAGACATTTTTGTTCTCCTGTAGAGAAATCTCTCAACTCCGACAGGCACCTGAGACTCCTCCCAGGCATCTCCCACAGTCTTCTGTCCTCTGCTTTACCTACCTAAGGGGTCAGGTAATAGCCCCAGACTCCTTCAAGGAAGCTACCGTTGAGGTTTTCTCTTTTTTTGGAGGAGCCTCTGCCCTCCGGGATTCCCTGTGATTCCTTGCAGACGTCTCCTAGCGTCTTTTGGCCTTTTCTTATAAGGGCCGGAGATCCCATGTAGCAGCCCCAGACTTGTCTAATGAGGCTACCCTAGATGATTCTTCTCTTTTGCAGGAAGCTCTCTTCTGCGGGATCGACCCAAGACTCCTCCCAGGCGTCATCCCAGAATGTTTTGACCTCTGCGTTCAGGACCGGAGATCCCATCTACCTGCCCCAGACTCCTCCAAGTAAGTAGTTCGAGACATTTTTGTTCTCCTGTAGAGAAATCTCTCAACTCCGACAGGCACCTGAGACTCCTCCCAGGCATCTCCCACAGTCTTCTGTCCTCTGCTTTACCTACCTAAGGGGTCAGGTAGGAGCCCCAGACTGCTCCAAGGAAGCTACCGTTGAGGTTTTTTTCTTTTCTGGAGGACCCTGTGCCCTCCGGGATCCCCTGTGATTCCTTCCAGACGTCTCCTAGAGTCTTTTGGCCTCTTCTTATAAGGACCGGAGATCCCAGGTAGCAGCCCCAGACTTGACTACTGAGGCTACCCTAGATGATTCTTCTCTTTTGCAGGAAGCTCTCTTCTGCGGGATCGACCCAAGACTCCTCCCAGGCATCATCCAAGAACGTCTTGACCTCTGCGTTCGGGACCGGAGATCCCATCTACGTGCACCGGACTCCTCCAAGTAAGCAGCTCGAGTCATTTTTCTTCTCCTGTAGAGAAATGTCTCAACTCTGACAGCCACCTGAGACTCCTCCCAGGCATCTCCCACAGTCTTCTGTCCTCTGCTTTACCTACCTAAGGGGTCAGGGTGAAGCCCCAGACTCCTCCAAGGAAGCTACCGTTGACGTTTTTTCTTGTTTTCGAGGAGCCTCTGCCCTCTGGGATTCCGTGTGATTCCTTCCAGATGTCTCCTAGAGTCTTTTGGCCTTTTCTTATAAGGGCCGGAGATCCCATGTAGCAGCCCCAGACTTGTCTAATGAGGCTACCCTAGATGATTCTTCTCTTTTGCAGGAAGCTCTCTTCTCCGGGATCGACCCAAGACTCCTCCCAGGCGTCATCCCAGAACGTTTTGACCTCTGCGTTCAGGACCGGAGATCCCAGCTACCTGCCCCAGACTCCTCCAAGTAAGTAGCTCGAGACATTTTTGTTCTCCTGTAGAGAAATCTCTCAACTCCGACAGGCACCTGAGACTCCTCCCAGGCATCTCCCACAGTCTTCTGTCCTCTGCTTTACCTACCTAAGGGGTCAGGGTGAAGCCCCAGACTCCTCCAAGGAAGCTACCGTTGAGGCTTTTTTCTTTTCTGGAGGAAACTCTGCCCTCCGGGATCCCCTGTGATTCCTTCCAAACGTCTCCTAGCGTCTTTTGGCCTTTTCTTATAAGGACCGGAGATCCCAGGTAGCAGCCCCAGACTTGTCTAATGAGGCTACCCTAGATGATTCTTCTCTTTTGCAGGAAGCTCTCTTCTCTGGGATCGACCCAAGACTCCTCCCAGGCATCATCCCAGAACGTCTTGACCTCTGCGTTCAGGACTGGAGATCCCATCTACCTGCCCCAGACTCCTCCAAGTAAGTAGCTCAAGACATTTTTGTTCTCCTGTAGAGAAATCTCTCAACTCCGACAGCCACCTGAGACTCCTCCCAGGCATCTCCCACAGTCTTCTGTCCTCTGCTTTACCTACCTAAGGGGTCAGGTAGAAGCCCCAGACTCCTCCAAGGAAGCTACCGTTGAGGTTTTTTTCTTTTTTGGAGGAACCTCTGCCCTCCGGGATCCCCTGTGGTTCCTTCTAGACGTCTCCTAGCGTCTTTTGGCCTTTTCTTATAAGGACCGGAGATCCCAGGTAGCAGCCCCAGACTTGTTTAATGAGGCTACCCTAGATGATTCTTCTCTTTTGCAGGAAGCTCTCTTCTCCGGGATCGACCCAAGACTCCTCCCAGGGGTCATCCCAGAACGTTTTGACCTCTGCGTTCGGGACCGGAGATCCCATCTACCTGCCCCAGACTCCTCCAAGTAAGTAGCTCGAGACATTTTTGTTCTCCTGTAGAGAAATCTCTCAACTCCGACAGGCACCTGAGACTCCTCCCAGGCATCTCCCACAGTCTTCTGTCCTCTGCTTTACCTACCTAAGGGGTCAGGTAGAAGCCCCAGACTCCTCCAAGGAAGCTACCGTTGACGTTTTTTCTTGTTTTCGAGGAGCCTCTGCCCTCTGGGATTCCGTGTGATTCCTTGCAGACGTCTCCTAGCGTCTTTTGGCCTTTTCTTATAAGGACCGGAGATCCCAGGTAGCAGCCCTAGACTTGACTACTGAGGCTACCCTAGATGATTCTTCTCTTTTGCAGGAAGCTCTCTTCTGCGGGATCGACCCAAGACTCCTCCCAGGCATCATCCCAGAATGTTTCGACCTCTGCGTTCGGGACCGGAGATCCCATCTACCTGCCCCAGACTCCTCCAAGTAAGTAGCTCGAGACATTTTTGTTCTCCTGTAGAGAAATCTCTCAACTCCGACAGGCACCTGAGACTCCTCCCAGGCATCTCCCACAGTCTTCTGTCCTCTGCTTTACCTACTAAGGGGTCAGGAAGAAGCCCCAGACTCCTCGTAGGAAGCTACCGTTGAGGTTTTTTTCTTTTTTGTAGGAAGCTGTGCCCTCCGGGATCCCCTGTGATTCCTTCCAGACGTCTCCTAGCGTCTTTTGGCCTTTTCTTATAAGGACCGGAGATCCCAGGTAGCAGCCCCAGACTTGACCAATGAGGCTACCCTAGATGATTCTTCTCTTTTGCAGGAAGCTCTCTTCTCCGGGATCGACCCAAGACTCCAAGACAAGCAGGTGAAGGAAGCCTTGCTGAAGCTTCAGAGAAGGAAGAGGGTCTTTCATTCCGTCTAGCTGGCGCTCTAGGCTTTCACCTGTCTCCTGTCTTTCTGCTCTTTCTTCTTGAGCTCTTGCAGTATTTCTCACGGAATGTTAAGTGGTTAAAAGTGTCCTGGTTTCAGCTTGGATAGAGTTAACTGTCTTCCTAGTAGCTGGTACAGTGCTATGTTTTGAGTTCAGTATGCAAAGAACCTTGATAACACTGATGTTTGCAGTTGTTGCCGAGGAGTGTTTAGATAAAGTCAAGGATTTTTCAGCTTCTCATGCCCAGCCAGCGAGAAAGCTGGAGGGGCACAAGAACTTGGCACAGGACACAGCCAGGGCACCTGACCCAAACTGGCCAACAGGGTATTCCATACCATGCGACATCCCATCTAGTATAGGAACTGGGGAGTGGGGGGGGGAATCGCTGCTCGGGGACTAGCTGGGTGTGAATGGTGGATGGTGAGCGATTGCACTGCGCATCATTTGTACATTCCGATCCTTTTATTATTGCTGTTGTCATTTTATTAGTATTATCATTATTAGTTTCTTCCTTTCTGTTCTATTAAACCGTGCTTATCTCAACCCACGAGTTTTACTTCTTTTTCCGGATTTTTTCCCCCATCCCACTGGGTGGGGGGGGAGTGAGTGAGCGGCTGGGTGGTGCTTAGTTGCTGGCTGGGGTTAAACCATGATAGAGACAGAGTCATAGCAGCACAGAATGGATGCTGAAAGAGACCTCTAGAGATCATCCAGCCCACCTCGGCTGCTCGAGCAGGGCCAGCTGCAGCAGGCTGTGAGTCTGCTTCTCGAAGGTTCTATTGGCTGCGTTGCTCCCAGGTTGTGGAGCTCGCATGGGAAATGGGCAATGAAGAGGGATGAAGTTTCCAGGCACTTTCTGGCCGGTGCAGTGATTTTTTCTACTCTTAAAAACTCAGTTGGGCTCAGCACAGCAAGGAGCCACAGCAAGGTCTTCAGTGCCTGCACTGGAAACTCTGCGTATACTCCGGCCAGGGAGCACCGCAGACACCCTTCCCTCCACGGGCCCCCAGTTTCCAAGAGAGCCCATGCCTCCAGCGGGTCCCAAGCGCCCTACCCAGGCAGGAGCACGGCACAGACCAGTGCGTTTAAAGCTTCTCCCGGAGGAGCCCGTGCAGCCCGTCGTTGAAGAGGGCGGTAGCTGGGAGCCTTGTGGAGGATGTCCTGAGGAGGTGTGTGGCTCCAGGGCCACAGAGCCCCCAGGCAGCTCCCCCAGGCAGAGAATAAAGAGTTTGCTCCCAAGGGCTTGCTTGTGCCTACATTTATTGATGCCAGGCCATACTGTGTCTGGGTGTTTTCCCTGCAAAGTTTTCCCTCGTCTTCCTCCCTCCTACAGCCTCGGTCAGGCCAAGACCCAGTTCTACAGGGAATCTTAAGTAGGGACGAGAAAAGGAGTCAATGTTTCTGCCTTGTTTAGAAAGCTTTGTGGCTGGGCTATTGGAGGGGCTGGTCCAGCTCTGTAAAGCTGTACTCATGCCTTCTGTGAGTCCCATAGGTGGGCGCTGTTGAAGGCTGCGCCTTGTTCTGTGCGTTTATTCTCTCGTCCCCTCACGACCTCCTGATGGGCCTTGGGGTTCCTACCCAGGCCCGTTGGTGGTCCTGTGTCGCGGTAGAGACGGACACGACAAGTAACAGATCATGCAAAATGGCTCCTTTATTGTTCTAACACACCTTTTTATTCCCTACTTCAGAGTATGTGTTAGTAGATGATTGGTTTAGTTAGTAACGGTTCTTCTTATCGCTATCTTGTTTTTGTACCGCTCTTCTCGGATCTTCCCAGACTTTCAAGGATACACTACAAGCTGCTCAAGGTCGCGCTGTTCTCGAACTGTCAGGCATTTTGTAGACCCGTTGCATCCCCCGACAGTCCTGTCTGTGTCGCAACAAGGGACTGGCCTTCAAAATGAGGCTTTGGGCCCTAAGAGAAGGGTTTGGAGCATAAAAATGAGGGTTTGGAAACTCAGGATGTGGCTTGGACCCTGAAAACGACTGGCTGGATCCTAAAAATGAGGCTTTGGAGACTGAAAATGGGAGTTCGGCAACTAAAAAAGTGGCCTTGGGCTCTAAAAAGGAGACTTTGCCAACTGCAAGGGAGCCCGTGGACCCTCAAAATGGGGGTTTGGAGCCTGAAATGGGGCTCTGGAAGCCAAACCTAAGACTTTGGGAAGGGAAAACGAGGCTTTCTGCCCTGTAAGTGTAACTTTGGAGCCTAAAAGCGTGGCTTTGTGCCTTAAAGCTGAGGGTTTAAACCCTCCAAGTGAAACTGCGGGCCCTAAAGAACAGCTATGGGTCATAAAAGGCCAAATGGTTTGGACCAGAACAATGAGGAGTTTGGCCCTCCAGATGAGGCTTTGGGCACTAAAAATGGTGGGGGAGATGCTACATGTGACCCTTTGGGCTCTGCAAAGGAGGGGAACCTATTGGTGTCGATAGGGCCCCAAGACATGAGGCTTTGGTCCCAAAGAGAGGGCTTGGGTCACTCCAGGGGAGGCCCTCAGCTGTTAAAAGAGGCCTTTGGACCCTCCAATGGAGGGTTTGGGCCCTAAGAGTGGGGCTTTGGAAATGAAACTGAGGCTTTGAACCCTGCATTAGGTTTTGTGCCTTCAAGGGATGCTTCAGTACCAAAAACGAGGGCTTTGCGCCCTAGAAATGGGTCTTTGGAAGCTCCAAATGAGGGGTTGTGCGTTAAACAAGAGATGCCTTGCACCCCAGATGAGGAGCTTGGCCTCTACAATGAGGCTTTGGGCCCTCCAATTGAATATTTGGACCCCCAAAATGAGGCCTTGGGCTCTCCCTAGTTGCAGACTGGATCCTAAAAATGAGCCTATGGTCCCTGGAAAGGAGGCTCTGTTCCCTGAAGAGGAGGCTTTGGAAGGTAAAGAATGAGGCTTGGGGCTCTAACGGTGGGGTTTGTGCTGTAAAAGGAAGGTTTGGGCCTTACAAATGGGTATTTGGGCCCCTGCAATGAGGCTTCAGGACCCTAAAAATGAAGGGGTGGATTGTGGAAACGATTCTTTGGACCCCGAAAATGAGGCATTGGGCCCTAAAACTGAGGTTCGGAGCCTCAAAATTTGAGTTTAGAAACAAGGTTGCGGAGCCTGAAATGGGGCTCTGGAGTTTATAAATAAAGCTTTGGACCATCAAAATGAGGATTTGTTCACAAAAAAGAAGGGTTGGGACGCGAAAAGGAGTATTTGGACAGTCAAAACAAGGCTTTGGGACAGAAAAATGTGTACTTGGGCCTTATAAACGAAGCTGTGTACTCTAAAAAGTGGCCTTCAGTCCTAAAGCGTTCAGTCTTCTATTGGGATGCTCCCTGTGGGACAGGAGGACAATTGCTTTGAGCTGCCTCTATTTCAGGAAGGATTACCTACATTTGCCTTCCATCTGAAATACTGCTTAGTGCAACTTGTTGGGTTGTTTGGTTTTTTTAAAATTGGGGAAGTGTGTGTGAACAGCTGAGTGCTAGTATACAGTGAATTACCTTCCCCTGCTGAGAGTAAATGGGTTTAGGAATAAAAATACCCGTTTTGTATTACAAAAATTGGTTCCCTTGAAGATGCAAGTGCTAACTGATGGACTCCTGGCTGACAAAATCTCTTCCCAGCTTGCTTAAACATTAAACAGCCTTCACAGTGGTGTTCAGATGATCTCGTGTGATTTCTTGCAATTAATCATGGTTGACTGAAGCGTACCACTAAAGCATAGTAATGTGTTTTGGTTGTTAAAAAGTAGGAGGAGAAGTTCATGGAGACATCTTCTGTGTCGGGTTTCAATGAGTTCAAGCTATTGTTGTGTCCGGTTGAGAGTTTCTGATGTTATTTTTCCCTCTTTCGGAGGGAGGTGAACATGCCCATCTCGCCCTCCAGGAGCAAGGATGCCATGTCCGAGTTCAAGCCCATGCCACCCTCAAAGCTTGCGTCCTGGAGTTGAGCGTGGAGGGGCATCACCCCACGAAGGTTTGGTGTGTTGTAGCAGTCGGTGCTGTGAGGTCTGGTGGGTGGGTGGCAGTGGGGTGGAAGCAGCTGTTGGGGGTTCCGTCATTTGCATAGCCCAGCCCCCCCCGCATGCTTCAGAATGTTGGGGTCCCTGTGGCAGTTTTTGAATGGTCCCTCCCAGTTGGGTCAACGGACCCAGCGCAGCCAGAAGATCCCGTTGGAGCTCCTCTCTCTGGCATAAATCCCTCGGCGTTTGGGCTTGAGAAGAGGTAAAGTTGGAATCTGCAGATCTCCTTAGGTGACCTTCAGGAGCTGTGGGCTGTGGGTGGGGACTGGCTCTCTGTCTCTGGTCCAGCGACTGGTGTCATTGCTCATAGGAGGAGCTTTATCAGGCGAATCTGCCGTTTCCCTTCTTCTGGGGGTTACGGGAGCCGTTTTGGAGGTGAGGGAGATGTGAATTCCCGGTCTTGAGCCAACCTGGATGGAGCAGAGGTGGACTGTGATTTGTCAGACCTCAACAGTGTATCTGTAACGCAGTTGCAATCGTCTCTGCCTGCACAACTGGCATGAGGTCCTGTTTTATTTTAAAGGAGACGTAGTGAATAAAATCAGTGAATCTAATGGGCGGTCTTTCTGACCAAATATATAAATGTTTATTTAGGATAAGATAAACGGTCCCTTGAAGCACTGGTTACACGGACTTAACTCTGTGTTGCCTAAAAATGGGACCAAGTTTGGCTTGGCCGTGGGCGTCTACATTAGAGACATCCACGTTTAGTCAGATGAATCACACCCCAGTCTCCTGTGTTCCTCATCAGGTCTCTGGCAACTCTGCTGTTAGCCCTTACTGAAGCCAAGTACAGTCTCTCATTGATTGATAGATTGATTTTAACAGAAAGGAAAGTCAGTCTTAGACATTTGGTTGCGGAAGAAAGTTTGTGTTTGAAGATCGTGCTTGGATCTTTGAGTAGGTCTAATTAGATGCCTTTTCCTCTTTGCTTCATCCCTGATAAGCTTAGGCACTCTCTGTTTGTCCTGTTTCGGAGGACCACTGCCCAAGGCGCGTAGCATTGCCCAGGGAGATGCTGCATCTCATTTTGCACTGTGAGTCTTGTTAAGTCATCAGGAATGAAGTACTTTTAGGAGATAAGCTAACTAAATTGCACTCAAGTGAAAAAAGTGCTCTATAACTCCCGAGAAATAATACCGGATTATAATGAAAATAGAAGTATTTTGAGCAAAAGATGCTTAAAAAGTTAGGTAAAAATGAAGAGCACGGTGCAATTTTTTTAGTTTGGGTTTTTATACATTTTTGATTTAAAGTTTGAATGTAAACAAATCTGGTTGAATTGATGTGGAAAAGATGTTCAAATTGACAAGTATTTCTTTCAAACAAGAATAAGCAAAGTAGCAGCTAGAGAGAGTGTTTTGGCTTTAAAGTGTTTTGTATTTGTGAACCCAAATCTCCAAGCTGCTGGGCAGGGTGAGACCTGTGCCAGCCAATTCATCTTTTAGCTCCAAGTGCCTTTTGATAGAGATGCAGGTCTCCTGGGGATTGTGGGGACGTGCTCCTGCGTCTGGAAAAGATGGCTGAGTTCCTGGTGTAAGAAGGGCACTGGGGTTTAGAGGTCAGAGCTGAGGCAGGTATGGAAGATGGCAATAGCTGTGATCTTTAGTGCAAAAAATTTATTTTTGTATATTCAAGCAGGTTTTTTTCTCTCCTCTGCTAATCCAGTGTGGAATATGAGCCAATAAAGAGAAACCAACGCTGTACACGCTGGACCCACTTAAGTATTTGTTTTAAAATAGGTGTGAGGTCAAGCTAGAACGTGCTTTGCAATTGGTGTATTTACTGCAGCAAATTTTCTGCTCTTCCTGGCCGTCTTCTGTGGTTTTCAGCCTGCTTCACCTCCACAGAAAGAGATACCGTGCGTATGAAAGAGCCCGTTATGCGTCTTCCCTTAGGAGATATTTTTTTGTGCTCTGCTCTTGAGTTACGATCTGAATTATTTATGCCAACATTTCAAATAGCTTTTGGATTCCCTGGTTAAAGTATTCTGAACCTACCCCAGCTACATGTTACAATGCACAAGTCCCACGAACCATCAGTTTTTATTTCATGTCATTTGTCATGAAGTAACACACATTGCAGCCAGAATGCTGTGTTGCTGTTCCATGTTTTTTTTACAGTAGTTTTCCAGCTGTATTCCTCGTCCCCATGATAAAGAGTGTTGCCAGTATTTCTTTTTATCTTAGAATACACATGGTAAGGATGGTTGCTGGATGTCTCATCCTTTTTAAGGCTGTGAAGGCATGCTCTGACAAGGCCTTTTCCCAGACCCAGGTATTCAGGGATGCAAGGTGTGCCTATCCCCATCAGCTCTGTGAAGGATGTAAGAGAGATTGTGCGCCTGAAGGTTGAATGATGCTTCTGTGTTAGAAGCTGAATTTCCACAAGCAAAAACCAGCTTCCCCGACTCTTTAAGCTGTGTGTCCTTTTAATGCTGCAAAAATGTAAATAATGATCCTTGCGTACATCTTTCTCAATTAAATGTACAGTGGATGTCTTCTCGTTCAGCTAGTCTGGAGCTTAAAGAGCAGCTTAAAAATACTGGACAGGGTAATTTTTGGTGGACATGGCCAGAGCCTGCTTGGAAGAAAATTGGATTGGTTACACCAGTCTTTATGTGAGGCCCAAAGAGAGCCTAAGGTTTTGAGTGCCCTAGAATGCTCTTTTCAAGTAGGTTAACAGGCACATATACACCCTGTAATGACGTAAGGACTCCCCAGAACATCTTCAGGACAGCTATATTTTATGCAAGCCCCTGTTTTCATGCAACCTCAGCTAGTGTTGTGCTGCTCTTTGCAGGGTCGGGTGAGCGGTGTTGTCTTTGGCTGTGTGGGCTTAAATGTGTTTCCAATGTGCGTGTCAAATAATTGCCTGTTAAACAGACTGCCAGCGTGGCTGAAGCCAGTGCTTCCGAAGAAGGTGAAATAAAAGCTTTGAAGATAGGGTCCTGCTGCGAATACGACCCAGTCAAGTAAGTGTTGATTGTGTCCCATCTGATCTTTGCAGATCGTGGAAAAATTGCAGAGATGTTTGTTTTAACGAGAGAGACACATGCCTACCTCTTTGGTTTTCTCCCCCAAACCATTTAGTTACCTGAAGAAACCCTTGGGTCCGCTCCGCCATCATCTACTTGCTTTCACTGCGGAAAACGTGGCCACTACATAAAGAACTGCCCGACAAATGGGGTAAGATTGTGGGGGACTTGTGGTGTTACTTAGTTTTTAATTGTTTTGCCTTGGCAGTTACGTAACAAATACATGAATCCTCATATTAAGAATTGTTTCTGTTGGGGTGAAATGCAGAGGTTGTATGGCAATGTTGCAAAGGCCTTCAAAATTCCAGGGGAAGCTGGAATTAGAAGTGTGAAATTTTCTTTTTCCTAGGTCGTAGACATTCAATATATCCATAGGTCTTTCTGGGTGAACACTCGTGCATGTTTTTATATCTTTCAGTATTAGTGGAAATGTTTCTGTTTTCCACTCTTCTTAATGGCAGTTCACAGTTTTTATTATTTTGTACAAAACCAAGACATTTCTCTCTGCCCCATCTATTGAATATTTGCGTGTTTTAATTGCACTAAGTCCCTGGCTGAGTATTGATGCCATTTAACCGTAGTCACTGAAAGCTCATTTTGCTTCTGTTTTATGTTTCAAAGGCTTCTTGCCAAGTCTAACAGATGGCTGTTGGACTGAGATTTCCTCCCCCTCTGACTTTTCTGAAATCCCATGTGTGAAACAGGCTGAAGTTTTCCTGTTGCTATACAGTGAGAAAATACTGCCGTGGGCTGACAGGAGTGGCTCTTTTAAAATGACCGTGGTAGCACTTCTGGTTTTCCGTCCTGGATCTCCTTTTGTAGAAGCTGTAACATCGACTTCTTGCTTTTATAAAATGTAATTGCTCGGAGACTAACGTTATGCTGAGCCTGCAATTTACATGTATCCTCTGGCAAAGGAGAGGTGGGATTCATTTCACCTGCTTTCTAGCTGTGAAAAGATTAATTTTCTAGTCTGAGCTTCTTTCTTAGTTGCTCCAATGAATGGGAGAGTTCTGCAGAAGGAAGATTGTTCCTCCCTCCCTCTTCTAGTGTTGTGGCTATAGAAAAGTAGTTTAAACTAAGCGCCTACCTTTTAGGAGGCTCATGTGGAGCGAGAAGAATTCCATCTCTTCTCTTGCTTTGAGAAAATGCAAAGCTTGGAAAAGTTTTCCTCTACCCATCTTTAACTCGTTTCTTTTTCCTTCCCCACCCCTCCTCCAGGGAAGCTTATGCTAGAGGAAGGATGGAGAAGCCTCCCTTTTTACCAGAGGAGCCGTCTTCTTCTTCCTCCTCCTCCTCCTCCTCCTCTTCCTCCACCTCAGATGCTCCCGTTCCAGATGAGTTGTCATGTCTCATCTGTCAGGACATAATGACTGATGCAGCTGTTATTCCCTGCTGTGGCAACAGTTATTGTGACAAATGTAAGTGTTACGCCCGTGTTTGTTAATTCTAAACATCACATCTGATTTTCTGAAAGCAGAAAGAGGAGGGAACAAAATTACTTTGCTACCAGTTCTATTTTATGCTGAAGTATACCCTGGACGGGAAAGGGCTCTTCTGGTATCAAGGGCGAAAAAAGCCAGGAAGCCTTTTCCCCTTTTTAGGTATCTAGTTAAGTCTTCTTTACAAGCGGAAGGACGAGTATGAGGAGAGTGGCTAATTGTGCAGGGGATTACAGTATTAGACACTGAATGCTTTTAGTTGGTCCACAGCCCTTTGTCTCATACAAAATTATATAGCCGACTCTGGTGACTTACAGTGGTCTGCAACAAACAGATAGTTAGGCATTTAATCCACATTCTTCTCCACGGGAGAGCTGGTTAAAACCTTCAGAACTCGAACCTCCTAATGGTTTTTTGAACCTATTAATGAGGTTTTTTTGAAACATGTTTTGTTCATTAACCTTGAGGTTGGGGACTTCTCGCTGTACTAGATAGTGGGGAAAAAGACTAGCTGCAACATCAAGACACAGCCTATGCTACATCTGCAGATGTTCCAATGGTGAAATACAAAACTGTATAGTTATTTGCTGCATACTAGAAATTTTTTACACTATTGAACATTTATAGCTTCATGCTCTCAGTACAAGACTATATTTACCTATTAATCATAGACATGTCTTTATGACTGGTGAGAAGCCCCAAAACTTCCTTAGTTTGGCTAAATACTGTTTTGATTATTCTAATTCTATGCAGGTATTAGAACAGCATTACTGGAATCTGAGGAACATGTATGCCCAACGTGTCAGGAGACAGATGTTTCACCTGATGCTTTAATTCCCAACAAGTGCATACGCCAGGTAACATGACGACTTTTACATAAAGTGCTTGTAAGAAAAGGCTCTTTGTAAAAAGCGGAAAGGGAAGAAAATATTAATTTACATCTCCTTAAGCAAGGCGTAATTGAATAAGGCTAAATTGACTTTTCAAATGCACTGTTTGCTGCTGTCACAGAAGCTTACGACTCTTTAGAGATGATCTGGCAAATTCGGGTCCTGCTCTTACTGAACACGATTGCCTTGCTTTCACATTTGGCGTTAACGCTGAAGTACTTGAAATACAGGTCCTCTGAGCTACCAGTCATTAGTATCAGTGTTCAATGTGACGTGTTCATACATCTGTATGTTGGTTTCTTTGAGGATTGATGGCATTTACAGGAATACATGAGTAATTTTCCTCTGTGAAGGCTTCTGTTCGTATATCTGCTGAAGTTCCATCGTAGCTTCTTGTAAATGCTTTTCTGCCTCTAGGCTGTGAACAACTTCAAAAATGGAACTGGATACACAAAAAGGCTCCATCAGCAGATTCAGCAGCAACAGCAGCAGCAGCAGCAGCCGCCACCGCCTCCACCAGCACCCAAGACTGTTAGACCTCCCGCTGTTCTGGTGAGTGCCGCTGAACCATCTACATCTTCCTCTCTGTCAGTCAGCAGTTTGTTGGAAGAGAAGGTAAGCTTTATTTCAACATATGCAGTGATTCTTATATTGTAGTAGAGCTTCTTTTCCAACTGTCTGCGTTTATTCACAAGGGCTGTCAGCTTCCTGTGCGAAGACAAGCAGCATTAGCAAGTCGTCTGGGCCCCCAAGGACAGTCAATACCCATCACTGGTAAGGAACTGTAACTTTAGAATTCCTTTCAAAACATTATCTTCAGATAAACTGCATGGGATTTTTTGCTTTTTCCTCTCTCCACTCCAAAAGGTCATCCGGGGAGAGGCAATACAATTGGCTCAGCAGGTGGCAGACCAGGCTGGGAACTGTAAGTATTATATAGAAATTCAATGTATTACTACTTGTAAGCTGTTAAACGAGGCCGTAGCACTTGACTTCTGCAACGGCTGATTCATAGTGAAGTACGTATGCACAGATAGTTGTGGAGAATACAAGTGGTCGTTAATTTTTCAATGGCCTAATTTGAACTGGCTTTAACAAAGGGGATCTGTGCTTGCAGTGAAATTATTTAAAATAAACCTCCAGTACCTGATTGAGAAGAGGACTCTGACAAAGGAAGTCTTTTTGAGGAAACCAGAATTACCTATCAAAATTAAATACAGTTAAAGGATCAAGTGGAAAGGCACCCTTTTGGTTCCTGGCTGAACAGGACTGTAGAAATTGATTTCCCAGTAGGAGTCAGCCTCCACATTCTTTTTTTCTAACAACTTAGTTGATGCTGATTGAGCAAATTCTTGGAAAAGTCAACACTGCTCTGTTATGACCATTTTGAATGTCTTCAATGTAGTCAGCCCAAATAGCCAAGCTGCTTTCTCTCAGTTGGCGAGAGAGGAGTCTGTTTTATCTGTGACTGCAGGGTCAGGTCAGTCCTTCCTTTTAGTATATATGTGTTCTAGATAGGTAGATTGTAAGGGTGCCCTGTGTTTATAAAATCTTAAGATAAATCAAAACAAACCCCAGGATCCATCCCACAGATTGTCTAAAATCTCCAATCGAGTAAGCAGGAGAATAACAAGTCGGGGACAAGAGCAGGCCAAATACATCATGGTGAGGCAACGACGTAGGAAGCGTACGTGGAAGAAGATGAAAGAAGTTTGGGAGAAGATGAGTTACTATCTGTGCAGTACTTTGCAGATCAGAAGTGTGAAGAAGTGTGGGCACATGCGAGATGGGAGTCTCTTTTAAGCCTGGGCAGCCTCCATCCACAGTCGCAAAGCTGAGTCTGAGGAGAGCAGACTGAGGGAAGTGTTGGGGGTGAGGATGTGGAAGGCAAGTAGGAGGGTCAAGAAATGAGTGTAGTCTCAAATGAACAGAGAGCAGGGAGAAAAAGGCTTCAGTTGAGAACAAGAAGTGCTTGCCACCACACTCCCGCTTCATTGGCTTTCCTTCTGTATTTGTTATGAAAATGGTATCATAAGAAGGAAAATACTCATTAGGAATATTTTGACTTATGAAGTGGAAGTTGACATACCCGTAAAGAAGACAAGGCAAATTAGGTCAGGGCCTAGTTACACTTGAAAGTAAACAGCCATTCTGACTGGGGAGAGTAGTTCATAGGACTACAGTCCTAATACCACCCCCCCACCCCCGCCAGCTTTTTGGAAAACGCCTAGAAAAAAAAAGTTTGAAAAATGAGCTCATAGAGAAGGGGGGTGGGGGAGCCCACTAGGTGACTAAAAGCTACGTCTGTAGTTGGACAAAGCTACTCTGCGAGAGAGAAATCCATCTTCCCTCAGTGGCAGAGTAAAGGCAACAATTAGAAATCAGGAGTTGTAATAAGCTATCTTTTTAAAATCAAGTGTTGAGGCTGTCCTTCGAGCATTTCCTCATCCCATTCCAGCCAAAGTGGGTCAGATACCTTAAATAGTTCTAAGCGTCTCTTGACTAACCCAGCTCAGATTTGAAGCCGTCCATTTGTGAAGTAGGAAAATAGCCGGTTTGAATAATGCCATCATTAATCCCTGTAGCCTTAGGGTCTGGATATGGACTCTTTGACAAGCATGATGAGTTGTAGAGACCTTTTTAATGGGTGTCCCCCTTTTGCTACTAGTGTTTCTGTAGAGACCCTTGATCCATTAAGTACAGTTCTTACCTCCGGTGCCCCTCCTTTCTCTCTCCTGGTTTCAGCTGGTAATGCTCTGCCTGACTGGGCAGTGAGCTAGTGAAAGCAGATTTGAGCACCTTCTACAAGCAGAGCTTAACTTGTGCTGCTCTGCGTGCTGATGTACATCTCTTGGATTTAGATTAAACCAGATGTATGTAGAGCTAAACCTCTGAGCTATAAAAGTGGAACGCTGTGTTAAGAGCACAAGGCTCTGCTAGCAACATTAGCTGCAGATTGGTTGATGTTTTCCTTCATCCTCTTCCATAGACAAAACCAAGGTAATGCTGCATTTACTGCAACAACTCTGTTTAACAGACCACTTTGTCCCTGCTCTGCAATCAACTCTAATGTCCTTTCAGAATCAGTAGAAGCACAGCCAATACATTGAACTAAAAGAAGCCAGTGTTAAATTGTCTTGTTTAATGTGATCGGGAAGCTGATGGGAATAACCTTAAGTCAAAAGTGCTGTGAAACTGAAATGGGTCCAAAAAAACTTGTGCTGTACATAGTGTCGCCCTTAGTGGATTTCAAACCTTTTCATTTCCTGGCGATCAGTTCCAACTGTCTAGCGCAATGCAAATAAGCTGTCTTCAGATAGCAGCAACTTGGATCTTTTCTTATATCCACAAGTGTTTTTTAAAGAAGTTGCTTCTAAGTTAGGTCAAGTTATCTAAAAACCATAAGCAGGATCTTTCTTCCCTCATTTATATTAATGCTGGGCAAAAGGGCAGAAGCTGATTTGGAAACCTGTAAGTGGAAGGGTGTTTTGCAGTAAGGTGGTGGTTGTTGTTTTGTTGGGTTTTGTTTTTCTCTTTTGTGGAGTCTTCTGTATTTTATTTTCTCCCCCAGTACTCCTAGGCTGCAGAACCAGCCTCCAAGGCACTATGGAATGACTTCTGCAATTAGCTTGGCTCCTCCTACGGATAGAGATTCCATTCATACTCAGAAGCTGCTTGAAGCGATGAAAGCATTGGGGGTATTTGAAGAGGAGGAAGAACTGAATCACAGGTATAACAAGACTGTAAAATTTGTTAATGTCCTGGGGTTTTTTTAGGGCAAACTTAACATGAGTTTTCTTTACAGGCTGGTTGTTCTTGGCAGACTGAATAACTTGGTCAAAGAATGGATTTCAGAACTTGGTGAGAGCCAGGTAAGGTTTTTTGATAGGTTCTTATCAAAACAGCTGAAGCCTTTTTGTTTCTTTCAAAGGCGATACTACTAGGATTTATGCTAAAGTTCAACATTTAACTTCCTTCTTAAGTATCAAGGAGATCTGTAGTAAGAGCCATTGAAATAATGTATAAAAGATCCTTTAGACGAAGACCTTCAAGTCCTTGGGGCACTGAATAAGTTTGTGAAGTGGCTCTGTCAGTTGACTTGTAGCGGTTAACAAAGCTGAAACAAGACATTGTGGGGGGAGACAGATGGTAACAGGGCAGTAAACTTGCCCCAGACAGCCTACAGCACTCAATCTAGTTTGAAATTATTACTCTAGACTTGCCTTTGGTATGGCTCTTAGATGGTGTTCATTTATGTGGGTCTGCTGCAGGGAAGACTGATAATAGGTCTTTGTTTAAACTGATGAAGCGACTGCTACAGTACTCACCTTTTTTGTTGTTGTTGTTGTTTGTGAGTTGCCAGCACTCCCTTCAGAAAAACAGAATCAGTCTATTAGACTAACAGCTCAGTATGGGAGGGAGAAGACATTGTTTATGGAGGCTGCTGTAGTCTTTCTAAGTAACTTCTATGCTAGTTAAACTTGCACGTAGGTCAACGTGTATCTTCTGTTCTCCAGAAAACTCTTTCTCTTCTACCCACAGAATCTTCCCCCTTCAGTAGTAGCAAATGTTGGCGGCAAAATATTTACGTTTGGTTCTTACAGGCTTGGAGTACACACTAAAGGTAAACTTTTGGTGTCTGGTCATAGTTGTAATGTTTGAAAGTGTCTTCCAACAGTAACAGAACAAATGGCATCTCTTTGCAGGTGCTGACATAGACGTGGCTTGTGTTGCTCCTAGACATGTAGAAAGATCGGATTTCTTTCAGTCGTTCTTTGAAAAACTGAAACGTCAGGAGGAAATAAAAAACCTAAGAGTAAGCAAGCTCTCTCCTTGATAGATTGTGCAACTCCGACAATAAGAATATTCCTGTTAAAGACTCCTATTGGTAGTGATTGTCTTACAAACCAAAATTAAAAAGGGCCTTGTTTCTGAGCCCCTTCTAAAATACTGTCTACGCAGCATGAAAGTGTGGAAGTCAAGCTTTTGGTTCCCTTCCCCAGTGACTGTATGTCCGATCCGAATCTCTGTGGTTCACTTCTCCCCTACCCATGGTTTGAGAATGAGTGGGCTATAGTATCAAAAAGCAAGGTTGTGCCTAGGAGCCTTGCTTTCATCCTAGCTGTAGTAAGGGGCTTGGCAAGAAAGTAACTGCATGCAGGTAGAGGAAGGGGCAGCCTGAGAGCTAAGGAAGTTGAATGTGATGTGGAAAGGTTTCTGTCAGTACCTTTGCCATGGTGTTCCTTGGGTGTACTTTAGGACCTCTAATTCATTCTTCTCTGGTCCTGTTCTTCTCTGGCTACTCAGCCCGAGACTTTGTAGAAGAGACGCACAGTCAGCTTTGCATAAAGTCAATAGGAGCTGTGCTGTGAATGTACAAAACTGCCTTGTAAAATGACCCTCCGGTGCATATGCTGTGTACTTTGCATATAGAACCGAACTCCTGAGAAGTGTTTCTCTCAGGCTGGTCTTCCTTGTGCAGACATTTTGAAAGACTTCACGTGCATAGCTAATGAGCCTTTGTTTAGGTGACCGAAGACAGGGTCAGTGGGCTGTGGCACAGTTCTGACGAGTGGGCTACAAAATTGAAAACTGTCCCATAAGGTAGCTGATAGCATCTCAGGCATGGTAGAAAATAAAAATACAGGAGGCTAGTGCGCGCTGCAAATGCGGACAGAATGTTCTCGATTTCTCTGGATGTTAACCAGGAGTAAGATAGCTACAGAAATCTCTTGCTTTTCTTCCTCACCACCAAGGTAAGTACCTTACAACCTCTGATACTGATGGCTCATTGTGCACTGTTTGTTCATTACAATACGTGATCAGCCTCCGGATCTCTTGGCTAAATAACTTGTTAAAGCTAGTATTATACCGTCTTAGTGCTATACCGCTTGCAGCTTATGAACAATTCTTCTGGTTTGGAAGCAACTCAGTCTTTATACTGAGTAGTTAGCAGTGTAAATTCTGCATTTGATCGTAGTTCAGGAGAAACATTAAAGTAGCAAACCATGTTTTCTTACACAGTTATCCTCTCCTTTCCAGGCAGTTGAAGACGCATATGTACCAGTTGTCAAGTTTGAGTTTGATGGCGTTGAGGTAAGCATTTTTTGGTTTTTTTTTAAGTGAGTAAATTTTTTCTTGCTTTGGAATAGGATAACTTTTCCAGGGAGCTGTGACTGTGCTATTTTGGACCGCAAAGTATCCCAGGAGAAGACATTGCAGTAGAATGGGAGCTTATAGGAAAATAAGCCCCTAGGGAGCCTAGCAGGCATGGGAGCATCAGGGACATCTTTTTCTAGGCCTGTGCTGTAGACCAGGGTAGCCTGCTTGAATAGCATTTATCCCTAGGATCATGCAGAGTGGGAGCAGAGGCGGTGTCCTTGCTCAGTCTTCTTAGCTCTGCCAAGCTAGGTATCTACAGAGGGATGTGTACAGTGTAGTTCACTGTACGAATCGTGTGAGCAGACTAAATGTTTTGCTGCACATCCAAAATGAAGTGGTCATGGGACAAACAATCTGGAACATGGAAAGTGAAAGTACTCATTTGACTCCCGCCTGGGTCTGTCAGCTGCAGGAATCCAGCTATCTTGAATACATCCTATACAATGAATCAAGACCTGCCTGCTGTAGTCCCTAAGCAAGTTACTGCTTGGTATCACTATCACAAAGAGATTTATTCAGTGACCTTTTTGTGGCCTTCATCTGGTACAGACTTTCACAGGATAATCTTCTTGCCTCAGACTGTACTAAAAAGCAGATACTTCAGGATCAAAAGGGCTTACTGCATAAAGGAAATGCTCTCTCCTTTGCTGAAGTATAGTTGAGGTGACTGAACTTAAGTCTTAATTCTGTGAATAATTTTAAGTTCCCTTTTAATTGAAACTCTAAGTCTAGAGTAATCTTTTCCAACTTAAAATGCCTTCTTCCTTTCCCTAGCTTAAAAAGAAAGGGGTGATGCAGTGAAGGCTTTGTAAATAAAATTGGGAACTTCTAGAAATTGTATTGAGTCTTCTGGCAAATGAATCTCTTGGGAGATGTATCTATAGTCACATAATTCTAAATACAGATGTTAACCACTCTTTTTAGACTTGAGTAACTGTCCCCCACCAGTGTGCTGTTTGCAAACTGCGGGGCATTCTAACGGTTGGCACTTTTTCCCTCTTAAGATTGATCTCGTGTTTGCAAGACTGTCTGTGCCAATTGTTGCTGATAATCTTGATCTCAGAGACAACTCGTGTCTCAGAAGCCTGGATATAAGATGTATACGGAGCTTAAATGGTAAGCATATTTGCACATCTTTAACAAGAAAATGTTACTAAAGTTGGTATGGAATGCACGTTACACACCCCAAGTTTCTGTACAGGATGCAGAAACTGATCCCCTGTATACTTGAGATCTGAGGAGGTGGCGAGTGGGCTTAAATTCAGCTGTTTCAAGTTGTGTGTTTAGATAGACCTGTGTTTCATGTTTCTTCGATTGGGGGGTGTGTGGTGTTCCAGTTTGCCACAGAAACTGCTTCAGGTGAATAGGTAGAGCACTTGATAGAGAAGATTGTGTGGTAGTTCATTAAAAAAAAAAGGATATTTAAAATACCTGAAGCCGAAGTTGCTCACTGTTTAACGCTGACTGGTTTAATTGTTCCTGGCTGTCGAAAGAAACCTAGCTTTCGGAATCCTGTCGAAGGGCCTTATTGACAATTGTTGGCTGTAGTCTAAAGTATGAAAAAGCTGTTGAGGGTACCAGTTACCTGAGGTGATACGGAATGTGTAACCTCTAATTTGTTATGTTATGTGCCTGTAAGGTTATGTGTAACCTCTGATTTTTAAGGTAATACAAAGCAAGTAATGCAAACTTGTTTTCATAGACTTGCAGGAGAAACTGTAAGCTATTGATCCAGTACAGCACAGAACTGACTCGTACCTGTTACCAGGAAGTGCTGTACTTCAACTGTTTTTTCTTACAGGCTGCAGAGTTACTGACGAAATCCTGCACCTAGTGCCAAATAAAGAGAACTTCCGGCTCACGCTCCGTGCAATTAAACTGTGGGCAAAACGTGAGTAATGTGATTGTTTGTGATCTTTAAACTTTCCAGAGGCACCTCGTGCTGAAAAAACAATGGCATTAGAAGTCCTTCATCTTTGGATAGCTGTTTAAGTATCAGGTTTTAGTTCAAAACCTGTGTTTTAGTTTAGATTCAAGGACTGTCTGTGGGGTAGATTCTGTGTTTTTTTTTAATGGGGCTGGAGCGGGGAGATGAGGGGAGTGCCTACAAGACAAGGTGCTGCATTGCTTACCAGGAACCTGACTAGAAAGGATAAAAAATGCCCAGTGAAGTATAAAAGCTTGATAGATAAGGAATAAGAAAATAGCGTTTGCGCATGTGACTAGAGCAAGTGCTAGAAGAATGGCAGAACCTTCTTCTCAAGGGAAGTTGGAGCGAAGCAGTAGCTGTAGCAGTGCAGGCAAATTTCAGAGTAGCGGTATTTTGGGAAGTGGTGTGGTAATGATTCTTTTTCGCATCGCTGTAAGGACCAACAGTTTTGGCCTCGTTGCACTGCAAAAATAACTGACTTGGAGGCTGAAGGGTGCTAGGTATTCTATAGATTGTGAAGGTGGTGCTGTAAATTTGAAGGACTATACTTGGGCATGGGAAGACTACAGGGCAACGACAATGTCTGCATTGTAGGACGTGGCATTTACTCCAACGTGCTGGGATTTCTTGGTGGGGTTTCCTGTGCTGTGCTAGTAGCGAGAACGTGTCAACTCTATCCAAACGCTTTGGCTTCTACTCTGGTGAACAAGTTCTTCTTGGTTTTTTCAGAATGGTAAGAGCTATTGATGACTATTTTGATTTGCGTAAAGCAGTGACACTTTCTGAGGTGGTTCTTTATATAAGATTTAGACCAACACCATTCAGTCCTACCCTGAATTACATGGCAGAGTCAGTGCCTGGCTTTTCTTGTTTAGGGAGTGGCCAAGACCTGTATTGCTGAAACAACAGGAAGAGAGCAATCTTAACTTAGCAGTATGGGACCCCAGGGTATGTAGACATGGAATTTGGAAGCCTTGAACCTTTCTTCTAAGCTAAGCTGCTGGTGCTGAGCACAATTGTTTTAACATCACAGGTGAACCCATCAGACCGATACCACGTAATGCCTATCATCACCCCAGCCTATCCGCAGCAGAACTCTACATACAACGTATCTACATCAACGCGAGCGGTAATGGTGGAGGAGTTCAGACATGGTAAAGTTCTTTCCATGCTTATTAACTGCTTAAAAGGTGTCATTCTTGCAATATGAAACCACATTACCTGACTTGGTTATATTCCGTGCGGTGTTGTGCCCTTTTAGGCAGAAGAGTTCTCTGGGAAGTCTACCTGTTGCAGGCAACAAGGGAGCAGTTTTACAATGAACTGTTGTAGTAGGCGTGTATTGTGTCAAGGGAATTCCTGCTTTTTGATCTGTCAATTACTGTTCAAAAACCTTTCTCTTGTAAAGTTTCTATCACGCTCTGCTAGTCTTAAAAACAAAATGGTAGTAAGGTCTTCAACCTTAATTGTAGGTCTTGCAGTTACGAATGAGATTCTCCAAGGAAAATCAGACTGGTCAAAGCTCTTTGAACCACTGGACTTTTTTCAGAAATACAAGTATGTATGAAAACTGTTACCTGAACTTGAAATGATTGCCGTACTGGTTAGCATAGTGACTTTTAGCTTGCAGTCGAAATACAAGATGGCATTGATATGTTTGTTTTTCAGAAGCTGGAGGTAGTCATAGGAATTTTGGTAAGGATAAGTATAGGGAAGATAGAAAAACTGTTTGTGTTTTGCCACTGACACTGTTTTTATTAACAAAAATACCAGCTCTGATACTTAGAATGCAGCAGAACACGATTCTGAAGGATGTAATCAGTTTTTCTTCAGTTAATACTGTGCTGCCTGCAGGATATAATGTGTCTTGTCTGGAAGTCATTTTCTATACATTTAAGGCAGTTTTGGTTTCATTTGAAGGAATATCAAGTCCTGAGCTAGAATGTTACTTTTTCTTTTCTTCTAGACATTATATTGTGCTGACTGCTAGTGCCTCTACTAAAGAGCATCACTTAGAGTGGTAAGTCTTGCTTTGAGTGTGGGTTCAATACATCATTGACGCTCAGTTCAGTGTTGCGCTTCATTTGGTTAATACAGTTCACAAAACTAAAGTATTTGACTGTGCAGCTCGGCATGGAATACAGTAGGGAGGTAAGTAGACAGTTCCTCAGCAAAACTAAAAGCTTTCTTGTGAAGGGAAGTTAGCGTAAGTAAGTTATCTTGCTGTTTAAGAAGTTAAGCTAAAGACCTAAGTCATGATGAGAAGGAACAAAGAGGGTTAGCGTGCGTATGCTCTGTGCCATCTGGAGAAGCAGACTCCTTAGGAGTCTAAGGAGACTACTTACCCAAGGCTACTTCAGTTAGGAAGATGTTCCTTGTTGCAGAGACTGAAGTAAATGGGGATTACTTGATGTCATCAGATGTGTAGTGGACACTGGAGAGCTTGATCTTTTACTGACTTATAGAGCAGTGGTCTCCAAACTTTTGTGCACTCCTGTGAGCAAAACAAAAAAAAAAAAAGTAATTTTTGAACACATAGTTGCGGTCTATGTCTACTTCTTTACAAGTTACGTACACATTACTGAAGTTCTAATCTTTTCTTCCCGGACCCAGTGGATTGTCTTGTGCACCCCCTGGGGTACATCCCCCTCCGACACTTTGAAGACGACTGTTGTAGAGCCTTAGAAGGCTTGGTTTCATAGCTTTTTTACTGGATGCAATATTTGATTTAGGACTAGATTGCACTCAATGCTAAGTTGCTCTGGTAATGTAGTCCGCCTGTTCCAGAGCCTACTTTTCTCCAGTGAAGTGAAACAAGGCTGTTTAATCGGGGTGAAACCTGACCGTCTGCACAGAGTACCTGAATGCTGATAAATAGTGTTTACTACGTTTTAATCTAGTAGTGTGCTCAGGCATCTTGTGTTTAGTGCTGGAAATGATCATCTCGGCCTGCTTGGTAGTGGATAGGTAAATTGCAGGAGTGCTGATCTACTTTGTGAAAGGTAATGTGAGAACCACTTCAACTGTGGTTAGAGAAAATGACTGCTGCTGACGTGGTATTTGTCACTGTCTCAAGGGAGACATGCCAGTAATAACTTGTTGAACCTGTGTGAATGGGGTGACTAACTGTGAGTCTTGAAATAAGGGGAAACGGTGAGGAATTAAGGTACTGTAATGTGTGTGGTGTTCTTTTTCTGAAGAAACGAGTGCTTTGCCTGCCTTGCTCAAGTAAGCAAGGAAAATAGCTGTGTGTACCAGACCCCTGTTCTGAGGGCACCTTGGTTATACTTCAGGGTTCGGCTTGCGGTCTAAGGCAAATGATTGAATTCTTGAGCTACCTCTGAAAGACACCTTATTTCCTGTTTAAAAACAGCTCTAGTAGGTAGTACCTCTTACCTGAACTTGTTAATTTGTTCACTTAAAAATCGTGTCAGCTACAGCTTGATGTCAGTCGCAGTTAGGTATACAACAAGGAGTTCTGGGCAGAGGGCTTAGAGCCAAATAGTTTTTAATGTGAGATGTTTTAAGTGGAGAAGGCTTATTGTATCTCACAATAAAGATGAGGAAAGTTCTGGCTGCAGTAAAAGCTGACGTTTTTGCAGTGACAGAAATGGCAGCAAACGGGGCTTAGTTTTGCATCTGGGAAAATGAAAAGCAGAAGACAAACTTGCTTCCGTTTGCTATAAGAACAAGTTTAGTTCACCAACTCTTGAATGGATTTGGGAATAGATGGCACATCTCTGTTGTTCATCAACATAAGATACTTGTGAAGAACGTACAGAGTTCTGACTGCTTTCAAGGGTAGCAGTGTTTTAGGTAGAAGGGTAAAATGCCAGTACTTCATTTAAAAGAATAGCCTTGGTGGTCATGATACATTTCTTGGGTAAGTCTCTGATGAGACTGTGTTGACTGGATCGTTTGTTTATTAAAGGAACGATATTTTTCAGTTTGGCTGGAAGAGGGTAAACTCTTTTCACAGATCAGTCTGCAAGAAGAATAGCATCTTTACTCAGGTGTAATGGAAGAGTTGTGCTTGAGCCTTTTCTAAACGGTTGTTCTCCTTGATCTTTGGGGTAAAAAGGAGCTTTGCTGCACTTCAAAATGCAGCCAGAGGTGCTGGGAATCTGCTTCTTGTTGACATTTTCATCATAGGTTATATGTTGAAGTGTTGTGTCTGACCTGTTAAGAGTACAAGTTAAACTTACTTACTGCCTCTGTCTTTGGAAACTTTGAAGCTCCAATGTCCCTGAAAACATCTCCAACTCCAGTGTGTGTGATATAAATATCTAGTATCTGCTGAGCTGAATGAAACTTACTACTTACTTACTGACTGGTTAGCATTTTTTGTATTAGCATTGTATTATAAGAAGGCAGATAACTACTGTGCTGGATACAGTCAAAAACGAGTAAATGTCTCTTGTTCTTATCAGGATTGGCCTTGTGGAATCTAAAATTCGTGTGCTGGTTGGAAACTTGGAGAGGAATGAATTTATATCTATTGCACATGTAAAGCCACAGTCTTTCCCTGGCAGCCGAGAACTTTGTAAACAGTGAGTTTCATTACTTTTCTGAACTAGAGTTTGGCCCATGTATTGTACCTCGTTTATATTCCTTCACCTCAGCTTACCTGTGAGAGATGTTCAGTTACGTAGCTACTGTTTTGTAGGTACGAGGTCTGGCGGGCAAGGTTCTGAGCATGTAGGATCTTTTTAAAGAAGGGAGAACTTGAGGGAGGAGTTCTCGGAGAACTTGAGTATGGGCTGACTCCAATCTTTAGCTGCTGCGTACAACTAAACTGTTTTGCTTAATCCCTTCTTGAGAGTAGATGCTAGCACCCAAATAACTGGCATCTGTGCATAAATGATAGATTTGTGACTCTGTCTTTTTAGGAGTGGATATGTGTCAATGTGGTTTCTTGGAATCGTGTTTAGGAAAGCGGAGAATGCAGAAAGTATTAACGTTGATTTAGCGTGCGTTATACAGTCATTCAAGGATACAGGTAAGCCTCTATTTTGCTCTAGTCTCGTAGGGTTTCAATTTTTAATTCTAGTGCAAGTTGCTTCACAAAGTGAATTGTGCTTCCTTCTGGTATTAGCTATTAGCTATTTCTGTAGAGCGTGACACGTAGAAGATTAGCCTTAGAAACATACTATTTTGACACTTTGGCAATGTAAGTCCACCTTGAAACAGAAGTGTGTACTACAGCCCTATGTACCATATCCCATATGTGAAATAACAGTTCTGCAGATCATAGTGAACGATCAGAAAGGAACTGCGATTCCTGAAGTGGACAGTCAGATGTGAAGCCAGGAGAGAGATGCCCGTTTACTGGGTGTAGCTACACTTGTCAAAAGCAGTTGTCAGTTACTGAACTTTGGAAGTGGGAATTAACTGTATCAGGCTCTAAAAGAAGTTGTGAATGCCTGCTGACAGTATTGTTTCCGAAATAACAGTTTCTGTACGATACCATCCCAGAACTTTGAAAGGCAGTGAGTGGTCACATTGTAATGACATGCAGTCTTGCACGTCAAGCTCCGTGTTCATCTTCCTTTATTCCTTTTGATAGATGCAGAAATAAAGTCATATCGCAAGCGTTGTTAGATAATGCTAGAATAAAGGGGCTTGGGGGGGAGCAGTCATTTGAAAGTACAGGTCTTTTCCAAAGTCGGTTTACTTCTTCCCAAGCTGACTGCTCTTGTGCCTTTCAGAAGTGCACGTGTGCTGTGAGGCTTATGCCTTGCTATCGTAACGACAAACTAAGGAAATCGGGTTACTCTTCGGGAGTGACGAGTGTGTTTGGACAAAAAGTTCTAAGCAGTGGACTCCTTTAAACTCTTCATCAGTGCAAACAAACATTTCTCCATGGTACCAGCATGAGCTGTGTGTTGTGTTGCTCAGACAACATGAGTAAATGCAGTAAAAGCGGACCTTCTTTTTAGCTCATGCTTTGGGATATGAGACAAGCACAGAAAAAAGGCATCAAAACGCTTGTCTGAGTTTCAGGCCAGGTGGGGTGACTTCCTCAGACTTGCACTGTTACCCGAACCGATGCTTGTCTTGTACGTTACATCCAGTGGCACTGTGTTTGAATGTTGTGGCAAATGTAAATCATGTCAACAACTTTGACAAATACCCAATGCAAACATTCCCACTGAGCTACAACACTAAATTTCCTGTTAGTTTACAGCCAGGCTAAACACCTCAATGTGCTAAAGGAAGGTATGAAGATTGAGGCAGCTCATGTGAAGAGAAAGCACCTCCACCATTTTTTGCCTGCAGAAACCTTACCGAAAAGAAAGAAGGTATATTAAAAATTGGGCTCTTCTGGCAATATTTTTTTTTTCCTTTAATAATTACTTGAAGACTTCATTATTTTGATGTTGTTGTTTCAGCAAAGCATGCCAGGTACTAGTCAAAATGCTGGTGGGCTTCAGCGCAAAAGGACTTCTTCAGATGGAAGCTGTTTGGACAGTTCCGGAGACACGGGCTCCAGAACACCGGAAAATTCCTCTTCATCACATAAGATTGCTAAAGTGGACACCTCTCCAGCCGAGAGAGAAAGGTTAGCACCATAACCTTAAAGCTGTGAAGAAGCTGCTTTTTAACTGACTCGCGATGGGAATGAGGTCTGGGATTTCTTGTTTGAATCTGTGTTGTTCATAAGCACGTGGAGGGCTCTAATGGCTTCAGGAAGAAAGCTGTCATCTCCTTTGGGCACGTGGGGGGAGGCAGGTTAAAGAAATCCTTGAAAAAATGAATTTAATATCCATGAAGACATGTCGGAAGAAAGGAGAAGTGGATACCGGAGGAATTATTTGGTCTTGAATGTAGATCTCCTTGGGTTAGTGTGTAACTTGAAGCCGGAGTGTTTTCCATGTAGGTAATTTTGTTCTTTCTAACAAAAAGTATGGTTAATGCCAAGCAGTATGATGTTCTAACGAAGTGCTGATCTTGATCACAGCAACACTAGAGCTGCTGCTGCCTTGGTGCAGCAGTATGAGAACTCGGGCAGTAAAAGTGTGTGTCACTTCCTGGGAGGTCTGCTTGTTCATAAGCTACTTCAGCCCAGGAGGAATATGTAATCTTGAGAGTAATAGCCCAAGAGTACCAAATGTGTAATGCCTGCTGTGTTCAGACCATTTGGTACTGGAGGAGTGGCATTAAAACTAAAATAAAATGGGATGCCCGTATGGGTAGAGCAGATCCATTCATGGAAAGCAGTACAGAGTGCTGGAGGTACTAAGCTGGAAGACAGTGCAAGTACATAGAGACTGACTAAAGACAACGCTGAAGTTTAAATTTGCGGTCTGAAGTTCAGCGGTCAAAATGAAGATCTCGTGCTAGATTGCCTGGGAGTTTGTTGTTTGGTAGAGCTGTGACAATGAGCTAAGAAGACAGACATTTGTCTTGCATGGGCTTTCTGGAAAGGAAATGTATAGTATTTTACAAACGAGCTTTTTATAACTCTAGCATCTGACTCTTACAGAAATGCTGCGTACCAGAAATCTAACGGTGCTAACAAGAGAGAGAAGCTACCTCGTGTAGCTGAGCCATCAGTGTCTAAGGGACTCTCCATTCCTGTTACTGATTCAAGTATGTATTGACGTGGTGGGTGGAATGCAGTCTTTAATTTCACGGCTGAACTCTAGAAGCGCGGTGTCTCTTACAGAAGTGGAGGCTACAGTTGCAATAAGAACATTGGGACCTCCAGTTGGTAGCACCATTCCAGGACGTAACACAGTTTCTCAACCAGGAGGACGTTTTGTCCAAGGACAGCATGAATTAAGTGGGACTGGAATTACAGATCCTAAGAACAGTGCACCTAAACGACCTTATTCAGTGACCACTGAAGGACCTCATTCACCTCCATCAGAAGAACGCCCCAAAACACTAGCAGATGGAGAAAAGGTAAGGAAGGGGGGCTAGGCCAGGGAGGGTTTGAAGTAGAATTAATTCTTGATGTACAATGAATGACATAACCGAGAAGAAATGCATATATACATCCCCAATGGATTCAGGAATCTAAATTTAAGCATAATGCTAGTTTTACTAGGATGTAGGTGTGAGAAATTGTCTTGAACGGACTGTATAGCTATTAAACAATTTTTTTCCCCCGAGATCTGGCACTAGTGACTGGTTTTGGTCTGGTGGCAGGCTCTCTAAATACTACTGTACTTGTATATTACTGCACTGACCCATTGCTCAATGAACTGGAAGCAGTTCTTCATTCAGAAAAAACCCAAATCTCAAAAGGAAGAGGACATGAATGTTATAAATGTAGACGTATGAGCTAATCTTGTTCTGGCAGATGATTTTCGAATGCCTCTTGATAGTTTTGCTGCTTTAGAAATCAGCAGCCTACTCAACAGGTTGTCCACTGCTGAAACGACCGTGTGGAGTTGCGTGTTAAATCTGGGTTTTGTGGGAGCTTTTGATTAATGCTTGATTTGTTTTCTTGCTATACATAACTCTCCTTAAACAGCTGTTTGTGTGGCTTGACCTCTGATTTGAGGCAAAGAACAACTAGAAAAAACTCCATTTTGACACTTGTAAAGAATCAGCTTGCAGAACTGTTACCTACTATTGAATACTTCAGGTACAGATTTCAAGGTTTGGGTAGTACGACTTCTTGCGAGGCTTGAGATTCCTGTGCGGTAAGGGGAGTGTTGTCTAAATGTTGTTTTAAGAATGGCCACTAATACAGTTAATGTGTTGACTGGAAGCTGTACTCAAATATGAAGGTAACTTCAGTATAGCAATTATTTTGAGTCTGTGTATTCTGTTCTTCTAGTTAACTGGCCAGGATTCAGCATTCAAAGGCGGCGGCAGTCCAGAAGATGTCAGCAGCAGATCTACAGACAATGTAATTAGGAAGGGGTTTTACTCAGTGGGCTAACTGAAAAGCTGAATGGACTCTGCTAGTGCCTAGACTACCTCACATCAGTACTCTACGCGTTTATTGATGTAAACAAAAATATGCTTTTTAGTTTAACTTCTTTCAGACTTCATTTCCCAAATATGTTCTTGTAAGAGTTATCCCTATTAGTCTTTTTAGAAGTCTTGACTGTCACTAGCTGAAACAGCTTTGGAAAAGCCACAAAAACCAAGCTGCCCTGTGACTTGGATTCAGAATGTAGGTAAACAGGTTAACTAGTTACTGCAACCACGTTGTGGTGTCAAGTGTGTCTGAACGTGCTTGTATTCATTTGTGCTTTCCTAGTGCATGTGCATATATTGTTCTTCTCCTAAACTATTTTCCCGGTTGGCACATACACTCCTGGGCATCTATCAGAATGGTGCTCAGCTTCCTCAGCTAGCAGCTGTCCCCTGCCTAACACGGCCACGCGCTACACAAGTATTGCCTCCCATGGAGGCCCATAAATAATTGTGGTATTGAAGACAATGCAGCAGAGGATGCTACCAAGGTATGGAGATGATAGACGTGTCCCATGCCGTTGTATCTGATTTTTGTCTTGAGACTGCTCCAGCATGAGACTTGAGGGCTTTTTTTGTTGTCGCTGGGTAGGAAAGCTAAACTCGGAACACACAGCTGAAGATGTACTTAAACATTGCAATAGCCAAGGCTGTTGTGGCACTGCTACCCACCTGCAAGGGAGAGTTTTGAAAGGAATTGGCATGCAGAGAGTGTTTTCAGATAAACCCTGAAAGCTGTTCTACGTGGTTACATGAAAACTTGTAGTAGTCTGAAGTTCCCGTTCTGTAAACTGGTAACACTGCTTACCCAGTTAAGTGCATGAGGGTTTTTTGAGGGGTGGGGAGAAATTCTGATCCCGTGAAACAAATGTTGTGCTCTCTCTCTATTGTAACTTCTTTATAACTTGGTGTTTTTGTAAATGAAGTTGTATGTTTTTCCAGAGAATTTTCGTATGTACTGTAAAATACTGTCTTCCAAAAAGATTTTTTTTTAATTATTATTAATTTTTTTTAATGCACGTGGGATCTGCTTAAAAACCCCAAACAAGTAAACCAAATGTAAGGCGGGCAGGGCAGTGCCAGAAAAAGTATGTTCTACAAAATGATGATGTCATGGTAGAGTAAATTTGAGGAGACTAGGAACACTGCTTTCCTGCTTCTAGTATTTCCAGGTTTTGAATTAACACCCTCTGAATAGTGCAGCTTGCAAACTGCGCTGACAGCTGAAGTCCCATTTTGCTGTGCGGACAACAGATACCCCTGACTTCTTTTAAAATTAGTTGCTTGGCTTAAACCGCAATTCTGAGCTCTGATCATTTTAAGCATCCACCTCAAACCCTAGTGACAAGACCGAAGGGGCATGTAGCTACCTTGCACGGTCTTCATTCTCCAGCATTCCCCCTACTGCTGGTATTCCAAACTTGTGGAGAAAGCATGACCATGACCGTATACTTACCTTTTTTCCTTATTACCTCTGGTTTCCAGCTTGCTTCAAGTGCAATTCATCTCTTAGAAAATGTGCCTTAGTGGGTTTGAGAGGTCTTACTCCTCCTTCTCCCCTCGAAAAAACCCCAAAACTTAAGGGTGCAAGGCTTAGGTTTACTCACAGGTTAAAATTAAGAGAGAGAACCTATGTTACTTCAGTGGCTTTTAGCAGAGCTACACCCTGAGTTTATAAAATGGTTACCTTGGTTTTGTGACCTGGGTTAAAACCATGGTCTTTCAATACTGTCAAGTCTGTGTACTAGTTACAGTAGGTATACAACTTCAGCACTTGTGTAAATAAAACTCCATCGTTAATTTGAAGGAATTAAAGCTGAAGTAGGTGATAAGATAAACGGCAAAGCAACTATGAAAAGTGTTTTGTAATGGTCTACAAGCCTGTAATATTACCATGCTTTTAAACAAATTCTTCCACTTGACCTGTTAAAGGCTGTTGTGCCCTTAACCTCTAGTCAGCACATGCATTTCTGCAGCTGGTCTCAAACTAACCTAGCTAGTTGATATCAAAGTATATGCCTGTACATGGATTTATTTTTTTTAACTCTTGCTTTGCAGAATTATCTTCTAATTGTGCTTTGTTGTTGTTGTTGTTGTTTCCCCCCCCCCTCACTCTTAGGGTGTTAAGAAGAAGTTTAGGAAGAAGTCAGGTTACTAGTTTCCTGGACTTGATCCAGCATGGGTCAGATTACACGCTTTATTTTAATGTACCCTGACTCAGCGCTTGGCCGCGTGCAGAGAGATGTTGCTGTTCTGGAGTTTCCCTGGCTATTGCAGAGGTTGGATGCTGCCCCAGCACTATGCAGATTAGATTACAGCTGTTTTAAATAAAGTTCAAACTGCACCAGTTCAACTGAAGTGTTTTCCTTTGTTTATGGAGCAAGTCTTCTGTCAAAGTGATTGAAAGGCAAGTTCCTCATGCATAAAGACTCCTCTCCCTACAATACTCAGAAGGAAGCAGCCCAAGCTAGAGACAGTATTGCCAAGCGTGGTTCCTGTCCTTTAGGGTGAATCCCTCCAGCAGGCTTTTCTATGCTCTGGGAAACATCTGCGGTTATAACTTTGCAGCTGCTGTTGGCTCTAGCAGTCCTGTCTGAATCTGGTCCAGCGCAGGTCACCAAGAGTCAGTGCTAGAAGCAGCGCTTCTTAGCTGTTAGCAATTGCATCATCACATCGCTTCCTGGCATAGTGTCTTATCGCTGATCATCTGGGGACAGAGGTTTTTATTCATTTGCCAGATGGAGCTGGTAGTAGGGCAAGTTCTTTCTGGAATACCTGAAGGAGAGAAAAGCTGTATGTGGCCTTCTTTCTCATTTTTGTTTTTACTGAAAAGCAAAGCAATCGGTGCTAGCTTTGCAAGATCCTCAGGGTTATCGACAAACCCCAGGTAAGTAAATGCCTAAACTAAAACAAACCCCAGTAACAAATGCATTGTTTTCTCTTGCTTCTGCCACAATGCATCCCCCTAAGACCCTAAACCCAATACTGAATGTATTTAATTGTGATTGTGCTGAACACAAGATGACCAGAGCCAGAAAATACCTTGGACTTGAAGGTGAGGGAGGCTCCTTGATGCCAGACTTCCTGCAAACTTTGCTGTTTTCTGTCTGCTTTCTTAGCTGGTTGCTGTGTGTGTGGCTTGGAGGTCCAGCTGGAGGGGGTGAGGGATGCATGATCAGTCTCCTTAAAGAGGAGCAGCTCTGCGTTGAGACTGTGTACGGTTAGTAACTTTGAGCAAGACGTTCCATTGCAGGAATTAACGTCTCCTGTGGTTTTACTTGTTAGGTCTAAGCAAAGAAGTGGTTCATGTGAAGTCGCCTCCGCTTCTGCTACTGCAGTGGGTTGGTGTAACTTCTTGCTACTGCTTCTGCAACTGCAGAAACTAGAGAGAGCAAGTAATAGAGGGGTTGGGGGGTCCAGCCGCAGCCCCCTGCTTCCTGGCCAGCTCTGCTGTTGCTCTGCCTTTCGTCGAGTGCTGCGGGGCCAGGTTGGACTAAGCAGAGTCCAGTGGGGTGTTTTCCGAGAAGGAGGCGAGGGGTGGGCTGTTGAGCACTGCCTGCTGCCTCCTAGCATGCTGGTCAGCATGGACTCCCTCCCCTCCCCTGTGCCTTCAGCCACCATCTACCCCTGGGGTGCCCAGCTCCGAGCGTGGCCCGAGTATGACTACCTGTGGTTGGTAGTCGGTTTGTTTTGTGTTTCCAGGTTTTCTTCCTTGGAATCATGTTGTCCACAAAGAAATGTCATTATCCATCCCATTTCTAATTCAGTATCTACCGATCTAGTGTGACCCAGAGCCTGTGTGAAGGAGGAGCCGCTCCAAAGGATCCTGCAGCGACCTGTTTGTCCACAATCCTTTCTTCGAGTCCACGTCTGGAACTGCAGGGGCAGTGCTTGTGTGCAGAGTCCCGGAACAGCAGCACTGCCAGGGAGCCCCAGCGCCTGCTGTGTCCAGAGCTGCTCTTTCCACCGCCACACTCTCCTCCTGAGCCCTTCTGGTGTTGTAAGGCCGGAGTGCTCCAGCAGCTTGGCCACAGTTCTCCTGTGTGGCCATCCTGTGACAGCAGGCAGGGGAAGGCACTGGGCACTGCTGGGACAGAGCTCGCCATGCTCCAGAGCAGCATTTGCGTCATGGAAGGAGACCCCCTCAGGGCAGTGCCTTAAGGCTTAGGTCTTCTTCCAAAGTTTCTCTCAAGAACATGCAGGCTCTGGCCATGTCCACCAAAAATTACCCTGTCCCGTATTTTTAAGCTGCTTTTTAAGCTCCAGACTAGCTGAACGAGAAGACATCCACTGTACATTTAATTGAGAAAGATGTACGCAAGACGCACCAGCTGGGGACTGATGCTGCCAGCAGGTTCAGCACCCCAGGGGAAGAGGAGGGCAGCCACCCTCTCTGGCTGGAAGCCTGTCGGGGCTTCAGCGTTTCAGCTTTGGTGGCCCCAGGCTGCTGCGGAGCCGTAGTCCAGTCTCTAGGGCTGCAGGGACCCATGCCAGGGGCTGTGTGGAGGGAGCTGGGTAGGGGCAGGGCTGCAGGAGGTGATTGCAGGGCTCTGACCCCAAGCAGACTGGCTGCAGCACTCGCGTTTGACCCCCAAACCTTGCCTCATCAGTGCCTTTACAGTAGCTGGAGATCCTCATACTTACACATGAGGAGTTGCAGGTGTGATCTGTACCAGCAGTGGCTTAGGAACCCGGACCGGGGCTAAGCCCCAGCAAGAGCCTTTGCACAGAGCTGTTGCTCTGCAGCTCCCCGGCTTGCCTCCCAAAACTCCTTATCCAGCAAAACCTCCCACGCTTATGCGGAGCTTTGATTCTCGGGGCTCCGCTGTTCCTCTTGCTGATGCTAATGCCCTTGGTGGCATCAGTTCCCATAATCACGGATTGCTATGTAAAATATTTATTGCAGGACTGATCCTTCTGAGATTGTTATCCTGGATGAAATGTCACAAATGACCGTATGGAAGGCTCTCACTTTGAAGACAGAAACCCTTTGAATCCAGGGAGGAAAAAGGTAAAGGATTGCACGTGAACGTGACCGTGCTCCTCAGCAAGCGACGGCGCACACCTACGCTTTTCCCACGCTTTGGCCGGCAAGGCTGAGCAAACGGCCTGTCCCTGGGAACAGGCAGGGAGGACCGTGGCATGCAAACCAGCTCCTCTCTGCTGGGGTGGTCCCCCGAACAGGGCAACGTCAGCAGCTGCTGGCAGGTCTTCCACTGATGATGCTCTCCCTCTTTTTCTCTTCCCTTCGCCTTTCCCCACTCCCGCTTTTCACGTTTAGGAATCTTGACTTTGAAGGAGAGGAGTGAGAGCGTGACTCGGGGATGTGCCAACGCAGACAGAGGGAGAAAGTGCTTTGTTTCAGTTGGAGGATTCCCATTAAAGCCATGCAGATGTTTTCAGTTATCCTTGGTGTGCTCCAGGCATTCAGTATCTCTAGACCAGCAAGCTGAGGGGAACGTCACAGTCAAGGGGAGTTTGGTGGTGTTAAGTCTGTGTGCGTACGTGCGTGTGGGGGTGTGGGTTTGTAGTGGTAGAGGGACTGCTATGGCTTTATCATTCAGTGCTCTTCTTTTAATACCTAATTCCTCCTCTTTTTTTTTCCTCTTTTTTTCAAATGTAAACTGGGAATGTCCAAAATAATTTTCTGTTATATTTGATGCATTCTCCACTTTCTTCTTCATCACGACCAGGTTTTTGGTGTGGTTTGGGGTCCTGGCTTTAATTCACTCTTATGTCTCTTACTGGTACGAGAGGGATGCCCTCTGCGGCAGGGCAGCATAGAGAGCGTCCAAGCAGTTGGCCTAAGGTGAAAGAAAAGCATTTGCTCCCTGCGCTCCAGTTTTACCTCTCTTGGTTGGTTTGGTTTTGGGTTTTTTTTTTTGCTTTGGCTCTGCCATCAGCCTGGGAGCTGCAAAATGCAGAACTGCCACCTTCTTGTCCCCTGGCTGTAAACTGCATCTAAGGGAGCACTTCAGGTATTTGATTTTGCATACACCGTATGGTCACAGGAGCGGCCAGATGAGACCTGGGGCTCTGTGTCCCTGGGCTGCTCCCTCTGTTGTTTCTCCACTTTCCTTCTGTATTGGATCTGGCTGAGTTGGAGTTCCTTTACCCCACAGCAGCCCTCGTAGTGCTGTGCTCTGTACTGGTAGCTAGAAAGCTGTTGATAACACAGCAGTGTTTTGGCCATGGCAGACAGCCAGAGCACACCCACACACCCAGGCATCCTCCACGTGGAGGCCACTTCCCACCTTGGCTGGCCAACGCAGCGCGCTGCCTACCTTCTTCAAGGACGTCAGCGGTTTGATGCTGACGAAGCCCATCTTGTTCTTCTGGACATGTTTCAGGAGGAAAGCATCCTTGGCCAGGTTCTCGTCAGAGAGGTGGAATTCCACCCTGGACACAACCCTCCTGGCCAGCTGCCAGTCAGGGACGGAGTAGCTGCAGTCCAAGAGATCAGCCCCCAGAACATCGCTCGCATCGCAGAAGCTCCCGGCAAAGCAGCAGGGACACGGGTGTGACTTGGTGGCCTTTGGGATGTGCAGCACTGCCCGGTCCCAGCCACAGCAGTGCAGATGGCAGAGTCTTGAGGAGCGGGGTGGCTCAGCTGTGCTCTGAAATGAAACGGAGTTTTATACTTTTAGAAGCGCGCTTGCCTTCATGCCCCCAGCATCGGTCCCTGCCACAAGTTACGCAGCACATGGCATTGCACAATCTTGCAGCCAGAGGTGCCTCATGAACAGAGCGCAATCTCTTTGATTACCAGGACACAGGCCAGGAGAGATCTTTGGCCTCCGGTTCACGGCAGTTGTCCCGACTCCCCCAGGCCACACACTGTTCACACAGCGGGAGCGAGAGGCCTGTGTCCTTGGTACCCTTGGGGTGTCCTTGCTAGCGCCGAATCCTCCAAGCACGAGGAGGGGATGTACTAACCCCATCCCTGGGATCCCATAGAGCGCAAACAGCCCCAGCGCCCCGACACCGGACGTTGGGCAGAATCCAGTCCTTTTCTGGGAGCACGCGGCGGCGGGTACCGTCTCCTCCGGGGTGTCACGCACCCAGGGAAAGGGCCGCCCCCTCCCAGGGGGATCCAGAGCTGCTGCTTTTCCCAGCAGGAGACTGAAAGACCTGACAGCACTACTGGAGCGAGGGCTGGGGGAAAGCGTGCCACCGAGCGACACCGCATGACCTTCCTTCGTGCCCTCGAGGTCCTTTTTCCTATTTCTGCCTCGCTCCGGTCAACGCAGCGAACAGAAGCGTGGGCAACCATCACAAACGCATTTGCCATCTGGCGCAAGGAGGCTGCGGCTGCAGCTTGGTCCCCGCTTGGCTCAGCTGAATCAACTTGTTGTTCTTCCCCCACCGGAAAAATACTGTTGAAAGCCAAGAGCATTTGCACCCGCAGACCCCGAGAGCCGCCTGTAGGCCCCGGGGCCACCCCAGCCTCCCTTAACCCTTTCCCTCCCCAGGAGGAGCTGGTGAGGCTCTTGGGGTGGGGCGGAACACAGCCCCCACATTCCTTCCGGGGAGACGCCAAAGAGTCCTTGGCAGCCAACAGCCAGAAGGGACCATGGCGTGGCCACCAACGCAGCTCCCACTGCCTGGGCCATGGGGCCCCCCGGCGCCCCAGCTTTTCCAGCCATTCGTGCTCCCCAAAACTTTCTACCCTCGAGGTAGGGACCGACCCCAACCCCTGCAGCCCAGGGATGCTCTTGGGGGGCAAGAGCAGAGGTGACCGCCGGCCATCGCTCCTGTCTCATTCTCTTAGGCTCAGCCAACCCGTGCCGCCTGCACACGCGGGAGCAGCCCTTCCCTGCAGCCCGGGCCCCCCGGGCCCCCCAGGCACCACCAGCAGGTATGGCACCCCAGTCTGCTCTGGCCCCTTCGCCATCCCCATCACACCCATTCCCCCGGCACTTTTCGCATGGGGGTTCAGCAAGCCCCGGTGAGCATCCTTGCCCTCGCCCGGGTGGCGCGTGCCCAGTAAAGCCCATCTGCAGAGAATTCCCCAAATATTTGGGGCCACCTCTCCCCTTTCACCTCCTAGATGCCAGTCTCCTCCCCGATTTGCAACCCTGTCCCACCGGCACAGCGGCTCACCCCGTGGGGATCATCCCGGCCACAAGCTCCCCACGCCCCTGGCCCAGAGCTGGGGGATGTCGGCCATCAGGGCCGGCTCAGCAGGTGCCCCTGGACAGCCACCCCGGCCCAGCACGGTTACCCCCTCACCCACACAGGTCTGCAGAGGGCTCCATGTGGCTGCCTCTTCGACCCCCGGGTCTTCTGCATCCAGTGGACAACCACCGACCTGCCTCCACCGGCCAGCGCCACGCTCGGCCAAGGCGCCGCTTCTCTGCCGGGTGCTGCCCTGTGGGGTCCCGGGGGCTGCGGGGCCCCCCAGGGCCAACCATGATACCTTGATACCTCACACACTACAAAAATCAGAGGAGTGGGGTGACCCCAGACCCTCTGGAGCTGCCAGTGTCCATCCCTGGCTACCATCACAGCGAGGGGCAGCTGGCACAGATCAACATCCCCAGCACGGCCACTCCTGTGGGGGCAGCCCCGGGCGGCGATGTCCACACCAGCCCCTGCGCTGCCACCAACAACGAAGCCCTTGGGGACACTGCAGGCGACCTTGCAGTGTCCGAGGAGATGGTCCTGGAAGAGGCCCTAAGGCTCTTCGGTTGCTCCCTGGATGGAGTGGGGGTCAGCCAGGATGCTCCCAGCAGGAGCTCCGTGCCCGAGGACGCTGGTGGCACCGGCGCAGACACCCCCGACCGCAACTTCAGCTCGCTCTCGCTGCCTGAGGAGATGCTCACCCCCGACTACTGCATCCCCGAGCTCAGCGACGCCATGCTGAGCCTCAAAATAGTCAACGGCGGCGGGATGGAGCCCCAGGAGCCGTGGCAGGGTGCGGGGATGGACCTGCCACCGTCCCCACCTGCCACGGCCGGCAAGCGGAGGAAGAGGCAGGCGCAGAGCTCCTTGCCAATGGCACCCAGCAAGCGCAGGGCTCTGGCAGCCAACGTGAGGGTGTGAGGGGGGGGGTGGGGATTAGACAGGGGTGAGAGGGATGGAGATGGGGGGAGTGGGGGGGGTGGGAGAGGAGGGGTGGGGTATATGGCAGGGGGGGTGGGCGGGGGTGGCTAGGGAGGGGTTAGACCAGCTTGGATGGGACCTTTTCTCTTGGCTTTTCAATTAAAAGCTGTTTCTCCAGAACCGCTCGGTGCCTATGTGGGAGGGGGAGGGAGCACAGGGGGCACCAAGAAACAGCCCCCAAGAGGTGCAAAAGCCCCACTGAGCCCCAAATCCGAGCCAGCAAGCCCCGAGGGGAACCCAGCCACCCCCAGGGCCCAGTCACCACCAGCGGGGCAGGCGATGGTGGGGGGGGGACGGGAACGGGAACAACTCCCCTGTCCCCTTCCCCAGGGGAAGCAGCCCTTTGGTGGGGAAGCCAGGACAGACAGGTCCCTGCAGGACTCATGGACACGGCCCCACGCAGAAAGCAGCACAGAGCCCCTGCGACAACAACAGACCTTGGGGGCCGGGGGGGACACGGGCACACACGACAACAAGGGCTGCAAGGCCTTCGTCTTGAACACCACCAGCGTCCCCTCCAGTGGGGACAGGGCTCGGTGCACAGCCCTTCAAAGCCTCAAGACCATCACGGCCTTCCTCGGGTCCCACTGACCTCAGCCCCCAAGAGCCCAGCTTTGCCTCACTGACACAGCAACATAACCCCAAATCACCCCAAGATTGGCGAGGGAGGGAGCTGCAGGCCAGGCAGGGACCCTCCTCCGCTTGTCTGGCTGCGCCTTGGGCAGCTGCAAGACCAGGAAGGGGGGAGAAAAAATCAGAAGGAAAAAAAAAAAAAAAATCACTGCACCGGCCAGAAAGTGCCTGAAAACTTCATCCCTCTTCATTGCCCATTTCCCATGCGAGCTCCACAACCTGGGAGCAACTCAGCCAATAGAACTTCGAGAACCAGACTCACAGCCTGCTGCAGCTGGCCCTGCTCGAGCAGCCGAGGTGGGCTGGATGATCTCTAGAGGTCTCTTTCAGCATCCATTCTGTGCTGCTGTGACTCTGTCTCTATCATGGTTTAAGCTATAAAAATGAGAGCTATAAAAATGGAACGCTGTGTTAAGAGCACAAGGCTCTGCTAGCAACGACCTTGCTGTGGCTCCTTGCTGTGCTGAGCCCAACCGCGTTTTTAAGAGTAGATTCTTAGTGTGAGCAAAAGTGTGATTATTTTATTTTGTAATTTATGTAAATAAAGTGGGTTTGGTTTGTTTTTTTTTTTAAATAAGACTCTTCCAGAGCTCAGGTCAGGCTGAACCTGAGGGAAAGGGGCAGACCCTCGCAGAGGGCAGAGCCACATCATGATAGGGGGGCCAGCAGGATCAGGGGGCCATGCGACACCCCCTGCTCACGTCCTGCCGGCTCCAGGAAGATGGTTGCACAAAGGACTCGGGGCGCAGCTCCAGGGACAGGGGTTTGGTGACCTGGCTCCAGCGCCTCTGGGGCCAGGGGCTAGGAGCTGTCGGGGGCTTCGGAGCTGTCGGGGGCTTCAGGGCTGTCAGGGGCTTCGGGACTGGGGGCTGCAGCCCTCCGCTTCAGAGGGACGATGCAGACGCTGTTCTTGGCCTCTTTGACTCTCCACCACCGGCCAAGCCTGCAGATGAGAGAGATGGGGGCTACCCTCCGCCGGGTCCTTGGAGGAGCAGGGGGGGGCTGTGCCCCTGGGCAGCACCAGGGAGGGGGGACAGTACCGGTGCTGCTGTCCAAGGCCAGCCACCAGGAAGTCACCGGCTGCAGAGAACTTGAGGCTGTTAACAAAACCCACCTGGAGGGGACAGGGCAGGGTGAGGGGCTCTGGCAGCCTCCTCCTGCCGCCCAGGGAGGGGAGCCCCCGCCCAGAGATGCCCCAAGCCCAGCTCCAATCCCCCACCTCCCCATCCATACCAACGGGATGTCCCAGAGGGGCTCCAGCTTCCGAAATCCCTCACCGCACTTCCAGAGCTTCACGCTGGCGCTGTGGGAGCCTGGGGCAGAGAGAGAAGACTGCCATGCACTCCCACCCAGGTAAGGGAGCAGGACGCCCCCCTCTCCACACCCCCACTCCAAAGCAGCTGCCACACACCTGTAGCCAGGAGGTCCCTGTTGCGCAGGGCGGCCACTGCTGAGATCCAGTATGGCTGCTGCAGGCCCTAGGCATCCTGCATGCCATGTGCCTGCCGGGCCAGTGCCAGCGGCTTCTTTTTCGTTAGCCCCCACAGGGCTAGGGACCTGCCAGGGAGGGAAGGGGCGAGGGGGCCAAGGGGGGCACCGCCTGCGCACCCCAGGCACCACCCCGGCCCTGTGCTCACCCGTCATCGGCGCCTGACACCATGTGCTCCTCACTGATGAGCTGGATACAATCGATGGAGCCCCTGTGAAGAGAAGGGGCAACTGCCATCAGTTATGAGCATGCTTTGGGATCCTATTTAGGAGACAAGGGCTCACCGGGGCATCAGCATCCCCACAGTGCCGGCAGGCTCCTAGTGATGCTTGGCACCTGCACACCGCTGCCCCAGCCTGACCCCCCTGCCTGCAGCCCCCTCTCCCGCCCCAGACCTACTGGTGCCCGTAAAACACAAGCTGCGACTCCTCCGGGATCTTCCAGAGCCGCACGGTACCGTCCCGGCCCCCTGCCGTCACACAGCACTCCCGGCTCAGGCTGTCCAGCCCCGTGATGACATCCTGGTGCCCGAACCTGGAGAAGGAGATGGCAAAGTGCTGTGGCAAGCAGGGCCCTCTGCTACCACAACTCCCCCGGGCCTGCTGGCTCTTGTGACTTCTGACATCCCCAGGCAGGAGTGGCTGCGCAGCTTGCGGTGCGGGCAGGAGGCAGAGCTGCCCTTCCTGCTGGGGACGTGGAGGGGAGGATGCTGCTGGAGTCAGAGCATTGGTGGCTTTGTAGCTCCCGAGCTCGGCCACGTCAGCCCAAAGCAGCACAGGATCCTTGGACGGTGGGAGGCAGAAAAAGGGATTCGCCCCGGCGTGGCCCCGCAGAGGGGAGGGAAGGCTTCAGTTTCAACTTTGGCTTCAGCTTTGGCGTGGCCTTCTCCTTCCCTCTGTTTCAACAGCCCAGCAGAGCAGCTGGTGCTTTGTGGCAAAGATGAAGCGCGTGGACAGGCGTTGTCCTAGACCACTGGAAAGAGTGGCTGTCCTGCCACTCTCCGGAGGCTGCCGGGTCCTCCTCCAGCTGAGGTGTCTCCTTTCCTGTTAGACCTCAGGAAGAGGAGATACCCCAGCCTGCAGAGCATCCTAGGGCTGGGGCTCCAGCGTTGTCTCTGCCTGAGCAGAGTCCTCGCTGGGGACTGAGTGTGACCTCATCCGTGCCCTCGTCATCTGTAAACTCAGCCGTGGTAGGTTAAACCTCGACTTCAGCCTTCCTCGTCCCAGGATGAGGAGTGTCTGAGTTGCCAGGGAGGAGACCAAGGGGCTGGTGTCTTTGCTTGGGCCTTGAAGGACTGTGGGGACAAAGCAGCAGAGGTGAGGTGACAGCCCCATATCCCTTCCAGGCAGGGCACATCGCACCTCACGATTCCCAGGGCCAGGAGGGAACCAGGGGGCAGATGGCTCAGCTGGAAGCTGCTGGTTAGGAATACGCCCCTCCCGAAACACCCCTCTTCCCACAGATGTGCTGGGAGCAGAGCCCCCCTTGCCCAGGCTGGGGGGGGGAGCTCCATGCCAAGGTCCTTCCTCCTCCCCACTGCCCTCACTCACTCTCTCTGATGTACTTGTGCTCGTTCTCGTGCTCATCCACATCCCGTCCAAGGAGTCCTGGGGGGACACAGCATGTCAGGGACCCACTGGCCATCAGGGACCCACCAGCCAGCCTGTCTGGCCACACAGTTCCCTGGGGAGGGCTGACCCCAGGGTGCAGCATCGGGGAGGGGATGGATGAGCCTCCTGCCAGCCCTACCTGTGCAGGCAGGAGTGGGAGAGAGTGAAGGGGTGCCCCACAGGTCCTGCACTGGGACACAGGGACCCTGGGAGAGAAAGGGACCCTGGGGCTAGGGGCTCACCGATGAACCTGACAGCCTCCAGCCGCAGGGACTCCTGCGGGCTCCGCAGGTAGGTCTGGCTCTTCCACAGGTAGTACGTGGCCCTGCTCCTCTTCCTGGCCAGCTGGAGAGAAGGGTGCAGAGTTGGCACAGAGATGGCCCCCCCGTTGGGCCATCCCTCCACCAAGGACCACCCTTCTTCTCCCCAGCAGGACATTCCCAGCTCTCCGCTCTCCGCATTGGGGTTCGGAGGGAGCAGAGGGCTCCCAGGCAATGCTAGGGTGCCATCCTGGTGGCGGGGTCCCCTTTGGGACCCCGGAGGTGAGGACAGCCTGGAGCAGAGCCTGTTCCAGGAGGGTGCATGCAGCTGTGGGGACACTGCCCTTGGTCCCCTCTGCTGGGCACGGGCAGGGCTTACCCAGGGCAGATCCCAGGGGTGTTCGGGCTATGCTTACCAAGCACTCGCAGATCCTCCATGCCTGCGCCGTCTCGGCCAGTCGCACCAGCTGCCTCCACTTCAGGAACTGGCCAGCGCTGCGGAGGGCTTCCTGGGAGGCCTGGTGAGCAGCACAGATGCTACCACCACCATGGGGGGCACAGGACCCTGTGTCCTCCCTCCTGGTGGGCCTCAGAGCCTGTCCTGGCCCATGCAGGGAAGACGCACCAGCTGGGGACTGATGCTGCCAGCAGGTTCAGCACCCCAGGGGAAGAGGAGGGCAGCCACCCTCTCTGGCTGGAAGCCTGTCGGGGCTTCAGCGTTTCAGCTGTGGTGGCCCCAGGCTGCTGCGGAGCCGTAGTCCAGTCTCTGGGGCTGCAGGGACCCATGCCAGGGGCTGTGTGGAGGGAGCTGGGTGGGAAAGGGACCCACCTGCCCATCCACCAGGCAGCAGGAGGAAAAAGGCAGCAGTGGGCAGGGAGGGGGGCTCTGCCTGTTCCTAGGGACTCAACAAGCTAGACCTCACAGTGCAGTGTCAGCATTGCCCTCCCCAAAGGACCAGTCAGGTTGGGAATCCCACCTTGGCCACACTCTCGTCCTGGTCATGCAGGTGAAAGAGCAGCGGCAGCAGGCTGTCCCACACCACCTTCTTCATCTTCTTCTTTTCAGCACCCACCACGAGCCCCATTGCAATTTGGAAGAGATGGATGGAGAGCTCCTGCACCGTGTCCAGCTCCTGGGGGAAGAGGGGAGGAGGACCTCAGCCACAAGCCCATGGCAAGCAAGGGGCTGACATGGAGACAGACATCCCCAAAATGGCTGCAGGCAGCCCTGCTGCAAAAGGCAGCAAGCTGCGGCATGCAGATGGTCTGCCCAGGGAGACTGGGGTCTCCGGGGCTGAGGGCCAGAGAGGGAGGCCCTGCAGAAGGCTGGAGGATGCTGCCAGAGCAGGGTGTGCATTGGTGGGGCTCAGCACGCCTGCTGCCATCCTGCCACCACTGTCCCCCGCTGCGGCAGGGAGGCCGAGCCGGAGTGAGTCCTTGGTGGGGGGTTTGTGACACAGCACGGAGCCACCAAGGGCAGCAATGGGGTCTGGGGACTGCAGGGCAAAGCATCCCCCTGCAGAGCACAGGGGCTGCAGTGGGAGGCGTGAATGGAGGTGCCCAGGAAGGGGGACATGGGGCTCTCCCCCAGCCTTACATTGTTGAAAAGCAGCAGGAGCTTTCCAGCCAGTGCCAGGGCAGTGAGGCTGAGTCTCTTCCCCTCCAGCAG